>NC_142593.1:330357-653214 GCF_965207765.1 Zootoca vivipara | reverse complement strand
ACTAATGCATCTTTCTTGATGGTAAAATTTCCTTACCGCCCCCCAGTGCTCGATGGAAGGAGGATTCAGCTTGTGCCGTAGAACCCCCTCCTGCCCACCTAGAATCCTGAAACGCCCACTAGTGGGCAGTAGGGACCAGGTTGACAACCCCTGCTCTAGAGTATCAATCACATATCTTATACAGTCGTACCTCGGGTTACGACCACCTCGGTTTGCGAACAGTTCGGGTTACGAACTGCGCAAACCCGGAAGTGTTTTTGCCCCGCGCGCGCGCGCACAAGCCACACGCGCGCGATCGCGCGATTTGCGCATGCGCAAAGCACGAAAATCGCGCTTTGCGCATGCGCAAAATGGCGGCGCCCATTGCGCTCGGTTTGCGAACTATTCGGGTTACGAACTGCGATCCGGAACGGATCGCGTTTGTAACCCGAGGTATTACTGTATTATTTTTCATGTGGTGCCCTGGGAGAAATCCTGCTTGATCCTCATGGATATACTCTTTTAATATGAGTTTCAATCTATTTGCTAGTATGTCTGCAAATATTTTGTAATTGTTATTAAGGAGATATAGGTTGGTAATTCTTAACCAGGGGTCAGCAAACTTTTTCAGCAGGGGGCCAGTCCGCTGTCCCTCAGACCTTGTAGGGGGCCAGACTATATTTTGGGGGGGAAAATGAACGAATTCCTACCGTATGCCCCACAAATAACCCAACTATGCATTTTAAATAAAAGGACACATTCTACTCATGTAAAAACATGCTGATTCCCGGACGGTCCACAGGCTGGATTTAGAAGGCGATTGGGCCGCATCCGGCCCCTGGGCCTTAGTTTGGGACCCCTGTTCTTAACTGATGTTGGATCTATTCCCTTAGGGAAATATTGATTTATGTTTTTTTAAAAATATGTTAGAGGGCTGTCACATTGAAAACTTTAAATTACTACCATATATATCTTTAAAATGGAGCAACAGCACAAAAATGGATCTATTTAAGCATGATATCTTGAAGGAGTTTTCATTCTTTTTTATACTTAAAAGAAATAAAGAAGACTCAATTTGTCATACAGATGTGAGAGGTTTATATCCGCTTGAGTTTTGCCATATTTATTTAGAGCAGGTATTCATTCTGTCCAGTGTGTAGAGACAGACTTCCATAGGTTCACTGGTTCCATATGTTCCTGCTTCTGTGATTTCCTGTTTCCATGTGTAGACAAGGGCATAGGGAGGCAATGGGACCTTAGGTGAAATGGGAGGTCTGGACACATCTCCCAAGAGCCTCCCTTCTTACTTGTTCAGACAACTTGCACTGATCACCTGAGTGGGAAGGCTGCATGGGAGGCATGCACAGACCTCCCCTCCTCCACCTGTTGGTCCTGTTGCATGGCTTCCACATATGCACAGGTGGTGCAGAGGCACCTTTTAACCCAAAGAGAGTCTCCACATATGTCTGCCTTGGATAATATGCACAGCTGCCATTAATGAACAAATAAAACATTGATTGTTGTCTTGATGCAATGTTTTTCTAATGTTTGTATTGCTCTGTGTACGCTTGCTTACCATGCAAATTCATTTTATCTCTTTGTTTCTTCTAACTACCTTTCAGAAATTTCCTTCAGTCCTTCACAGGCAAGTTGCAGTTTTGAGGAGGATCTGTGTAATTTTTATCAGGATAACAAGGATGGCCCTGGCTGGAGCAGGGTCAAAGTAAAGCCTAATGCATACAGGCCAGGAGACCATACTTCTGGCATGGGTAAGTGACAAATAGTCTTAACCTGAAGAACAAGCAGAACATACAAATGAAGTTCCTCAATATTCTGAACCCAATCACACATCACCATGCAAGTTTTGTGGGAATTCTGGAACTCCCAGCAATTTTTCCAAGCTATTTTTATTAGGTTGGCACAAAGACTAGACAGCAGCAGTCCATGGAACAAAAGCCAGAGCACCAAAACAGGCAGCACTATAGTCTGGTGAAGTGCCTTATTTGGGGGGGGGGGAGAATCTGGTCTAAATAGGGGACAGGGGATCTAGCGCTACTGTAAGTCTGTACAAAAACAATCACAGGGGATTAAGGTACTGAGAAGCTGTTGGGATGGCTCTGGACCTGTGGGAACTGTTTTCAGTCGTGGAGCTCACTGCCCAGCCTAAGAAACACAATTCTCTCTCAGCTCAATGTTTCTCAGTTACAGGATACTTTTTAGGGGTTTGGGAAACACTGGACATTCCTCCAAAGAAGAATGGGTAATGAAAGTGTGGGACACATGATAAATTACAGATGTTGCAGATATTGCATACACTGCAAACGAGTAAACTCAAGTTTGGAAACCAATAATATAACAAATAATATCTGGTATCTGAATAATATTTGGTATCTGAAGAAGTGTGCATGCACACGAAAGCTCATACCTATGACAAACTTAGTTGGTCTCTAAGGTGCTACTCTAAGGTGGGACCCAGGTGGTGCTGTGGGTTAAACCACAGAGTCTAGGGCTTGCCGATCAGAAGATCGGCGGTTCGAATCCCTGCAATGGGGTGAGCTCCCGTTGCTCGGTCCCAGCTCCTGCCCACCTAGCAGTTCGAAAGCACATCAAAGTGCAAGTAGATAAATAGGGACTGCTCTGGCGGGAAGGTAAACGGCGTTTCCGTGTGCTGCTCTGGTTCGCCAGAAGCAGCTTTTGTCATGCTGGTCACATGACTGTTTGCGGACAAACGCCGGCTCCCTTGGCCTATAGAGCGAGATGAGCGCCGCAACCCCAGAGTCGGACACAACTGGACCTGATGGTCAGGGGCCCCTTTACCTTTACCTTTAAGGTGCTACTGGAATGATTTTTTAATTTGTTTTAACAAATAATATGATACACATAATAAGTTTTTACTTACCCAAAAGGCAAAAACAGGATCAGTGATTTTCTATGGACAAACACCAGAAAACATTGTTTCTGGGCAGCTGCAGGAGATGGCACACATGGATGGGCTGAGGTTTGAATAGCTATTATATTTAAAGTGACTAAAAGGTGTTTTTGTGTGTGCGCTCCTCTTAGCTCGGCTTTCATGCCCCATCAGTTTTCTGAGAAGAGAATCACTGGTCACATGGTGGCGAATGAAATAAAGATCAAGTGATAAAGGCAATTACTTGGTATTCTGAAGTTGCTTTAAGTCCAAAATCCCCTGTTGCAGCTGTTTCATTAAAGGCTTAGTAAATGAAGTACTATTTCAGAACTGTAAGAAATAGCATTTTCTCTGACCTCGTTCCTCTCTACGTGTGTGTACATATGCCTGCCATTTTGGGATTATACTTCATGTATCTGGTGAAGTGGGTATTTATTATCTTCCATAATACATGCTGTAGTATCTAAAGTGCCATGAGAATCTTTGTTACTTTACCTCAGAATAGCTTTTCTGGTAAAAATGAATTTTACCAAACTACTTCAGATAGAGACTGGCTTAACCTGCAGCCTGTACTCACCTGGGAATAAGCCCCATTGAACTCAGTGGGCGTCACTCACCTCTGAATAGGATTGCATAGGATTGCACTGTCAATCTGGTCAGTGACACAGCAATATGATATAAACTACTGCTGTGTATAATTCAGTATCCAACAATGTGTTCAATAGAGCTTTCATATCTACTGAGGAGCTGCTTGGGGAAAATGTGTTGTGTGATTTAGCATCACGTCTATAGTCAGGGAGGGATTGCCTTGGAGCCCAAGTCAGCTGCCCCCTGAACTGGTGAAGCCAGGGCTGCCTCCAGAGAAAGAAGTTCTTTCATTGTAAAATTGAAACATATTGATCTTCAATGGTAGTTGGCTAAATGCAATATACAGGTGAGAACTTTTTGGGGAGATTTTCTTTCAAACAGTCATTTAGAAACATGGTGTAATATAATCAGTAACGGTTATAACTTGGAACTTTGCCAGTGGAAATCCAGAATCCAATGAAATGCCTAAAAGTGTCCTAAAATGAGGTGATGGAAAGAGAAGGCTAGAAATGTTTTTTAAAATTGCATTATTTTGCAGGTTACTACTTGCTAGCGAATACAAAGTTTACATCACAACCTGGGTACATTGGCCGTTTGTACAGCGGTACTTTGCCAGAAAATTTACAGTATTGTCTGCGGTTCTATTATGCCTTATATGGCTTTTTCAAAATGACTGATGCCCTGGCTGTTTACATCTTTGAAGAGAACCATGTGGTACAAGAGAAAATCTGGTCTGTCTTGGAAACTCCCAGAGGAGTCTGGACGCAAGTGGAGATCAGCTTCAAAAAGCCCATGCCTGCCAAGGTAATGACCAGTAATTTCTGTATCTCAGATTGCAGGGTCCCAAAGTAAGGCATGGTACTTCAAGCAAGAGACAGATATTTTCCAGTGAAACTTCCCTGACGGATGGGAATGTGATCACAGATAAATATTTAGCCACTAAATGGGTTGAGCAGCAATTGGTTCTAAAGGCAATTTCCCAATTAATCAAACCAAAATTTGATATTTAAATTGGACGCAATATGAGCACCTTTCCCAGGAAAGAGAGGCACCAGACACTACCTATTTGCTATAGGGTTCACCTCAATTTAAACTTTCCTATTGCGAACCCTACAACTGAGGTTAAGAAAAGAAAGGAGCCAATAATGGACAATATAGTTTTGCCTAGTCGTGTGACAACCTTATTGTGTTTGTCTGCTTGAAGGCCTGGACAGGGGGGCTGCAATTATTTACTTGTGGAATATTTGAGCACTGCTAAGTTTCCATTATGGGACCCAGGTGGCGCTGTGGTTAAACCGCAGAGCCTAGAGCTTGCTGATCAGAAGGTCGGCGGTTCGAATCCCTGTGACGGGGTGAGCTCCCGTTGCTTGGTCCCAGCTCCTGCCAACCTAGCAGTTCGAAAGCACGTCAAAATGCAAGTAGATAAATAGGAACCGCTACAGCGGGAAGGTAAACGGTGTTTCCATGTGCTGCTCTGGTTTGCCAGAAGCAGCTTTGTCATGCTGGCCACATGACCTGGAAGCTATACGCCGGCTCCCTCGGCCAATAATGCGAGATGAGCGCGCAACCCCAGAGTCGGTCACGACTGGACCTAATGGTCAGGGGTCCCTTTACCTTTACCTTTAAGTTTCCATTAGCACAAACATTTCTGGTGAGGGTGGTGATGTGCTGCACTCTCTGCCAATTGTTTGTCTATTACATGAAATAAGGCTCATCATCATCATCATCATCTATACCCCACCCATCTGTCTGGGTTTCCCCAGCCACTCTGAGCGGCTCCCAATGGAATAATAATAATAATAAGAAGAAGAACACCAACAACATCAAACATTAAAAGCTTCCCTAAACAGGACTGACTTCAGCTGTCTTCTAAAAGTCAGATACTTGTTTATTTCCTTGACATCTGACAGGAGGGCATTCCACAGGGTGGGCGCTACTTTGCTTCCCTGTAACTTTGCTTCTCGCAGTGAGGGAACCACCAGAAGACCTTCAGCACTAGACCTCAGTGTCTGGGCTGAATGATGGGGGTGGAGACGCTCCTTCAGATATACTGGGTCGAGGCTGTTTAGGGCTTTCAAGGTCAGCACCAATGCTTTGAATTGTGCTCGGAAATGTCCTGGGAGCCAATGTAGGTCTTTCAGGACCGATGTTATGGGGTCTCGGACATATTATTGGCAGCCTGCCCAGAAACATATAAGTCTGCCTCAGAGGCAGTAGTCTGCCCAGAGACAGGGACTTCTGGCGAGGCAAGATAGCAATCGGCACACTGCCGTGGAGGTCCTGGGGCGTCCGGTGTGCCCGCGCTTCCCGAGCGGTCCCCTAGCCACAGAGTCCGCTGCTGCTGCTGCTGCTGCACGAAAGTTGGGGGAGCTGGGGGAGCCCGGTGGATCGGCTGGGGAGCCGTCACCCCGCCCCCCCAGTGATTGCAGGAGACCTGAGCCAGGCGCCCAACCATCGACACCCAGGCACCGGCTGGGTGGAGCTCCAGGGCCCTGCGGCCTAGGGCAGTGCACCCCGCAGAGCTCCAGTGCTCTGGAAGGGAGGGTGAGGAGAGCCCGGAACCCGCTGCCGGGGCCGACGCTGATGCCGCCACCCCAAACGGGGAGAGGTGAGGGAGAGGGACCCTTGGAGGCAAAGGGACCTTTGGAGAGGGACCTTTGGAGGAAAAGTGGCCTCGGAAGAGAAAACGTCGAATCCCCCTAGTACTAAGGCAATATAACTGCATGCAATCCAGACCCCCTCCTAACTTTCCTATAATCAATTTTATATCTCGCACCTCCATAAGCAGCAGTAAGTCTGCTAAGAGGATTTTTAAGTATTGTGCTTTTATTTTATTTTTTTGCTAAATTCAAATCATGGGCCATGGTAAACGCCTAAGAGACTCTGATGAGGCATTATCTTCCCCGAGGCCTAAGCAATTAGACTGACTCACTCCCTTCTAGCGGTGGGAGTTGCCTTGCGGAATGTACCGTAGTTACATGGTGGAAACCCAAGATCGTTTCCATCCTCTAATTGCCCTTGAAACATCACCAAAAGTGGAGGAACTGAACACGCCACAGACTACAAACGCTAATGAAAGTATTAAAGGGGATGGACCCTCTCTGAAGGAGGTGTTAGAAGCTGAACCGGGTGACTGTACAGGATGTGAACAGCTCCAGCTAATAATTAGAACCCTACATTATATATTCAAGAGGTTTGATGGGTTATCTTCACAGTTGTATAAACTCCAACAAAAACTTGATATACCATTGTCGCAGGCAGCTCTAGCCATGGCAGTAGGTGATTCAATGAGTCAGCGAAATATCCCCTCAGTTAACAAAGGAATTGATAAGCCTCTTTGGATGATCCACCAGTTAGGAGGGGTTTAATCTTGGCATCAATAAAGACTCTCGTCGGTATGATGCCACATCTAGCCAAGAGTACTTTCCGCCTGATGATGATAAAGGGAATTATTGAGGATTGAAAAGCGAGCATCACGTTCTGAGGCTGTACTGATGGGAGCACTGCACTTAGGTCTATTTGCGATACCTCAACATTTAGGAGCTCACTTAAGTACTCTTTAACCCCACGCAAAGTAAGCCACCTTGGAGCCCCATCCCAAATAGTTAAGCATATTTTCCTTGGCTGCAGAATCAGAGATTAGTGGTCCAGTAGGGGATTTGAATTGTATTTGCAATTCCCTGCCAGTTAACCTGAACAGTTTTTGATGAGCAATGGGAACTACTACCGATGATGAGGGACGTTATCTGCTTTGATACAGGTGCTCTGCAGAATGGGAGAGGTAGGAGAGATCCTGCCTCTGTGTAGCTGCAGCTGTTCATGTGTGTATATATCTATGTGCTGTCCCTATGTATGAAAGTTGTCAGGGAGTAGGGTATGACTTACATATCAAAATCATGTGAGGTGGTGTACAAAGTATGTTTCTGCTTTAGCTCTCCATATTCCTTACCATTATTTCTACCTATTTCCATATTCTAGATTTGCTCATCTCAAAAGAAGTAATGCCTCAAGGTCATTTTATTATTAGGAGTAGGAATAGTATCCTCATCACATCTTTATGATTTCTTCAACTAAACAAGTTAGTAGCAAGGTAGTGTGAGTTTCATTCTGTCTGCTAGAAATATAAATAGTGCACTCTCTCTCTCTCTTTCTCTCTCCTTTTTTGGGGGGAAAAACCTAAAATATTACAATAAGAGAAGTGAACTCAGTATGCAAGTATTGGTAACTTGGATAAGTGGTAGCACTTCTTGAAAACATTTAGGGGTTATAGTGGATGGCAAAATAACAGTATAATGCTATGAGTCGAAAGACCAAGGGCATATTAGGTGACATCAACAGGAGACTCATTTTCATTATTGCTACTAATAATACTAAATAATACTAAATAATTTAACACCATGTTAACACAGTGCTTTGCAAAGTCAAGAGGGGAGGTCCCTGACTCAAGGGGGTCACAGTCTATGGTGCAATCTTCTTCTTCTTCTTCTTCTTCTTCTTCTTCTTCTTCTTCTTCTTCTTCTTCTTCTTCTTCTTCTTCTTCTTCTTCTTCTTCTTCTTCTTCTTCTTCTTCTTCTTCCACTCATAGCTGAGTAAGATTGTCTTCCATAAACACGGTCTTAACAGTGAGTCCGTAAGTGACTGTGGAGGCCAATTCTGGATCCACATTTCATTCTGCAGCGGAGACATAAGTTTCTGGACAGGAGTTGATCACAATGAGGGTTTGCCAAAGGTGCCTTCCTCTCAGCATGTTTCTCCTTTTCGCTCTGACTTCAAGCATCTTCAAAGTCCATGACACCTTAAAGTAAAGGCTGTTCTCCAGCTGGAGCGCTCGCAGGCCAGTGCTTCCCAGTTATATATATAGGAGACATTACAGAAGAAGAGACAAAGGGTCCACACAAGTAAGATCACACCCAGGGGCGTCCTTCCCAATGGGCTGGGTGGCGCAATGCACCACGGCGCCCGCCCAGCAGGGGCGCATCGAAGGGCGCATCAAGGAGGGACACAGAGCTGCCCGCGCGTCAGCCCCGCTCGCTTCACTCCTTTCCCAGCGCCAGCGGCGGTGCCTGATGTGAGTTGCCAGTTGTCAGGAGTATGGGCAGGAGTCAGGCTCTGGGGCCTGTAGTGCTTTGCAGGACTGGGGCCTGCCTCAGCTTGTGCTGGAGCAGCAAGGCGTGGCCACACAGGTGAAGACCTCAGCTTGTGCTGGAGAGGCAAGGAGTAGTCACCTAGGTGGGGCCACTTGATATCTCACTACACCTGGTGGCAGGAGCTGGGAGGGATAAAAGCCCAGCATTTTCCCTTCAGCTCTTTGCCACAGCAACGCGATCCCTGCCTGGTTGCATCTGGCCTCTTGATCCTTGCTCCTTGGACCCTTGCCTTGTCGATGTCTTGATCCTTGCTCCATGGACCCTTGCCTTGTCGACGTCTTGATCCTTGCTCCGTGGACCTTTGCCTTGCCGACGCCTTGATTCTTGCTCCATGGACCCTTGCCTTGCCGACGCCTTGATTCTTGCTCCGTGGACCTTGCCTTGCCGACGCCTTGATTCTTGCTCCGTGGACCCTTGCCTTGCCGACGCCTTGATTCTTGCTCCGTGGACCCTTGCCTTGCCGACGCCTTGATTCTTGCTCCGGGGACCCTTGCCTTGCCAACGCCTTGATCCTCAACCCTTGTACCTTCGCCTTGCTTCTTGTTCCTTGAGCCTTCGCCTTGCTCCTTGCTCCTTGGACCTTCACCTTGTCAACGCCTTGCTTCTTGACTCCCAGACCTTCGTCTTTGCCTTGCTCCCTGACCCTGTGACTGCCTGCTGCTGGACCCTCAGCCCTGCACCTGTTCCTGCTTCCACACCACCATCTTGCCTCTGGTCCTGACGCTCGCCGACCGGACCGTGACACCAGTGGCGGTGGTGAAGCTGCCTCCGTCGAGGGGCGGCACCCGCCACCCACTCAGCCCAGCCCAGCTGCCTGACGCCGCACGCTCCTCAGCGCAGATTGCTGTGCCTCCGACAAAGCCGCCTTGAAGGCGGGGAAGGGCACCGGGGGTGTAGCTGGGATGGTGCTGGCCAGCAGGGCTAGCAGGACGCGCAGCGGCCACGCCGGAGACCCGGGCACCCAGCACTCCTCTGGGAAGTAGCCGCCCCCGTTGCTGCTCCAAGTGCCGCCTTCCCGGCAGGAAGCAAACACCCCTCCGCCCCCGAAGGCAGCCCTCTGACACAAACGCCAGGCCAGTGGGGGGGGCTGCACACCTTGCTTCTTTCAGGAGGACCCGCCCGGGCTGCGTGCTCCCACGAGTGAGCCACGCGGTGGGCGGGCAATTGGGTCGGGGTTGCTGGGCGGGCTGCGAAGGCATCCTTCGGCCGCAGGGGGGGCGCCCGTGGGGGGTGGTGAGTGCGCCCGAGGGATCCCTGCACCACGGCATCACATAAGCTTAAGACTGTCCTGATCACACCTTGAGTGCTGTGTACACAATAATATGTCGCCAGCAAAGGGGGTGGCGAATGATTGTGGTTGCAAAACTTTACATTGAATGAAGAACATGTAGAAGTTATAATTTAGTGCACAGCACTTTCTTACAGGTCCCATTTGTAATCTCAATGCAAGCTTGATGAAAATCAGTTGGTATTTTCCTGTTCTCCAGCTTTATCCTTTCTCATGAAACTTCATGCCTAGCACTTGTTTGAGCTGGCCTGTGGTTGATTTATGGAACTTTGATTTCCTGGTTGTCTATGGAAATAGTAAATAGTCTATACAGCCAAGTTGTATTTTGGCCATCTTTGAATGTCAAATAGAGTGAGAGAATCAGATCTTTCCATTCCATCCTTTTTAGAGCCTTCCTGGTTACATAACTTTTGTAGTTGGAAAAACCTTCTAAAACTTTTTAGTAACTTATTTTACTCCTCCACACTGTAAAGAGTCTGCCATGCAAATATTAAATGAAGTCCATACTTTAGCTTTTGGTGCAGCGTTTGGTGCATATTTGTTCTCTAAGTCAAAACTGCATAACGGATGAATGAAAGAACTATTGTTTCTGAGGCTGTGTAGGGTTTTCCAAGATATGTTTGAATTAGCTGTTTCAGTCAGTTACTGGCTGGAGTATTTTGTACAGGAAAAGTAGCAAGTGGGCCATGGATAAAAAATGTGATTGGCCATCTCAGAAAACTCTTGAGTGTGAGTTTAACCAGATAAGCGATAAATCAATCAAGATTTTTAACAGTAAATACAGCTAACAGTTCGACTTAAAACAAAAATAAGAGTATCTGTAGATAATAGTTCACTCTGTCCATTAACAAAGTAAGGACTTAATGCTAAAACAATCCCTACCATCATGAGAGTTATTTTGCTGGAGCCCAAGGATGAAAAGGGGCAGAAACTTTAGGACTTTTTAAACTACAGTTTTCCTAAGGAATTCTACCCTGTCCAGTCAACACTGTTGCTTTTTGGCAGGAACAGGGATCTAGGTCTGATTAAGCAGTGAAGATCCCAGCATGTTCCAAATTTAAGGGGGCTGCAAAAACACCAGTGCCAACTTAAAAACAATAGATCATTTATAAACATAGACATTTCTATCTTGAAATCAGTTTGTCCCATAGTGCTCTAAAGGGACCACTTCCATGTTGTACTCTTGCAACTGTTTCTCAAGTCAGAACTTTATTATTTATAATTGCATTTGCTGCTTCATGCAAAAGGGCTTCTTGCTTCAAGCATAAACCTGTCAAGTATCAGTGGAAGAATTACTATCTGCAGTGGAGTTTCAGCCAACAGACTTTGGCCTTTATTTGCCAATTCTGCTACTAATTATCCTTAAAAAAAAGCTTTCTGGTTTATAAAAAAGGAGGGGGGACAAATGGTCTTTTGTTAAGGTCTGGCATGCAATTTGCATTATTCACCTGCCTATTCTCTTTGTTGTTACATGGGCATAGTCTTTGATCAAAGGGAGTCTTGTTATACCTACCAGCTAATAGCGCTGAGGGGAGAACATTGAAGCGGGCCCTAGAAAATGCCCAGCGATGTTTAGGATTATCTACCAACTTAAGGTAATTTGCCAAATAAATCTTTCGATGGTCATATAGGTGTTGATAATTTGTAGAGAGCCTGGTAAAATCATTTTGTAATTCGTTGTGATTATTTCCTTGATTAAATTTTTCGCCCTCCCCATTTCCAGACTTAGGAGATGCCCTGCTGAGAGTCCGTATCGGGCCAGCTTCCTAAGGATGCTCTTCTCCCAACATGATTGGAATTTGTCACAGTGTATTAGAGGGAGAAGGCCAGTGGGTGTCTTGTAAGTCTTAGCCACAGGTAAAAGGCAGATTGCCATACCTTTGCTTCAACTCTATGTAGGCCTGTTTCCAATCGAAGAGCTGCGTTTGGCACACATTTTTGCGTTTGGAAAATTGTACTTGGGAACCCTGATTGGATTTTTTTCGTATGCGTCCAGATTGGCAGTAGGCATAAGTGGTGCACCATGTAGTAATTGGGCTAATGGTTTAGCCACAAATACCGGTAGTTTAAGAGCAGCTGGAATATAATTCCCTCCCTTTGATCAATAGAAGCTTACAATTGCTGACGAGCTTCTTTGTGCAACAGACAAAATGTATTTGACGTGGGCCATTTTCCTCCCAGAGGCTTGAAAAACAACTCCCAGGTATTTAAAGCAAGGCACTTGTTCAATGATTTGCTTGTCAATGTGCCAATTATATATTTTCCTCTTATTGGAAAAAAAACATTATTTTAGTTTTTTGGTAATTCACAATTAGTTGTTCCTCTCTGCAGTATTGAGTGAGTTTGGTAAGTGCTCTTTGAAGGCCTATCCGCATCTGGGAGAGGATGACTGCATGGGCGTAGGCAGGGGGGGCAGGAGGGGGCAATTGCCCCCCCTAGAAGCAGGGCCGCTGGCCAGCCTGCCCCGCTGCCCACCTGGTGCCGTCTCCCTTCTTCCTGGCTGGCTGTGGGGCGGGCGGAGGAAAAGCCAGGCAACCGCTTTGCGCGGCTCTGGGGCTTTCCCTCCACCTGCCCCGGCGATTGCAGAGGGGGAGGAGGGGATCGGAGCAGCCCGATTTCGGGCTGATCCTGGCTCCCCCTCGCCCCTGCCGATCGCGGAGGGGGAGAAGGGAGTCGGAGCAGCCCGATTTCGGGCTGATCCTGGCTCCCCCTCGCCCCTGCCGATCGCGGAGGGGGAGAAGGGAGTCGGAGCAGCCCGATTTCGGGCTGATCCTGGCTCCCCCTCGCCCCTGCCGATCGCGGAGGGGGAGAAGGGAGTCGGAGCAGCCCGATTTCGGGCTGATCCTGGCTCCCCCTCGCCCCTGCCGATCACGGAGGGGGAGGAGGGAGTCGGAGCAGCCCAATTTCGGGCTGATCCTGGCTCCCCCTGGCCCCTGCTGATCGGAGGGGGAGGAGGGAGTCGGAGCAGCCAGATTTCGGGCTGATCCTGGCTCCCCCTGGCCCCTGCCGATCGCGGAGGGGGAGGAGGGAGTCGGAGCAGCCCGATTTCGGGCTGATCCTGGCGCCCCCTCGCCCCTGCCGATCGCGGAGGGGGAGGAGGGAAAGCTGGCAAGGGAGAAGGGAGCTTTCCTTGCCCCGCTGTGGCCCCTCCCCCCGCCCCTTGCCCCCGCCCCTTGCCCCCTCGATTTTCATCCTGGCTACGCCCCTGGATGACTGCATCGTCTGCGTACAACAGAATGGGTATCCTTTGGTTTGCCAGTTTTGGGGTGTGAATGTCTGCTCCTTGCAGATGCGCAATTAACGGGTTTATGTAGATGTTAAACAGATGAGGGGCCAAAATGCACCCTTGTTTAACTCCCTTATATGATCTGATGGTATTAGAGAGCTGCCCCTCCCGGTTGCATCTTACTTGTAATCGTGTATTGCTGTATAACTTGTATATTAATAGGATGCTGAGCTTGTCCCAGAGTCGGCTTCTTAGGATGGAATCAAAGGCCGCTTTGAAGTCAACAAATACTGCAAAGAGCTGAGGGTTATGTTGCGTGGAGTATTTTTCGACCAGGTGTTGCAGGGTCAGGCAGTGGTCTAAGGTGGATCTATTCTGTCTAAATCCAGCCTGCGCA
This sequence comes from Zootoca vivipara, assembly GCF_965207765.1. NCBI lineage: Eukaryota > Metazoa > Chordata > Lepidosauria > Squamata > Lacertidae > Zootoca > Zootoca vivipara. Next base: position 639,681 of record NC_142593.1, on the reverse strand, counting down.
TCGTCTAGTATGCTCTCCTTTTCCATCCAATCGCACAATTTTTCACTCAGGTATCTGGCGTAAAGTTTACTGATGGTATTTAAAAGGCTTCTAGGCCTATAATTGGCGGATCATCCCCAGGACCTTTTTTATAGATAGGAATGATAATTGAGAGCCCCCAGTCATCAGGAATCTGTAAAGTCATTAGCTGTAAAAAGAGCAGCTAATACAGGATCCCACCAGTCAGGATCAATTTTGAACAGATCCGTTGGAAGGAAGTCATTACCTGGAGCTTTCCCATTCTTCAGCATACCTATCAATGTTTGTATCTCATGGGGTGACACCGGAGGCCATGGCTGTAGTTGGTCATCTGGTATATCTAGTGAATGGGTTGCAGTAATAGCTTCCCCATACAGAGCTTGAAAATGAGATTGCCAGGCTGTCACTGATATACAACAAGATAGATGTGAGTGCTCATCCGTTGGATGGCCCAAGATTAATTTCCAAAATATTGATGGATTTTTTTTTGTTTAGTAGCTTCAATTAATTGCTGCCAATGTTGCTTAATCACAAGGCGTTTTTTCTTAATCAATAGTTTTTTGTAACTTTTTTAGCATCCACCATATGTTGCCTTTTATTATTTGAGGGATCTTCCTTATGATCGATAAAGGCGTTAATCAGTGTCTTTTTAGCGGTGATGCACTCTAGGTCAGGCCACTTTTTAGAAGGTATCCTGTACGTTTGGGAATCTGGGTGTGTTTTTGTGACAAATTCTTGAAGTCTTTTTATAAGTATTTGATATTGGGTAAATGCGTTCATATTGTTCAAATTGTATACAGTGGTACCTTGACTTACAAACGACTCAACAACTGAATTTTTCGACTTATGAATGGGGCAAATGGCTGCACGCTTATGAATTTCTTGACATCCAAACGGAAACCACTGTGGTTTTAGATAGGGTTGCTTCGACTTACGAATTTTTCCATTTCCAATGCATTCCTATGGGAAATCGCGTTTCCAATGACGCTTTTCGACTCACGAATTTTTCGACCTACGAAGGTGCCTTCGGGACGGTTTAAATTCGTAAGTCGAGGCACCACTGTAGTGTCCATCGTACTGTATTTCCATTCTGGAGACCCAATAAACGCTTCACCTGTCTGCCCATAAGCTTTGCAATCTTATACAGTACTATTGGCTTTAATATGTATATGTTGTGATTATTAGTGATGTTAAATTCTCGAGAATACACGCCCCATAAGACGACCCCTATATTTTGTGACTGCAAACTTTTGTGGTGGGGGACTGTCCAAAGTTATTGAGCTTTTTGGGGGGGTCACCACCACCAATTACTCTACAGCCTGCCCAACACTGCAAATTGCACACATTGCCATGGCCACCAATCATATGCATGCTCGCCACCAAAAGCCCACCTGCCCACTAGACACAACCACAGCGGATTGGACACACGCCTCAATGCTGCCATAAATCAATGCCCAGTTGCCACAGTTGCAGCGAATTGTCAGCAGACCTTGCCGCAGCAACCAATCACATGCCCAATCACAGCTGCCAATCTCCTGGCTGCTGACCCCAATCGCCCAACCCCCCTATGCTATCTGTGTATAAGAGGACCCGCTATTTTTGCCTATTATTTCTAAGGAAAAAATATCTACACTGAAAAATGTGGTAATATTTTGGAGAATATTCTCGATTAATGAGAGTATTAGATAATTTTCATTTAAAATATAATATTCATTTTAATGCATTGAAAATTATATAATTAGTTTAAAAACATGTTTATTCATGGGTAAACTTCTTCAGGTGGCCACCAAAAACCGTACAGGTACTTTTATTCAATGGAGCAATGCAGTGAATTCACATTCTTTGATTTTTTGCACCAAACTTGAAATTGAAAATTCAATGTGAATGACTCACATTAATCACTAAGCCTGCCACTAACCGTATATTTACCATCAACTTTGAATTTTAATTATGTTGTGTATTCATCACTGTATGGCCAAGGGTATAGAACTGCTACGGTAAGAATAAGGTCCCACCAAAATAGAAAAAAGGCTATTACACAGGGGTCGGCAACCTAAGGCCCATGGGCCACAAGTGGCCCACGGGGGTCATTTTACCAGCCCATGAGCCACCCCCGAACCGAGCCGCCTGTTTGGCAATTCCCTGTGCGCTACATTAAACTGACATTGCAGCGCGGCGACTTGCTTTTGCGGCACCGGAAATAATCTCTGCACAGACACCGGAAACTGCATGCACTCATGCGATCCAGCCCATGGAGTGATTTCCACAGGGGTGAACCAGCCCAGGCAAGGTAAGTCTTGCCGACCCCTGCTATTACATATAGTTGAAGTTACTTACACTAGCAGTATCACAGTTTGACTTATTATTTACTAGATTTTTAAAATGTGGCTTGTAAAACTGGTTCTTACATTAGAATTTAGTTTGTGGAGAATATTCTCCAGAGAATATTCTCACCTCATGTCACTAGTTGTGATACTATATATTTTATTGCCATCTGATCCTCTGGGATGAAGTGCTGTTTAAAATGTTTACTGTTTAAAAATGTAAACAGTAAAGAATATTTTTTACTAGAGCTAGTCAGGATTTATCATATATTCAGAAAAATATAAATGTTACTTAACACAGGCTTGTAGTCTTTTTTAGACTACATTTGTTCTAATGCCTTCAGCAGAGAACACTAAAAAAGAAATGCATGAAAGCTCTCTTCCTAGAAAAAGGAGACTACAAGGACTGATAAAACAAAAGCATTTAGAAACGAACATCTTTTCTATACATTTCAGGTGGTGTTTGTGAGCTGGTGTAGAAGCTTTTGGGATTGTGGCCTAGTGGCACTAGATGATGTATCAGTGAGTTTAGGAAGCTGTCAAGCAGCAGGTAAGTTAAATATGCATATGGTGTCCACAGTGTTTCTAAGAATTATCTCTTATTATTTCTCTTATAAAATTCCCTAATAAATTCCATATTTTTCTTTCAGAATATCTCACAACATACCACAGTACATTATCCTTTTAATTTTTTTAAATGATTTTATTTATATATTTCAAATTGTTACATTATTTTCCTATTTATATTTAAGTTGACCTCCCATCCACCCCTCCCTCCCTGGTTTCCCCAATTTTCCAAATTATGCTGTGTATTGTAGTTATTCTATACCTTACCTTCTCCACAGTGTTTTCAAGTGCACCTAGTTTTTAGAGGAGGAAAACAAGGGAAAAAATATTATGAACGAAACAGTGGATGTATGATTTTTTTGTGTGGTTCATGCTTAGGGTTGCCAGGTCTGCTTCCAAAAAATAGTGGGCAAGCGGGAGTGGGGGTGGGGTGGGGTTAAATTAAATTAAATTATATATTTTCTTACAAACATTTTAACACGTATTAAAATAATCACTTCAAAACTTTACTTAAAATTCAAAACATCAAATATATTATAATAAGATGTAAAATATTAAATTACATTTTACTTTGCTGTCGTGTGTATTTTTTATTTGATCAATTCTTTGTGTTTAAGGAATAATTATTTAATTTCAGTACAACATTGAGAAATATTAAAAAATATACAAAGTTCACACAGCTGATTTTTTATTGATGTAGAATCTTCAAAAGAATCCTCATAAAAGTCTAAAATTTTCACACGCATTCCTTCTTCACAAATAAAATATTGTGCAACAACGGGGTACATTTTGCGATTTCCCTTGTTTGATGCGTCAGTGGAGAGAGAAAATGGAATTCCAGTTTTAAGATCATTGAGAACCAACTCAATAGAAAAAGGATACAAAACCTCATTGACAATAGCTGATTATTTGGTTCTTCCACAAGACATCTTTTTTACAATTTCGGAATCATCAAAAATTTGCTTCATTAACTTAACACCGCAATCTTGAGCCAGGAAAGAAATATGGTGTTTGATTCCATGGTAAGTTTCAGCCATTTCAGCTACAGTCACTTTCTCACTGAAAGAGGAGTCTTTAACAATGAAAAATGAATTGATTCGCTTGTTGCTGGAAGCTATTTTCTCCTTATCTAAATGATTTTTTGTGCTTGCATGCTGTGTGACAGCTTTTATACCATTATATTCAATTGTGAACGTTGTATTTGTTCTGTTGGTTTCGTTGTTGGTAATCCATGCAAAAGTAGCTTCCCAGTCTTTGGTGAATTTGCACACTCCCCTCTTTCGTTTTAAAGAATTCGAAATCTCGCCGCTGTCACTCTCATCACTCGAGCCATTTTAGGTCAGTCAACACAAGCTACAATACATTTAAAAATGTTATACTGTACATAATTTTATAATCTTAATCTTAGGGTCATGGGTTCGAGCCCCCATGGGTTCGATTCCTGCATTGCAGGGGGGTTGGACTAGATTATCCTCATGGTCCCTTCCAACAACTCTACAATGCTATGCTTCTATGCTTCTTAGGGATCCTTGGGGCAAAGCTACCCAAGTTCCCAACAGGGGTTCCTTCTTACCGTTCCTGTATTAGGGAGGCGATTCTTGGGGAAAGGATCTCGCTCCCTCAGGTCGTCAGGCAAGTCTCCTCCAAGCCCGCCTTTCCCTCCCCTGCCTCTATCGGTAGCTGGTTTGCTGCTGCTCCTGCGCGTCAGGAACAGGAAGAGGCGTCTTTTTCTTTTGCGCCTCTCCCTTTTGTTCTCCCCGCGAGTCAGGAACAGGCGGGGCAGAACTCCGGCAAGAGGCGCCCCCCCATTTTTTAAATGTCTTGTGAAACAATTGAGTATGATTAATAATTTTTTCGGAGAATCGAGTTCAATGGATATTCTATCTTTGTCTCATTCTTACTTATGAAAAAAAAAGACAAAATGCGATTCTCCTATCCTTATTCTCTTAGACTGTACAGCTTTAGATTACGTACCATTTCATCATAAAGCTTTTGAATAAAAAAAATGTCCACTATTTTGTGGAAAAAAATAGTGAACATAATGTGAAAAAAGCGGTTTGTCTGCTCAAATAGTGGACACCTGGCAACCTTATTCATGCTGTGGCCTGAGGATCCATGTGCTTTTACCTCCCCCCCCAGGCAGCCTCTTTTATTGCTAGCGTCCCTTATCTCACCCCCAATCGCTTGTCGATCAGCTGTTCAGCTTTTTGCTAGACTCCAAGGGCTGTCATTGAAGTGGGTGAGAGAAAAAGAGACAGGAACTTTTCAGCTGATATTGCAGCTACAGAACAGAAGCAAAAGGGGTGTGTGAATGAAATCCTGCTCAAGAATGTGAAGGGTAGGTTTATATTGTAGCAGAGCAGAAAGAAGAACTGGTTCAAGCTCCAGTTCCGACATGCGAGGAGAGGGGGGAGGGGGACAAGCAAAGTATGTGTGTGTCTCTCTCTGTGTGTGTGTGTGAGAGAGAGACAGCCTTCAATGACTGGGAGTTGTGTGTCTATGTGTGAGTGAAAAGAGGATAGAAAAGCGAGTCAGGCTTTCCAGAAAGGAAACTGAGGAAGGGGAAAGAGGGAGGGGAGCACTCGACCACCCTCCTACCCCTCTTACCTGAGGGGGAGAGACAAACCCCCACCCCTTACACACCCGGCTGAGGGAGGGGACACCCCTCTCCCTGCGAGGGCGGGAAGCGCCCTGAGGCGAAAGTGTTCATCTGCCGGCTCGCCCTCCTGCATGCCTACCTTTGGGGAGCAGTGAGGTGGAGGCGGCAGCGGCCAGGAGGGGGGAGGATGAGGGAGGGCAAGAGTGGCGTGAGGGCCCCGCAGGGCGGCAAGGTGGTGGGGGCAAAGGCGAGCCAAGGGGCAGCGAGGAGGAGGAGGAGGGCACGGAGGGGCCGAGGCTGGGCTGGTAGCAGTGCTGCTGCTGCCGCCGCCTCTCCCACTTGTCCCCCCTCCGCTGCTGCTGGTCCCGAGCAGGAGAGGCGGCGGCAGCAACAGCAGCAGCACCATTTCGACTGCTCCTCGAAAGCTGCCGTTTCTCGCCATGACCGCCTGCCTCTCATAGGAGCAGCAGTTGGGAGAGACACAGCGCAGCGCTTCTCCCAACCGCTGCTCCTATGAGAGGCGGAGAACGGCAGCGCGGACACGTTCACTCGCTCGCTCTTTGCTGGGTGAGGCACAGGGTCTCTTGCCCAGCAAAGAGAGAGCGAGTGAGGAAAGTGTGTCTCTTTAACCCCATCGGGGCTGGGCGTGTCCGTGCCTCTGCTGCCGCTTCCCGCTCGCCGGCTCTGAAATGGTGGACACATCGAGGCTGGAAGAGCTGCCCTTTCCACCTGCGTCCTAATTCTTGTGGAAAGGGCGACTCTTCCAGCCTCGGCGCATCCACCATTTCGGAGCTGGCGAGTGGGAAGCAGTGGCGGCAGCAGTGTGGACACACCCAGCCTGATGGTGTTAAAGAGGCACGATTCCCTCACTTGATCGCTCGCTCTTTGCTGGACAAGAGGTGCTGTGCCTCACCGACAGGGTGACTGAGGGAGAAGCTTGGATCGCCATAGAAGATGGTTGAAAATTCCATCTCTCTGGTTCCCACGGGATAATTTACAAGGCTGTAGAGGGGAGTATGCAGCCTCCTGAAGTCTTCCCGGGGTACGGGAAAATGCAGTCTCATCTGCAGTTGCCCACTACCAGCTTCGACTTCGGAAGGAGGGAGAGGCTGGGGGCTCTGGATGGAAAGCCCCTGTGGGAGCCTGGATCCGCCGGATGCCGTCTCTACGAGCAAAAACAGGCTCCATTACAAGAGAAAGATTGGACATAAGTCGTGGACATGCTTCAGACAAGGAAAGAAGATTTATTTTGCTAAGCTCAGCCACTGAGAAAACAAAAGATAACAGAGGAATGAATAGCAAGAAATGGTATGTGGCAGAACTGAAGGGGGAGAGAACTTTATAACTCTGCTTTATTGTGCTTTACAATTTACTTAACAAAACTCCCGCCTGAAGAACCGTGAACAACATTTATAAAGCAAGCGAGATCGAAAAGTGGGAAATTGATTGAATATGGTTTTATTAAATATATAAACTGTGAATTGAAAACATAAACAATCAAAGTGTGTATTCTTGTATTCGCTTGGAATGTGGTTAAAGATTCTTCAAAATATGGACATCAAAGAGAAGCTTTCTCATTAGCGGTTGGAAACTTGTTAATAAACTTTTGAGTTATGACACAGCTATAATTTAGAGTCCGCCATATTGGCGATAAAGCCGGCTACGATATTAGTCAAAGGGGGAGAGAGCCATAAATAAAGACATTAGATGTGTGTTTATACTTCTGATGTGGCAAATCTCCCCTGAATAGGCTATATTGAGTAGCGATCTGGAGAAAACATCACAGGAGCTTAAAGATTTGATTTATGGGGACTGCTGCAAAGATGGCTGCTGCTGGCTGTGAGAAGGATTTTTGGATTTAAACATATAGCCAGCACGTGTAGAGACAAAGTCAGAAAAGCTAAAGCACAGAATGAACTCAGGCTCGCCAGAGAGGTTAAAAGCAACAAAAAGGGCTTTTATGGGTATGTCCGTAGCAAAAGGAAAAACAAGGAAACAGTGGGGTCACTCAGAGGAGAAGATGGTGAAATGCAAACAGGGGACAGAGAAAGGGCAGAACTCCTCAATGCCTTCTTTGCCTCAGTCTTCTCCTAGAAAGAAAAAAACGCCCGACCTGAAGAATATGGAGCAGATGATTCAGCAGGGGAAACACAGCCCAGAATAAGTAAGGAGGTAGTACAAGAATACTTGGCTAGTTTAGATGTATTCAAGTCTCCAGGGCCAGATGAACTACATCCAAGAGTATTAAAAGAACTGGCAGAGGTGATTTCAGAACCACTGGCAATAATCTTTGAAAATTCCTGGAGAACAGGCGAAGTTCCAGCAGACTGGAGGAGGGCAAATGTTGTCCCTATTTTCAAAAAGGGGAAAAGAGAGGACCCAAACAATTACCGCCCAGTCAGCCTGACATCAATACAAGGAAAGATTCTAGAGCAGATCATTAAGCAAACAGTCTGTGAGCACCTAGAAAGAAACTCTGTGATCACTAAAAGTCAGCATGGGTTCCTGAAAAATAAGTCATGTCAGACTAATCTGATCTCATTTTTTGACAGAATTACAAGCCTGGTAGATGAAGGGAACGCTGTGGATGTAGCCTATCTTGATTTCAGCAAGGCCTTTGACAAGGTGCCCCATGATATTCTTGTAAAGAAGCTGGTAAAATGTGGGCTAGACAATGCTACCATTCAGTGGATTTGTAGCTGGCTTACTGACCGAACCCAAAGGGTGCTCATCAATGGCTCCTCCTCATCCTGGAGAGTAGTGACTAGTGGGGTGCCACAGGGTTCTGTCTTGGGCCCAGTCTTGTTCAACATCTTTATCAATGACTTGGATGATGGGCTTGAGGGAATCCTGAGCAAGTTTGCAGATGACACCAAATTGGGAGGGGTGGCTAACACCCCAGAGGACAGGATCACACTTCAGAATGACCTTAACAGATTAGACAACTGGGCCAAAGCAAACAAGATGAATTTTAACAAGGAGAAATGTAAAGTACTACACTTGGGCAAAAAAAATGAAAGGCACAAATACAGGATGGGAGACACCTGGCTTGAGAGCAGTACATGTGAAAAGGATCTAGGAGTCTTGGTAGACCACAAACTTGACATGAGTCAGCAGTGTGATGCAGCAGCTAAAAAAGCCAATGCAATTCTGGGCTGCATCAATAGGAGTATAGCCTCTAGATCAAGGGAAGTAATAGTACCACTGTATTCTGCTCTGGTCAGACCTCACCTGGAGTATTGTGTCCAGTTCTGGGCACCACAGTTCAAGAAGGATACTGATAAGCTGGAACGTGTCCAGAAGAGGGCAACCAAAATGGTCAAAGGCCTGGAAACGATGCCTTATGAGGAACGGCTTAGGGAGCTGGGTATGTTTAGCCTGGAGAAGAGAAGGTTAAGGGGTGATATGATAACCATGTTCAAATATATAAAAGGATGTCATATAAAGGAGGGAGAAAGGTTGTTTTCTGCTGCTCCAGAGAAGCGGACACGGAGCAACGGATTCAAACTACAAGAAAGAAAATTCCACCTAAACATTAGGAAGAACTTCCTGACAGTAAGAGCTGTTCGGCAGTGGAATTTGCTGCCAAGGAGTGTGGTGGAGTCTCCTTCTTTGGAGGTCTTTAAGCAGAGGCTTGACTGCCATCTGTCAGGAATGCTTTGATGGTGTTTCCTGCTTGGCAGGGGGTTGGACTGGATGGCCCTTGTGGTCTCTTCCAACTCTATGATTCTATGATTCTATGATTTCTGGACGGACTTGGCAAGATGCCAGCGTGTGAAGAGATAGTGCTAATTTACAGAGGAATCATAGCCATAAATTAACACAGAAACATATGCGGTTTGGTCAAACTTGGTTGTTTGAAAAACTCAGGGGCTTGAAAGAAGATAGGAGGATTTTAATAGATTATTGGATAAGATCTGGACTTTATTGATTAGAAAGCAGTGACTATAAGAGGACTAAGCTTTCTGAGTCTGAAGCATGGGAAGTCAAATTTAAATTTGTATAATTTAGCAGAAGATTTGGATTAATTGTTTAATTGATATTTGTATAATTTGAAAATGAATTAGATATTTAAATTGGAAAACCTAATAAAAATGTTTATTTTTTTAAAAAAGCATTAGAGGCATTAGAGGGCCCAAACTGTGAGTGGGGAAAAAAATCCTATGCAAATGTATAATTAAGGTCATATTCTTAGTCTCCAGGACCAAGGCAAACTATATTTTCAGTCAGGCCTGCATTTGCTTAAGTACATTATTTGTCCATAAAGTTTATTTTAGAGTGAGAAGCAGGTGTGTTCTATGGCTTAATGCTGTTTTATGTAAAGGGATCCAAAGCCAGATTGCTTTCAGAATTTCAGAAAGTAGAAAACCTTGGAATACGTCGTCAGTGTTGCTTTTTAAAAGTGACAATTTCAAATAGATTAATGGATACTGCAAATTTTAGGTAACAGGTAAAGTTGGTGATGATGTCCAACCACAATGCCATATATGTGTGGTATTTCATACAGGGTTTGAACTGTACTTTGAACTGTAACTTTGTAAATTCTTTGTTACAGATATATTTCCTGCTTTTCCTGGAGAATGTACTTTTGAGCAAAATGAATGTGGGTTCATTCAGCAAAATAGAAACCGGAGTGGTTGGCATAAGAGAAGAGGTCAGACACCGACATCTTATACTGGACCCAAAGGAGACCACACTTCTGGGGTAGGTGAGTTAAACTAAATTTTTAGCTAGAGGGCATTGACTAAAATATGGAAGATCAGAGAATAAGACAGAAAGTTTTCTTACCCAATACATTTTAGGTAAGGCAGGACTCTCCAGAATGTTTAGGGTAGATAGTTTATTCTATAATGTACACAAGTCAATAAACCATACTGTAGTTGCTTATTCTGTAAAGAGGATTTACAGTTAAGAACCCAGACAAACCCCTTTAAACAGGTTTACTCTTTTCCTATTAACAAACAACAACAAAACTGATCTTGCAGATTGACAGTCTCATTTCTTTTTCAGTCCCTTCCAGTAAGCCTGGGCAGGAAAAGAACAACACTTGAATACGAATGTCATTATAAAATCTGGATTATTTATTCCAGTACCTTGACATTTTGCAGAGAATCTGCCTGGTGAGAGCTTTGAGGTAGCCAAATTTCGAAAAGCTTAGAAATGGGTTGATAATGTTGGCATACCCATGTAGACAGCAGGGCCCCGTGCCCTGCCGGCCGTTGTGCCGGGCGTCTCCACCCTCCAGTGCAGCCAGATTATACCGATCTAGACTCCAAGAGCCTAGATGCGCTGTAGCAGAGTCCACGTAGCTTGAGCGGCCACAGCGAGAGAGAGAGAGAGAGAGAGGAGAGAGAGAGAGAGAGACGTGTTGACATATTTACAGGCGTTTATTAAGCATATCTCAGGAGAGAGAAAAGCATGTCCTCTCCTTCTTCATCAGTACAGCAGAGAGCGAAGCAATAGCAATATACAACGGAAGTGCAGACAGACATGTGACATACAACAGCTACATGCCTGTCCCTTAAGATGGAACTGAATTCCCAACAGATAATAGAGCTGTGAAAATATTTTCTCTTTAAGTGCAAGTTTAACCTGTTGCAATGTCCATTTTTTTTGTGCACCCATTTTTTGTGTGCACCCAGTTTAGATTCTATCAAAACTTCAGGAGAGCTATAGGGAAATAGTTCACATAATTCTACAATTTTGCCTCTACTGTATCTTCAGTAGAAATATTTAAAGCATGGGTATAAAACAACTAAAATTAGTAATGTAGTACTGAGGCAATAAGTAGTACTGGTTTAGAAACCAAATAATGTGTTGTTTGACGATCTGTGTACCCCAGTTGGTTTCATACCATCTTCAATGGATTTATGGTTGTTGCCAAAAATAAATTTCTACTTAGGTTTAAAATATGATACAGATTACTTAAAAAAACACTTCCCAATAATATTTCTCCAAGTTCAAAGAATCCTCAAGCACATTGTTAACTAATGGGATATCCATAGCACCCAACAGCTGTTCTTGATATTCTTGGTCTCTTTCCATCTCCTGAGGTTGCTATCAATTCTTATTTCTTTCAGGATTGATTGGGTGGTCAAGAGGAGGAGAGACGATTTTTTTTATTGACAAACTGAGTAGCAAAGAAGAGTGGAATTGTAGCAATAGAGGCAGGAATATATGAACTTGTTGATTATTAGATGCAGGTTGTAGTTTGAACATAAAAAACTGCTGCCACTGATGATTGTGAAATGGTGACACTGTGAGAAAGCAATGCCTGGGTTCCCTAAGCAGCTCCAGTAGAGTCTAACTGAACCGTGAACAAAGCCCCAAGGGTAGGGTACTCATTACAGCAGTGTTTCTCAACCTTTTTTGGGCCAAGGCACACTTGTTCCATGAAAAAAATCACGAGGCACAACACCATTAAAAAAGTTAAAAAAATTAACTCTGTGCCGCCCTATATTGACTATATAATTATGACTGTAAGAAACACTTGCCAATTGCTGTGTTGGTTGCAATCTCCTGTAATAAGGCTTCACAAGCCGCTGATTTCTCTGCCAGCACAATCCTTTGCTCAGCATGTTTCAGGTTGAGCTCATCCAGCCAGCTTCTTTAAGTTTGTCTAAAACCACCCTCCCGTGGTGGTGGCTGTTGAGAGCTGCGCTCACCCCGCGTCGTGACCCGGCCGGCTTCCTTTCCAGCGGGTTAGTGCTGTGTATTGGCGGCCGCCAGGCACGTGACAATGCAAATCGCCCTTTTCGTCGCCGCACGTCGTGGCACACCAGCCAGCGTCTCGCGGCACACTAGTGTGCCGCGGAACAGCGGTTGAGAAACGCTGCATTACAGCATTTATGGAGGTGTGTATCTTTTTCTTTTAAAAAAGGACATTACATGTACATAGAGGCATCCAACATGATCTATGGACAGAAGACCCAGCTTGTTTCAAGGGTATTACGACGGACCGTCGGACATCAGTGTCTTACATTTTTTTATCACATGTATGGCTCTGGAACAGGGCTATTAAATGTTTATATGAAAAAGCATGGGGATAAGGACGAGATCCTCCTCTGGAGAAGGCATGGTGAACAAAGCATCACATGGTTAAGAGGCCAGATAGAATATACATGTGATAAATCTCATCAGGTAAGTTAACGCTGCAGCAATGGATCCCATGGGGGGATGTTTAGGACATGTTATAATTCACTTTTACTGCAGTTGCTAACACACATGCTAACATGCTTGCAACAGAGTCTGAAGCAACTCAAATGAATGGGAAAGAACCACTGGTAGAATTCCTTGACTCACTTCACTTTCCCCCTAGGATTCATAAGGAGGATTGTTATCTCTTTTCAATGCAGGTAAATCCAGTACAGCATTATGTGCTTTGGTTCCATAGCCAAGGTAACTCTTTATGGATTTAGGTAGCCATAGCCTGAATAACATTGGGTTGTAGTCCCAAACTGGCCCAGGTGTGTCCCCATGTAGTCACTTTTAAAAGTAATGTGGGAAAACCCTGTGTATACATCTAGTTATTTAAACCAACACAGTGAAAATAACTCAGGGGAACAAAAATATATTTTTTCCAGTTCAGTTCTGATTGGCCTTGTCTGCAAGTACAAGTAACCTTTGAGTGGCCCAAGCAAGGGAGCATGGTGACTCAAGTTAACAGTGAATAACTCTTGTAAGGGTGTTGTTGTGGCTACTCTTGAGTAAGGACCCCCAAGTCCGTACTTGTCTTTAAAGATTTTATTGTGCATAGTATTTACATTGCAGAGATAGCAGAAAACATGACCTCCTAGTCACTCGCAGAATCCGGGAGTGGACGTTTCCTGTTGCATGACCCGCACAAGAGCTTGGGCACCCCAAAACGCCTCCTCCCGACCTTACGTTTAGTGGCGCGCTTCAATTTGGGCACTGGAAGGGGCTGCGTATTCCCCTCCACCTGCTGGTCAGGGCAGTGCAAGGGCTCTCCCACATCACTGAGCCTTGCCTCCTCCATCCCGCTCACTTCCTCATCTCTCCCACCTGACCCACTGCTGCTACTCTCACTGGGCAAAGTACTGGTCAGCAGGATGGGGGGAGCTTCCCTGTAGGAAGGTCCCCTGACAACTCTGAACCAGCTGATCATATAATATAGGAGGACTTTCTTGGCAACAATGCCATCCTTGCACTTTTATGCTCAGAAGTAACCTTCATTGAGTTCCATGGTACTTACTCATAGACCTGGGATACTGCTATAATGCAGACCTGGCTGGAGCCACATATGATGGCTGAAGAAGCAGAAGGGATACAATCCTATGCAAACTTGGATAAAGTTTAAGTAAGCACAGTGGAACTTGCTTCTGTAAACATGCTCTGTATGTGGATCTAATGGTGCAATCCTAGGCATACTGCTCAGAGGTAAATCCCACTGAACTCAGTGGGATTTACTCCCAGGTAAGTGGGTACAGGATTACTGCCATAACTGTACCTGAGAAGCTACAATACTGGAAATAATAATTGGAATTTATCTTTAAGTTAAGGTATCTATCTGCCAGGCAGTCCTAATAGAATATATTTAATGTTCTGGATGTAATTAAGGATTTCCAACTTAAGAAATAAATAAAGATTTCATTAAAACACATTGGCCTGGGTCCTACCGTAGGTCAAATCAAAATCAAAATCTTTATTGCGTTAGCATACAGCCATAGCAAAATAAAACAAGAGCAAGACATAAAAGTCCTCCTAAATTCCCCTGAGATTCTAGCCCTGAAAGCTCAGCTGTTAACAAAGAATGTGAATCATTTCGCAAGTTTCCAGCAAATTTTATCCTACTTGCTCCCTACACTTACGAAACCTTCCCATGCGATTTCAACCTGGAAGAATCAATCTTGGTTCGACCATGAATGCAAACAGTGCAGAAGTAGGCTTAGATTTCTCCAGTCTGATATGAAATCAGACAGCACCCAGAGCAAAATCAGGGAGTTAGCCCAATTCCGCTCATATTACAAGAAGCTGCTCCAACATAAGAAATTGCTCTTTGCGAAAGAACGCTGGACGGCACTGTCAGTGGCCATTAAAACCCGTGACGACAAGAAATTCTGGAATTTAATTAATGCAGGTCTAAGACACCCCTTATTCATCGTTAATAACATCACAGCAGCCAGTTGGCACTCTCACTTTGCTCAGCTGTATTCCGCCCCAGATTCCGATGTCAATGTAGTCTCCACCCTCCCAGCATCCGCCTTGCCCACCTGGGAGCCAGTCTCCCCGGAGAGATGTGTACAACTAATATCAGGGGGTAAATCCCCGGGGGAGGATATGATACCACCTGAGGTATTCTTATCGAACCGGACGTGGTGGGCCCCTATTTTAGCATCTCTCTTTACCACTATTAATGCTACTCTTAAAATTCCACCTAACTGGAAACAGAGCATAGTCATTCCAATACATAAAAAGGGGGACCCACAAGATCTGCGCAACTATCGACCTATTAGCCTGCTGGACATAACATACAAGGTTTACTCTAGATTCTTGCTAGAGAAATTAATCGAGTGGGCAGAAGAAACAAAGCTATTCCACCCGGAACAGGCTGGCTTCCGTAAAGGTCACAGCACATCTGGCCAATGCCTTGTTCTATTTACTCTGATTGATAAATACCTAAACAGGTTCAACTGCAAATTACATGCGGCTTTCGTGGACCTGACCTCCGCTTTTGACTCCATTCCCAGAGATAGACTATGGCAGAAGCTTAGCTACACCAACATAGATAAGAGACTCCTCCTCCTTCTAATGGAAATTCATAATGACATATCGGCCAGAGTAAAATTCGGCCCTCTGGGAGCTCTTTCCGATTCTTTCCCTCTGAATAAAGGGGTCAAACAGGGCTGCCTTTTGGCCCCTTTCCTATTCAATTTCTATATCAATGACATTGTTACAACTAGGAAGGCCCTAAACCAATCTGCCCCCTCCTTACAACAGCTCAAGATCCCCATATTACTCTATGCGGACGACATGGTGATACTTTCATTAACCAAGCAGGGCCTAAACAACATGCTCAGAGGGCTCATGGCATATTGTGACACCAACTCCCTCAAAATCAATTTTGCCAAAACCAAAATTCTTACCTTTGGCACGAATACTCGGAAGTCATTCTGGAATTTTGAGGGCCACCCCATTGAATATTGTTCAGCATTCAAATATTTGGGTATCACCTTTCAGCACAGGCTTAGCTGGTCAGCTCACCTAAATATGACCACCCTGGCCGCCCGCAGAACCATCAAAGCCTTGGAGAAATTCTTCTATGCAAAAGGCGGCCAGCTGGTTCCACCAATTAGAAAAGCATTTATCAGCAAAGTCATCCCGATGTTACTGTATGGGGTTGAAATTTGGGGGTGGAACTTAAAAATTCTACAACGGCTGGAGATTCTACAAAACACTTTTGCACAAAAGATACTGGGTCTCCCCAAGGGCTCGGTTGCTGCACAGTTAAGAACAGAACTGGGCCTCCCCTCCATTGTTGCGAGAGCCCACATTAGAATTATTAGTTTTTATTGTAAACTGATAAATGCCCCAGGTTCCCTATTAGCCAGGCAAGCCTTTTTAACTTGTTCCCATAGCTACCAATGGTCCAAGGGCATTGAGACTATTATTACACGCTACTCCGTAGGTAATGTGACTGGAAGGAATCCAGTGCAAGGGAACTTTTTGTCTTCCTTACAGCACATCCAATAGTCACTGGGGGGTCAGAGAACCCTCCTGAATAACATGGAATGGGAGGTGGGTGCTGAAGTAGGGTGGTGGGGTAGGACGTTTCCCACAATTCAGTAGGATAGTTCCCCCTCCCACATCACAAACCCTCCAGAGAGACTTTTCAGTGGGTACAGAGAGTTGGAGTGGATGGGGAAGTCTATTTGCATGAACTTCTTTGCATTAATTAGGTCCATGACATGATGGCTAAAAAATATTTCAGGTGACTGAAGAATTTCTTCTATATATACTTTTCAAATTATTGGAAACTTTACCTTCAAAAATATTTTAAAAATTGTATTTTTATCTTAATACAGATTATATTTGAAGCAGTTCGTGGAATATCAGTAAGAAGTGACATTGCCATTGATGATATTTTATTTAAGAGAGGACCTTGTAAAGGTAAAATTATATTTACTTTAAGTTCTTCACTTCATTTCTAGTTTTTTTACATTTCCTGGTGATGCAGTGGTGCCTCGCTAGACGAATTTAATTCGTTCCATGGGTCTTTTCTTATAACGAAAAATTCGTCTAGTGAATCCCATAGGAATGCATTGAATTTTTTTTGAATTTTTTTTTGCCCATAGGAATGCATTAATTGAATTTCAATGCATTCCTATGGGAAACCGCGATTCGCTAGATGAATTTTTCGTAAAACGCATTCGTCTAGCGAGACAACCTCCGCTCGAAAAATCTTTCGTTAAGCGGAAATTTTGTTAAGCAGGGCATTCGTTAAGCGAGGCACTACTGTATATGACTATATGAACTACAAATAAAGCAGTACAGTGAGGCAGCTCCTAGTGCAGGCAAACCCAAACTGCGGCCCTCCAGATGTTTTGGCCTACAACTCCCATGATCCCTAGCTAAGAGGACCAGTGGTCAGGGATGCTGGGAATTGTAGTCCAAAACATCTGGAAGGCCAAAGTTTGGGGATGCCTGTCCTAGTGGCACTTGTGTGTTGAATCCATGTAGATGTAAACATACCCTAAACTTGTTGGTGGGGTGCTTCCCCAACCCTTCCAAGCATATTTGGGGGTGCACGACATGGAGGAGAGAGAGGAAAAGTCCTGTTGCACGACTGAACCTCTAAGTCAAATCCCACCCTGATTCTTTTATCAAATGATACCAAATGCTTGAAATTCCACTAGGCCATTATTTGAATGAATTTCATTATTATGGCTGGAATACTATACCCTCTTACCTGGGAGTAAGCTCCTTTAAAGCTGATGTGACTTAATTCCAAATAGACAGGTATAAGTTTGCACTGTGTTTGTTTTTCAAGAGTAGCCCATGTTAAAATGATTACCTATAGAATAATATGCTACTTCAAATATTCTTTTTCTCCACCTCTAGAAACAGGAGAAACCATACTACAATCTTCTGGTTATTCTGCCGATTTTAATGAAATTGAATATTGAGCTCTGCAGAAGCAGATGGAATATCACCTTGTTTATCTACAATAGGAACTGCACAGCCCCCTCCCTGCTCTCAGTTGTAGAGTGATAAATACTGAACTGTTTTGTTATCAATGTGAAGGTATGGCGAGAATTCAGCCTTGCCAATGAAGTTACTGACTCAGGGTTTCCCTCACTTTGTTTTTTATTCTTTTTTGTTTTGCATGTGACATCAGTTATTATAAAGGGCTATTCATTTTGCACAGAGTGTGAAGTAATAGACAAATGTGGTTTTGGTAAACATTTTTGGGCACATAATTACAGAAAGCAAAATTGACAAAATATGTAATTTGTCATTGTGTTAACTAAAACTGCATTCAGTGAATGTATTGTCTTTGGCAAATTATGGATTTAATTTTAGAATTTAGAAAGAATGGAGAAAATACTATTAAAAGCTAGTAATATTCTGTAGGTCAAATGAAATAGTTTTCAATTGTTGTTCAGCAAAACCATTCTCTTCAGGGAACCCATTTATAAAAATATTAAGTATCACATATAAATGATTTGAGTTGGTTTTTTTGTTTTTGGCTATTCCTTGCCAAATAATGATTGTAATGAATCCATTTGTCATTCCAGCAACTAACAGATGAACAGCTGTTAAGGTTCCATTAAAGTATTGATTACAATACATAAACAGTGACCTGCATACATTACAGCAGACTAGAATGCAGGTTTTAAAAAATAAAAAATAGTTTTATAGACTTGTGCAGAATTGTCTTTATCATACTCAGCCACATACAATCTGACTTCCTGTTAGAAATAGATGGTGCATATTTGATTGCTGGATATTTTGTATTTTATACACCCATACATTTCTATGTATGGGTGTGTGTTTTGTGTGTGCATGCACATGTATTTACATCACGTTTTTCTATAATTTGGAACGAGGTAATAAAATACAATTTTAAGTAATTTCTCTGACTCCACTTAAGTGACTAGAAGTGCCTAAAAATTCTTTTCAAACCTCACCCATGCACTGGTAACTTCCAGATCAGACTACTACAATAGATGGCTTTTGAAAAAACAATAATCTGGAAAATATAGCTAGCTCAGTGTGTGGCAGCTACTTTATTAACTAGGGTTTGTTGCAATGAATACAGTCGTACCATGGAGGTTGAACAGAATCTACTCTGGAAGTCCGTTTGACTTCCAAAACATTCGAAAACCGAAGCGCAGCTTCTGATTGGCTGCAGGAAGCTCCTGCAGCCAATTGGAAGCCACGTTGGACATTCGGCTTCCCAAAATAGTTCACAAACCAGAACAGTCACTTTGGGACTGCGGCGTTCGGGAGCCAAAACATTTGAGAACTAAGCTGTTCCAAAACCAAGGTACGACTGTACTTCCGTTTCAAGAACTTCACAGGCTTCCAGTTGGTTTGCAGGTATAAATCAAACTGTTGCTGTAAACTGTTCTAGGAACACAAGACCAGTTATTCCTATGCTTCCCCATGCTTCTCCATGTTCCGAGACTGTAATGATCACTGCAGGGATTGGGTTTGGATTGGCAGGCTCTGATGAAGAATGAATAAATGGGGTGGGAGGAGGCACTAAATGGTGGGAACTTGGATTAGAGAGGGGAAACTCCCATTTCTTCCTCAATTTAAGCAACATTTGAAAGGGGAGCAGGAATGTCAGCTCTATCCCCCCTTCCTGCGGAAAGGGCTCAGTAGACTCTCGGGGAAGGCTTTGAGCAGTGGGAAGTGGGGGGAAGCAACAACTGAGTAGGAAGCAAGATGGTGCCACCTTTACAGATGGAGCAGAGCAGACACCCCCCCCCCTCCAATGGAGTACAGGCAATTCTCGTTTTGCACGGGGCTACATTCCGGACCCCCCACACACATCAGCAGGGCCCACATAAAGCCTTCCGCCCTTTTAGTAAAATTTTAAGTCGCTTCTGGCTTGGATGCCATGAGCAATCACGCATCCATTGGCCACAGCATGTATGCATTTGCAATCCTGACATTCCCACAAGCAAGAATGCCACACCTTGTCTTTAACTTTTCAAACACCTTCATCACTTCCATCCCACTTACCTCGATGGAAGTAAGATCTGCTCGCATGCTTTTGTGGTGGGAGCCTGGGATGACTGAAGGCCCTGCTCTGATGGGAAACACGTCACATTTTAAGATCATACCTATTCCAGTGTAACCAGGAGAGTAACACAGCAAAGCTTCAGGATCTTCACCTTTTTCTGTTGTCAGCCATTTCAGAATTGATGGTGAATAAAACTCCTTGCCCACACAGTTCAAAGTGAAGTGTTTCATAGCCTCAAGTCAACAAGACAGTTATTTACACAATATACATAGTTAGGAGATGCTGGTGCGTCAGAGACTACACACTAACTAAATAAATACAGCAGAACTTTCCTAACTTTTCATGTTGGTGACACACTTTTTAGACATGCATCATTTCGCAACACAGTAATTCAGATTTACTAGCAAACCAAAGGTTAAACTAACCCTTTTCCAGCCCCAGGAGGAACATGGGGAGCATTTGCAGCCGACACAGTAAGGAGTCCTGACACAGTTTGGAAAGCTCTGAAGTACAGTAACCTGGTCTTAAAAAGTTGTGGTAAAAATGGTAAAGAGACTCAAACTGGAGAGAGATCCATACAAAACTGCTAGATGCTGCTGGTTATATGTAAGACACATACAGACACACACTTTGGGTAAGAAAGTGGGGGTGGGGGATGAGTCATGCCAGAAGCCTGTGGCCTTGAGCTGTTTCAAGAGACCCACCCCAGATGGTATCCTAATCCTGAACAGAAATCAGACATGGGGCACTTCCGGTTCGCCGCACGAGTGAGAAGGCGCAGAAGCCTCGAGCTCCGAGGCTTCTGGCTACTGTGGAGGGGGGGGAATCCGCGGATCCCTGTTAAACCCCGGGTTGAGCTTTCTGGGGGCTTTCTGCCTGGCGCTGCTCCTCAATGTGACTCCTTCGCTGCCCAGGGAGCTCGGCAGAGTCCCTGAGAGTCAGCGGGGTGGCAGTCGCGGGAGCCATTTTGGGCATTGTCACCACCTCCAGCAGCGAAGCCCTGAGCCTTCAGCCAGCTAGAGGCGGATGCCTTCCGAAAATCATTGGATTTGGACAAGAACTCTACGTGAGTGAAAATTTTGATTGGCATTATTGATTAATTGGACACGGTGGGAGACTCCAAAATTCGGAAGTCGGTCTCCTGCATTGCTTTGCAACGACGCAGTAATTTGATCTCCAACAGGAGGAGCGAGAGGAAGTAATTAATTTGCCAGAAATTTGACATTTAAAAACCTCCAGGAGACTGGATCCCGGTTCCTGGAGTGATCGGCAAATGGATTTATAATTATTGAAATCATGATTGGACTACGTTATGTATTTGGATTAAGGATTTAACCAGAACTGGACTTAAAATGGCTTTCATTGTGGAATTTGACTCCTGCAATATCCGGTCTTCCTATCTTCTGCTTTCCCACGGGGTCTGAGAGGCAAGGACAATGGCAGCCACAACATCAACACAATACTTTTACTATCAACAGATTTACTTGGTACTTTTGAATATTAAAGACACATTGGACAAGAACAATTTGCAATTGAAACAAACTAGTAAAAGATTGGATGACTTAAGCGGTGATACAAAAAGTGACGAGGAAAGAGAAGAGCCCAGTTCCGAGGATCCAGAGGAAGAATTCCAAACATTCGATAATAAAGTCAATTTTGAAGCATTTCAAGACTGCAAAGAAGAGGAGAAAGAGGGAGGGCAAAATGCTCCGCAAGTGGGAGATGTGGGGCAAATTCAGGACTTGAAAAAAGAACTCCTCAAGGGAGACCCAGGGGGCTCTCCTGCCAACCCAGTGAGAGAGGGGGGGCAGGGAAACCGCTGGGGAAAAAAGGATGGAAGAAGGGTGTTGGGAAGTAACAAGAGGGGGGAAACAACAGGTTGGTTTTAAAAAACATGACTGGAAGTTTGCGGAAAGGGTAGGTGTGGGATAAAAAGATAAAATCATGTGTTTACAGGCTGGATTGCACGGAAAGTCCGACACTGGTACGAATTAGGGAATTTGCTGAGACACCTGGGTAACTGGGGTCCAGGAGAAGGGGGGAGAACAAGGTAATAAAAGGGAATTCATTTCTGGTAAAAATTTAAGTTTGGGGAATTATCAATTAGATTTGTATGTATATTAAAAATGAGATATTAGAAAATCTTAAAGGTGATAAGTAGAAAGGAAATTCAATTAGATTATAAAAGAATTGTTATTCTGTGAAAACTGCTCTGTAAGGAATGGAAATAAGGAACCAATGAGGGGGGAACCGGGGGAGTCCAAATGAATTGATGAAGATATAAGATTATTGGGCATTATTATACTTTCTTTTTTCTCTCTCTTTGCTGTTGATGTTTTTTGTTTGTTTGTTGTTCTTTTTGCTTTTGCTTTTTTTGTGCTTATTATTTTTTAATTTTTTTGCTTTTTGTATTTTATGTGTAAAATGAATAAAGATGATTTTTTTTTTAAAAAAAAGGAAGAAATCAGACATGGGGCAAGGCAACACAAGAGGCAAACTAAAGCATTCCATCAATGGTGTCTGAAATTTTTTACACATCACTTGGGAAGACAGGCGAACTAATATCAGTGTACTGGAAGAAGCAAAGATCACCAGGGTTGAAGCAATGATTCTTCAACATCAACTTTGTTGGACTGGACATGTTGTGCGGATGCCTGATGATCGTCTTCCAAAGCAACTACTCTATTCTGAACTTAAAAATGGAAAGCGTAATGCTGGTGGTCAACAAAAGAGGTTTAAAGCCTGTCTCAAGGCAAATATAAAAAAATGTACCAGTAGTATAAACACCAACAACTGGGAAATACTGGCCTGTGAGCGCTCCAATTGGAGAATAGACTTTTATCAAAGGTGTCATGGGCTTTGAAGACACTCTAACTCAGGATGCAAGGGAGAAACATGCTAATAGGAAGGCACACTTGGCAAATCCACACCGTGATCAACTGTCCGGAAAAAAATGTCCCCACTGTGGATGGACATGTGGGTCCAGAATTGCCTCCACAGTCACTTATGGACTCACTTTTGGAAACTGTATTTATGGAAGATAATCTTACTCAGCTACGAGTGATCACCAAAGAAGAACAAGAAGTGCAATTAACACCAACATTTCATAGAATCCTAGAGTTGGAAGAGACCACAAGGGCCATCCAGTCCAACCCCCTGCCAAGCAGGAAACACCATCAAAGCATTCCTGACATATGCCTGTCAAGCCTCTGCTTAAAGACCTCCAAAGAAGGAGACTCCACCACACTCCTTGGCAGCAAATTCCACTGCCGAACAGTAAATTTAAATTCACTAACAGAAACGAGGGAAACAGGGTTTATTCTGTAATGGTACCACAACTGCCTGGCCTTCTCTCTCCTTTCTTTTAGATTGCAGGTGAAAACAATCTGGTTTAGAAGTACCTTTTAAAGGAAGAGGAGGACAAATGGTTCAAGGAAGTGATTTGTTACTTGGAATTAAATATATTTTGTTAGGTGGTCTTCAGTGTTATAGAAGCAGAAGAGAAGGCAACTCACACAATCAAATTCTTATTCTCCCTCCATCTGTATCTCCCCTCTTAAATCTCTCTGTGTCATAGGACAGAGAAATCTTGGAGAAGTGCAAGGGTATGATCTGTTGAGTGAGCTTGTAATCTATTTCCACAACATTAAAATTTATGAATAAATAAATGCATTGCTTAGTTGTAAAAAAAACCCAACCACTCAAGGTTGTTTACAAAAAAATACAATGAAATTATCACTAAGGAATATCAACAACAATAATTGAAGAAAATCCAAAAATTAAAATAAAAAGACTGAAAAGAAATTAAAACCCACTGGATCCTAGGGCAGAGTAGTAAAAATTACATGAAATTACCTAACCACCATCCAACCAAAAAAAAAAAAAAAGGAACAGCAGCTGCCATTGCCTAATCATTCAACTTTCCCTTCCATTTGACCAATCCTCAGGATTGGGCTTAGAAGATGACAGCAGGCAAGTGGACAAAGACAGTGTGAGAAAGGAGTTGGGGTCCCCTTAGGGCAAGAAACCCTCCCCGGAGTTAGATAATCAAAGTAATTATTGGCCATTTGCCAATCTCCCCTTCTCGTACAAGGTTTTTGAGCAAGTGGTCGCAGAGCAGATCCACAAGCTATTGAAAGAAACTGGTTTGCTAGATCAATGCCAGTCTGGGTTAGGCTTGGTTTTGGCACAGAAATGTCTTTGGTCACCTTGTATGATGACCTTTGTTAGGAGAGAGAGGGTAAGTAAAGTTGGTAATGATTCATTGGGCGAAAGATATAGGATATAATATCATGTCAGATGATTGGGGAAAAATATGGAAAGAAGGAATGAAATTTACAGCATGTACTGCATTAAAAGAGGATGTTTTAAAAATGATGTATGGATGGTACATTACACCGGTTAAATTAGCAAAAATATATAAAGTTGATAACAAATGTTGGAAATGTAAGGATAAGGAAGGTACCTTTTATCACATGTGGTGGGAGTGTAAGAAAGTGAAAGGCTTTTGGGATATGATATATAACGAACTTAAGAAAATGTTGAAATATACATTTGTTAAAAAAAACAGAAGCCTTTTTATTAGGAATTACAGGTATTGGAATTAAGAAGCAAGATATAAAACTTTTCCAATATGCAGTAACGGCAGCAAGAATATTAATTGCACAAAAATGGAAACAAGAAGAATTACTGACAAAAGAAGAATGGACAGTGAAATCGATGGAGTATGCGGAATTGGATGACGGGAAGAATCTGAGAACAGCGGGACCAGAAGTTCATCAAAGATTGGACTAAATTTACAGATTATCTGAAAGACAGTTGCACTCAATGTACTACGCTGGCAGGATTGCAAGAAGCTTCGTAAGTTATAGGGAAAAAGTCATTGTAATTTAGATCTCAGTGATAATTTTTTGTTAAAATTTAATTCAATGATTGATAAGTGAGGTATAGATGTTAGAATAAATGTTAGAAAATAATTAGAAGGGGTGGACGGAAGTCAAGGCTTTAAAAAGCCAAAAGGATAAAATGTGAAAAGTAATTAGTTGAATATGACCAATGTATCATTAAAAATCAATAAAATATTATATGGCAAAAAAAGGAGAGACAGGGTAAATAGGTCCTTGTTAATTCACAACCTCTCAGCAGCTTTTGATACCATCAACCATTGTATCAAACTGTCCAAGCTGTCCGAGTTAGCAACACGAGGATGGGCCTTTTCTGTGGTGGCTCCCCACTTGTGGAACGCTCTGCCCAGGGAGGCTCAGGCAAAAACATTCCTCTTCTCCAGGCCTTTGCCTAATTAAACAATCTTTGGGCTTTTAAACTGGAGGGTTGGGATTGTTTTTGTTTGTTACCATGGTATGTATTTTTATACTGTAATCCGCCCTGTGATCCTCAGATGAAGGGCAGTATAGAAATTTAATAATAGTAATTATTCTTATCTTAGGCAAGACCCCTCGGGATCTGAAACGGAAGATGCTCCTGAGAAAATAGTTTCTAGAATCTACATTGAAAGCAGTAGTGGGCCAAGACTTTATGAGAGTTCCCTTGCCTCCTGCTTAGGTTTGTGCTCCTGCAGCTGAAGTGGGACCCAGTATATACAGCAAGTGGGGAAAGGTCAGCCACAATGGGGAGCGGGAACATGACTGTAGTGCGAGATGTGGTAACTCTTTTCTCATCCAGTCCCCCTTAACAGTTTTGCTGCACTGCTGAGTTTTATAGTTTATTTTTTATTTATGTACTTGCTGCCATTTTGCCAAGGAATTCAAAGTTGTTTACAATTTAAACATTCTAAAATACATACTCTCCCACACTAACCCACAATAAAGCAGTATTTGCTCAGGCAAATATTGCTTTTTTTCAGGAGCTGAAGGCAAGAACTCTAAGGCCTGGGCTCCTCTTACTTCCAACGGTCACTCATTTACTGGTTTTGGGTGGCATCACTGGTCATGTCTCAGCACCTATTCAAGAGAACAATTCCTATCTCTTGTATTGCTTGACAAAAGGAGGCTGGTAGGACACAGAGAACCATTACTGCTGCTTATCTATAGTAAATCATTCAGTAAGCTGGTTGTCTGTATCATCTTACAAAGTCAGATGTAAAATGGTCAGGCTTCCAAGTCACCATCGTAACTCCAAAGGCCGATGCTCGAATCACAGGCACCATTATCCGGAGTACTACTGAACTCAACAGGACTTACTTTTAAGTAGCTAAATATACATAGGATTGTGCCGTAAGCTACAATATTTTGAATTAAGGCTTCCGGTTCAGCGCCAGCGCCGATCGGCGGGGTCCCGTCTCGTTTCCGAGACGGCCCGTCTCTGCTAGGAGTGGGGAGGGCAGCGAGAGCGACGCTGCGCCCCTTAGAACCTCGGGAAGAGCGTCCTGGGGGCGATTTTGCTCGGCAGAGCCCCAATCCGGACTCCCCAACTCTCCGGCAAGCTCTAATAAGAGCTCCGGAGCGAGGAGGGTAGAAGTCGCGGGGGCCATCTTGAGCGACAACGTTACCCTAGCGGAGAGAAGCTTCAAGCCGAAGGCGGAGAGCGCTGGATTCTTCTGAAAAAAAGATTGGAAATAAGAGTGTAAGTAATCTCACGATTTGGATTATAAAATAATTTGGATTTGGGAGAGAGGGGAAAAAAGAGGAAGCCACCCCACCCCCCACCGGCAACTTAAGAGACAGTAAATAGAAACCCGAAGCCGTAAATAGAAGATTTCAATTTAAAAGGTTCCCTCAAAGGCATCAAAGAGGACCTCCCCTAGATGCAGGGTAAAAGGGGAGAAAGACTGTGGTTGTGAATACCCTGCAGAAAGAGGTTAAGATCAAGAAAGACCTTTCTTTTCCCCGGGAGCCGGCAGCCCAGACAACCCAGTGAGCTGATCAGGATCTATAAGTGGAATTTTATTTTTATTTCTATTTTTGGACTTTTTGGAAATCCTTTTTTTGGTTTATATGCTTTTGAAATGTGAGTTTGAACTTTATCTTTAATAAGACTTGGAGAATGCAGCCAGCTTGTTAAAATGGAGTCGAGAAAATAAACTGTGACCATTTTCCACCCCATGTGACAAGTTTTGACCTTGACAGGATTGAACTATGTCAACAAAAAGGTATTCGCCTGAGTTCCAGCGGACTGTTTTGACCTTAATGTGGGAAGTAAGAATAGAACTATGTCAAGAGGAGACACAACAGCAAGAGTTAAAGCAACAATTCCAGATGGTGATGGTAGAATATGACTTCTTAGAGGATGAAGCTATTGAAATTGAGGAAGACGAGTGTGAGAATGACAGTGATAGTGACAGTGATTTGGAGGATTTTGACAATGATGGGGACTGTGATTTGGAACGAAAAGATGAAAATGAGGACTGTGACAATATAATACAAAATGAAGCTCACCACGAAAAAAAAGATGATTTTACTCTACAAAAAGTCAGATGGAGTGCCCCTCCTTTGAAGGGGGTACGATTGGATTTACTGGAACTCCAGAATGCCCACAGGGAAGAGGAAAAAAATAAGCAGAGAAGAGAAGAAACTCAGGGGTGCTGTAGGGAGGCCTGGATGGCAAAAAACTGTAAAAAGGGGGTGGGGTGAAGGGAAAGTGAAGTTGTGATTAATAGGATGGATTACTAGGATTAAAACTGGACTGCT
Source organism: Zootoca vivipara (assembly GCF_965207765.1). Classification (NCBI taxonomy): domain Eukaryota; kingdom Metazoa; phylum Chordata; class Lepidosauria; order Squamata; family Lacertidae; genus Zootoca; species Zootoca vivipara. The sequence continues at coordinate 612,315 of NC_142593.1, read as the reverse complement.
GACTACGGAACTTGCTGGATTGGGGGGTTGTAGCCGGAAATCGGGGATGAAAGGTTAGATTGGGAATAGTTATAGTTTTAAAAGTGAATTGATTTTGGAAAAAGGTGAAAATATGGAGGCTTATAGAGGGGGTAAAAATTAGGCACGGGAAGAAAAAATGGGAGTTTGATTTTTCAGTGATTTGGATATTAGGTGAAAATGATAATAGCCAAGGTTTAAAGTAGTATAAGGTATAAAGGTAATTATCTTATAGAATAAGAAACTGTTGAAGAGGATAAAAAAGGGATGAAAACCGGGGAAGGGGGGAGGTTGGGGAAGCCCACAAAATATGGTTTATCAATTATGAATGGAAAAAAGATTATTTTTGTTTTGTTTTGTTTTTCCTTTTTTGTCTTTTTTTTTCTTTCTCTTTTTCTTCTTTTTTTTTATTATTTTTTTGGTATGAGAATAGATGGTTGGATGGATGACTTCCTGCGTACTGCCCTGGTTTCCTGGAGCTCTCTGGTGGCAGGGGGGGGGCTTTGGGGGCAGGGGGGGGGAGGGGGACAGAAATCCAACCATAAAATGGACCATCTCTGACTGTTCACCTGCGTGGGATACTTCTGTGGCAGGGGAGGTCCCATGGAGGGGGGTGGGAAGAAGGTGTAAAAGGTGTTTATGTATGTACCGTTTTTTTGTAATTTGTAAAATCAATAAAAATTATGTTTTTTTAAAAAAAAATACAATATTTTGAATTAAGATGAAACAATGGAGTTTGTTTAAAAACCAGGTGGAGAAGTTTCTATAATGAATTATTTCTACTGAACTTCTTCCTTTTCTAAGTGCTTTTCCATTCCTATGTTATCTGCAGTAAGCTTGCAAAGAAAGTGAGAATTTTCTAAACTGTGTGTTCAGCAGCACAACTTGGTGAGCATCTTGGTCAAATACAGAAAATGCTTATGTGAATTTGGGCCTTTCCGATCCATATCCATCCATTTATCCACTATTTCTACTGACTATCCTTTTGATCCTTGATATATTTTTCTATTGGTTTTGCTACAGCCCTTCTCTGCACTAGTGACTTCTTTTCTTAACAAAATAAATTCAAATACATTTATATTTCTATGTCTGCCTTTGTGGACAGATAAATTATTCCACTATCTTTTTCCCCTCTGGAAAAAATTGGTATTTAAAATTAAGTCATAAATGTCTCATCAATAGACTTGTAAAATTCTCTCTCTCCTGTAATGAATATTATGCTGACCTCTGGTGGAGACTTCAAGAATATCTAGAATTCACAAGATTATGGGAATGTCTATTGCTATGGATCTAGTTACAGGTAGGTAGCCGTGTTGGTATGCTATAGTCAAAGCAAAATAAAAAAATTCCTTCCGGTAGCACCTTAGAGACCAACTAAGTTTGTTATTGGTATGAGCTTCCGTGTGCATGCACACTTCTTCAGAAGTTAATAGAATGCAGATCAAAGGTAGAAAGGGGGCAGTTAGGAAACAGCAAGGGAAAAGAACTTGGGAGTGTGACAGTTGGAGAAGAAGAAAAAACTGGATAAGAGCAGAGCAAAGCAGAGGGAGAAACACAGAAAAGAGGAAAACTGCAATAACTTTCTATGACAGAGAGTATAAAGTCAGTGATGGGTAACTGACACTGTTGTCACATGACAATGGTTTGGGGGCGTGTTTATGTTGTTGCTTAGCCAGTTGTGTTACTTTATTTCTAAAATAAGCGTGTTGGGTTTTAACATTGTACACTGCCCTGTTATTTCATTATAGTGTGATACAGAAACACTTTTATATCAAGGGGTTAGGTATCTTAGTACTATTTTTTAAAAAAACCTTTCATAAAGGTGCTATACTGCAATACAGTCGTACCTTAGAAGTTGAATGGAATCCGTTCTGGAAGTCCGTTCGACTTCCAAAACATTCAAAAACCAAATCACGGCATCTGATTGGCTGAAGGAAACTCCTGCAGCCAATCAGAAGCTGCAGAAGCCCTGTTGGATGTTAGGGTTCCAAAAGAATGCTTGCAAACTGGAACAATCACTTCCGGGTTTGCGGCGTTCGGGAGCCAAAACTTCCCGAGTTCTGGGGCATTCGGGATCCAAAGTACGACTACCAACTTTCAAAGACATACACTCTGAGGACAAAGAACTGGGGGGGCAGGAATAGGCAGATTCAAATACAGACATAGCATGTTTTATTCCAGCAAAAATGTAAGCCACATTCACTACTAATCTAGGACTCTCTATTCTAGGCCCAATGTTTGTTTTCGTTTGTGTGGTATTTGCATTTCTTTCCCCCTTTGTTTCAAGTGATTGCTGCCTTAAAATGATTTAATGGGTCATTCCATATCAAGTGATCTGATATTTAACCTCCAATTTTCTTAATATTTTGTATACTTGTTGAATGGTCAAAACTAAGTTAAAATCTAAAATGTTAATTTTTAAAATCTCATTCCATTTTTAGTTATGAGGGTTTGAAATTTCCAAAAATTAAGTTTTGGCCTTCAAAAAAATCTTAAAAGCTCAGCCCAGAATTGAGATATTTCAAAACTAAAAATACCTCTACCAATCTCATTGTATTTTTCATGGGCTTTAAAATGGTATGTCACATGGTGGACCTGCTTTAAATTTCAAGGTTAGTTTTTAAATGTATTTTTTTAAAAAAAAGAAGAAATAATTTTAACATTTCCAAAAAATATTCTTTAATATTTCTAAAAGCTACCTGATCTTGAGGTGTCAATGGGATCACAGTTAGGAAAAAATACTTTGTACATACATGTATGCATTGTTGAGTTCTATTTAGAATAAATGGGTCTTCTTGGAGTAGAATTTAACAGAATAAACAAAACTTTCAACTAGAATATCAGTTACTTCAGACATTAGAAAATTATTCAATTAAAAATCATCTGAAGTGGAAGTGAATTCCTGGATCTAAGCAAGGATTCAAATTGTCAAAACAGACAGTTAATGGCCCTCTAAGAATGAGCCATTAAGGCAACCAAGGAAGCGGCTCTGTGCCAGATAACAAAGGGGGGCCTCCCTCCCTTGACCGCAGTCAGACAGGGGAGTCGAGAGCGAGCGGGGCGAACGAGAAGCTGAAGGAAAGCGGCGCCCGAGCCACGCCCATTTCAGCGGGAAGCCGAGCCTGTGGCCAGAAGAGAAGCGGGGCTTTCTTGGGGACCCCGAAGGAAGCAGGAGCCTCCCCCTCAGAGGAGCCTCAGTCGCGCCGCCCGGCCGCCCCTCCTCCTGCACACGTCACACGCCGGAAGCGACCCCAGTTCCCGCCGAGTCCGCACAGCCCGAACCCACCCAACTGCATAATAAAGCACACGGCCACCTACTATTGGCCATCTGTAACGTCGCGCAGATTAGTTTACATATCGTGCCCCGCCCCGTCACTCTCCCACCCAATGAAAGCGTCCGCTTCCGCCGGCCCTCCTCGCCGTAACCAGTAGGAATTGACACCCATTGAATGGCCCACCCTTTGCGCATGGCCGCCCTTCTTCAGCTAACGGAAATGCTCCCGAGGCAGAAGCTTCCCCCCTCCAATGACACGCGTTCACCACCCGACGTAAAGCCGCTGCGACCAATGGGAAGCGGGCGCGCGCCGCCGGCTTCCTAAATCTCCGCAGCATCCGAGCGCGGTGACCGGCGGCAAAATGGCGACACCCGCGAAACGCCGAGCGACGAGCCCTGAGGAGGAAACGGAAGGCGGGAGCCCAAGCAGCGGCCGCCTGCGCCGCTGGAGGCGAAGAACGGCCCCGGTGGCCCCGGTGGCCGCGGTGGTCCCGCTGGAGGCGGAGCTGCCCTTCGTGGAGGGCTCCATCCTCAGGATCTACATGGAGAACTTCCTGTAAGCGCAGCGCTTGCGGGGTGGGAGGATCGGGGCCTCGTGGGCGGGGCTCGTCGGGCGCCCTGAGGGGGCAGGGGACCCCCGGGGGAACCCCCGTCCTTACGAGAAGAAGGTCTTAGCGCCCTCGGCAGCGGATCAGGAGACACAGGGGCTTCCAGCGCCGGCCTCCCCAATGGCCCTCCGGCCCTCCCGCCCCCCATCTCCCGCCACGTCCTTCCCGGCACTGCAACCCTTCAGCTGCAGTGACGGCGAGAGCGCCGAGCTTTCCACGCTACTTTGTTCATGAATCGTAGAATCGAAGCCCAACAACACAACTTAGCGCGTGGTGACTTAGAAGAAAACCGCAGGGCTTCCCCCCCCCCCAGCTGGAACTCACCGGAACAGCGTTCCGGGACCTCCCTGCTGGGGAGATACCTGACCAGCCTCAGCAAAGGCCGCTGCCCGTCCGGCTCACGAGGAGACCCTCCATGGGCTCCAGGGAGGCGCAGACAACGCGGTGGCACAACGGACTGGGAAAGGTCCATCAAGGGAAAGCGAATATGCAGAGGGTCAATATCAGCTAGGTTTCTGGTCCCTTGCAGAACTCCATTTCTGTGAATATCTTTTTTGCCTTCTACCTCCGCAGCTGCTGTTTTCTGAAAGACCCTGGCTCTCTGAGGAAATTACATTTTGTAATTCTGTTGTCTAGTTACAGGCTATGTTGAATTAATGCCGAATTCCAATATCTCTGTCAACTCAGAGTTCTTACATTAGTTTTGATTTCAAAATTCATCAGTGTATAGAATATGGGGTCTGCAAACATTTACTCCTAATATATTTATTTATTTATGTCAAGTACCCCAGAAGGGAAACTATCTGTGGGTTTGCTCCCTGTTTTCTCGTGTAAGCAGTTTCCCAGGGTCCTTCCACGCGAAGGAGGGCACTTATAGTAACTCACAAGCCCCCAAGAAATCTCGTCCAATTTAATAATTTTGATTCTTTATTCAGATTCCTTGATTTCTCGCTTTATAAACATTAAATTATAATGGCATTGCCTTTCAGTACTTATGATTCCTGTGTGGTGCTTCCAGGACCCCATCTAAACATGATAGTTGGAGCTAATGGAACAGGTAAATCAAGTATCGTATGTGCCTTGTGCCTGGGATTGGCCGGAAAACCTTCCTTCATAGGACGAGCAGACAAGGTGAGGATAAGCATTATAGAATGGTATTCTTATGGTCATATGTTTAAAGTGTGGTAACAGTTTAAAGACTGTTTTATATGTTGGATGGAAAATAGAGGGCAGACGTTTGTAGAATAACCTAATGCATTGTGCTCTTTTCTCAATTTGACTTCCATATTTTGTGTGTGTGTTAGATACCTTTCTTTTCTAAAGCTTTGATATACTCTGGTGATTTTTATGTACTGCAGCACCCTGGAAAATGAATATAAAACTGCTTACTAATTTTGTGTGCAACATACAGCACATAGGGAGTTTCTGGTTGATATTTAGATGAAAGGCTTCTCCTGATTTTCAGTGAGCTATCCCAAAAGATTGCTGTTCAATTAAGTTGAGAGACGTTTCAAGTAATAGCGTGAATAAATAGGAACAACTGTTAAGCCGACAACGTGCCATAGTTTAGATAACATAATTCAAATACACTCACATTTTAAAGGAAAAGGTAGTTCATGGAGTCAGGAAGAATATGCAGGGCTATCCTTATAGGCCTATACCATCTTAGAATGTATTTGGCAGATCACTTGTTTGAAAGTTCTGTGTGGGAAAGGTACTCTGCTCTGGGAAAGGCAACATGATAGGGAGGAACTAGCCTAGAATATTTTCTGAGTTTAGAGGGCCATGAATGTTAATATCATATGCCCTTCCTGGCAGGGTGGATTTGATTTAAATCAAACCGATTTAAATCACGATTTAAATCACTAGTCAGTAAGGCTTGATTTAAATCATAGTTTTCTACATAAAGACTAATTCTTGCTGGTATAACTTTAATATGCAAGTAGATGAAGATTTTTAGAATAACAACTTTTCATATTAGTTTTTTATCCCCAGTTTAATAGGTTAATCATTCATATTTGGACAACTTTACTGTTGTACTTAGGAAGGAGAAAAATAATCATTACCTTAATAATAACAATTTAAATAGATTTATTCAACTGAAACAATAACATTACAGCATATGTTATTTGCTTAAACAAACATCCATGTTTGTTAACTAATTTGGCTAAACAAAAACAATATATATATATTTTAAGAAACGTAGACTGTCAGCCCAGCCTACACATGAAAAACTTAAATACTGTCCACTCCAAACAATCAGAAAAATATTGTTTCTATTCTATTCACTGAACATCTTGAAACTTAGCAAGGAAGGGGTTGTTTCTATATTCATAGGTTTGTAGAACAATAGGATTAAGGTCTTTTTCTCAACTCTGTTCATGTTATAACATTTTTGCTGTGAAGAAGAGGCATGTGATCTCTGTTGAGTCAAATTCAAAAAGTAAACCAAGCATCTGTGATAATATCTTGTAGGCAGAGAAACTGCCCAATAATCTTACAAAAACCTCTGGAAGAGCATGACATTGTGAATGGATTAATGGAATTTATTTACCGAAAAAATTAAATATATGCAACCTTATTCTACAAAATTAAAAAAACTAATCTTTATTTCATGATGGAATAACCTTTGGATGGTAATGTATTTTCCTCAAAAAGCATTTTAAAAAAATCATTGATTTTTATCCCCCCTGCTTCCTGGATATTTTAATTGGCTCTAAGACGGGTCCCCAAACTTTTTAAATAGGGGGCCAGTTCACTGTCCCTCAGACACTGTTGGGGCCAGACTATAATTTGAAAAAAAATGAACAAATTCCTATGCACACTGCACATATTTGTAGTGCACAAAAAACAGGAAAATCAGTACAATATTTAAAATGAAGAACAATTTTAATCAACATAAACTTGCGTATACGTATTTCAATGGGAAGTATGGGCCTGCTTTTGGCTAATGAGATGGTCAGTAATGCTCCTCCTTACAACCCAGTCTACACATGGATCTCCCTCACCCCCATGGTCCAGTCTACATGCAGGCCTTCCATGCCCCCATCCCCACAACCCAGTCTATACACGTGTCTGCCTGTGCACACCCTCATCCCCACAACCCAGCTTATACATGTCTCCCTAACCCCCTTACCCACGACCCAGGCTATGCATGTGCTTCCCTAACCCAGATCCCCACTACCCAGCCTGCACCTGTGTCTCCTTAAGCCCCATCCTCATGACCCAACTTGCCAGCATGTCTCCCTAACCCCCTCCACCCCCCCAAGCTTGCACACCTGTCCTCCAACCCCAAATCCCCACATGGCAGCCTGCCCGCACGTCTCCCTACCCCTGATTCCCCACGGCGTGGCCTGCCCGTGTATTGCCTGTTCCCATGACTCCCGACTCACTGCGTGGGCAGCTGTAGGGCCGCCCCTCCTCTGGAAGGCGCCGTCGGCGAAGATGCTTTTCTTGCCCAGGCAGCGCAGGTAAAAGTGGGGCGTGCGGAAGGTGAGCTCGAGGTGGCGGCGCAAGATGAAGCTGGAGCAGTCCATGTTCACGTCCACAGCACCCTGCGACGAGTTACGCCCGATTGTCATCGTCGCCTGGCGCATCACAAACTCCACATCGCGGCCCTCCAGGGGCGAGGCAGTGCTGTCTCTGGCCATGGGTGGCTCTCCTGCTCCTCACCATCTAGAGACTCTTGCAGGGGGCTTTTCCCTCCGCCCGTGGCTGGGATCCCCTCCCTCTCCTGCTTGGCTGTGGCGGCCAGGCTGGGCTTCCTCTGACGGGAGGAGTGAACACCACAACCCCACAGCCGTTTCTCCCCACCAGTGAGCAGCAGCAGCAGCAGTGAACCCCAAGGCTGCCTTTTACAAACAAACAAAAAAGCGGGGGGAAGAAAGGGGGGAAATGGTTCCGGTTCAAGTGGGTGGGAACGCCGGGCTTGCTCGCTCTCGCTGCTGCTGCTGCTGCTGCTGCCGGACAAACAGGGCAGGCGGGTGGGTGTCTGTTTCTTTGTGGATTTTCATATAATGATTTCCCCCTCTGCATCTCTTTCGTAGCTCTATTTTTATAAGTCCTTTATCCACAGCTCAATTTTTTCTACAGGTATTCTGTGTGTAATTGTTTACAGTAATTTTTTTTAACGAATTATAAACTTCCCCCATTCTTTGTTAAAGTCAGTCTCTTCCTGGTTTCTAATTCTTCCTGTATGTTTTGCCATCTTAGCATAGTTCATCAGTTTTATCTGCCACTCTTCCTTGGTCAGATTTTTCCAATTCATTATATATCATTTCCCAGAAATCTTTTTATCATCTTACATGACCACCACATGTAATAAAACGTGCCCTTTTTCTATTTACATTTCCAACATGTTTTAGACTTTGATTTATACATTTTAGCTAATTTACTAGGAGTTAAGTATGGGTGCTGTTCTGGTTCGCTAGAAGCGGCTTAGTCATGCTGGCCACATGACCCGGAAGCTGTCTGCGGACAAAGGCCGGCTCCCTCGGCCTATAGAGCGAGATCAGCGCCGCAACCCCAGAGTTGTCCACGACTGGACCTAACGGTCAGGGGTACCTTTACCTTTACTAAGTACCAACAATATATCATTTTTATATAATTTTATTTTAGGCTATAAATTTTAATTCTATTGTCCTTAATTTCTCCCATGCTGCTAATTCAATGATACAGCCAAAATCCTTCACTGTTTTGACCTGTTCATCTTTCATTTGCTAGTCTAATAGAAGTTCATACATTTTAGAAATTAACTTACAGTAGTTTTATTTTCTAACAGTTTCCTTTTGAACTGGGAGATTTTATTTAGAAAACCATTCTTTTTATCCAGCTTAAACACTTCATTAAGTTGGTGATATTGCAACCATTTATCTCATACTTCATATATCGGTTTCCTTCTAACATGATTCAAAAAAGTTTAAGAACTTTAACCTTAAGTTAAGCGTGCCAGCCAAATCTATTATTGTGTCGTTCAAGATCTAATATGCAACTGTTTTCCAACAATATCCGTTCCTTTAACCTGCAGAGAGAAGACACCTCAAAATATAATCTCATATCTGGCAGGGAGAATTTGCCTCTTTCTTCTGCCAGATAAATCTAGTAATATTTGTTTATTTTAATTTTAGGTTGGTCACTATGTGAAGCGGGGTACTAACAAAGCAGTTATTGAAATTGAGGTGTGAGTAACAATCTTGTTTATGTTTCTGTTTGGTCTAAATGTTTTAAATAAATTATATTACTGGCATTTTTGGGGGGGAGAAGCTGCCACATACCAGATTTTCAACCAGATTTTCAACCAGCATTTCATGGGTGGTTTTTTTTTTAATCACTTTTCCTCCTCTTTCTTAGGTTTAAGAAACCATCCAAACTTGTTATCACACGGGAAATGTCTGTATCAAACAACCAGTCTGCTTGGTTTATTAATAAAAAACCATCCACTCTCAAAATGGTAGAAGATCAAATTGCAGCCTTAAATATCCAAGTCGGCAATCTGTGCCAATTTCTTCCACAGGTATGGAGTAATTTTTATGAGAGTGTATTGTTGTCTCTGCATTTTAAATTTTAAAGGATCGTATGCTTAGGGAAGAGCAAAATTATTGTGGTAAAGTAAAATTAATGTAAGAGATGCAGAAAATACATTTGGTATTTGAACACGGCTTTTGTTTGATGCAGTGGGAGAAATTATGAAAAAATTCTAGTTTGTTATGATAATGTACAACTCATCAGAATTGTTTCAGACATTTACATAAATGATTTTGCTTTATTTGTCTACTTCCTTGAAGTGATAGAGCCCTAAAATCAGCATCTGTGCCTTCAAGAATTATTCTTTGAAATTCTGCAGGACAAAAATTGTGGGTATAACCTTGTGCTCTGTAAGGGTGGGAAATACACAGAGGCGTATTGAAATCTTCCCTCTGAACAACTTCCCTCTGTTGCTCTTCTGAACATTATGAGACCTGAGAAGGCCATTCGGTGGCAGTTGAAGCTGTCTGCCTCTTGCATATAGAATTCTGTTACTAGCTTTTCTCCAATTCTCGTGCATACATTCAGCCCAGAAGTAGTGGTGGGTGGAGAGTTGGCCACAGATCACTGCTGGTTAGACGCTAAAGGGTTTTCTCTGTTACCAAAATGCCCTGCCTGGGTGACAAATGTGCTCACACCAGGGGAGGATGGTGGTGGAGGAAGGTGCTTGTAATTAAAAAGCTTTAGTAATAGTACAATGGATATTTTACATTGGTCTGAAAAGTACCTTTTGCTACAAAGTGTAATACATTATTACACAAAGCACCGTAGGTATTTGGATTCTTTCTTTGCAGGACAAAGTTGGAGAATTTGCAAAATTATCCAAGGTTGAACTACTTGAAGCCACAGAGAAATCAGTTGGTCCTCCAGAAATGTACAAATATCACTGTGATCTGAAAAACTTTAGACAGCGAGAGCGAGAACTAGAGGTAAGTGGCTGATATTTATGAGAAAGTTTTCTCACTCTTTTTTACTTGTAAAATAAATTCACAACAGTTTTACTGTTCTAGGAGGAGAATGTGATAGCAGAAGGCCCCTTTCTTAGGACCAGAAGTTAGGGGTGCTGTTTTCTGATTTTAGTCAGAACAAAGGTGCTATTTTTGAATTGGCAGCCCAATCCATGCTAAACATGGAGAAGCAGATACTATCTTACCCATCCTACTTTTTCATTCCTTGCTCCTACTATTTATAATTTGCTTACCAAAGTTCTTATATTTCATCTCTCTTTCTCTTGAATTTCATATGCTCTGCTTTCCTATCTCTTCTTAGAAGAACAGGCTGGAGCTTCAGTTTTAGGAACTGACTAAATAGGAGTTATACTTACTTTGGAACTGGCTGTGTTGCTTTTTCAATAAATTTGTTTGGGTTTCTGTGTCCCCTTTATCTAATCAGTGTGGCAGAAATCCATGGTAACTGCAAGAGACAGCTTGAGCAGAAGTCTGAGCAGCAGCCAGCACAGCTGAGAGCAGAGAGAGGCATTTTGGATGTTAACGTCTGTTTGTTGGTTTATTTCATAAAATTTATATACTGCTTGATTGGGGGGGTAACCCCCTCACAAAGTGTTTTACACAAAAATAATAAGACTGAGAAAAATTCACAAGCATACTTAAAAACATACAAAAGTTAAAATCCAAAATATATTAAAATTACCTCAACTTTCTAGGCATCTGGGTAGGCTTGTCTAAACAAGAATGTCTTTAGCAGGTGCCAAAAAGAGTACAGTGAAGGAGCCTTCTTGATCTCAGTAGGCAGGGAGTTCCAAAGTGCAGGTGCTGCCGCACTAAATGATCAAAGTCTTACCAATGTGGAATGGCTGTTGGGTGTTATGTAGCACCTGTAGTAGTGCCAGTTCTGCCGATCGAAGAGGTCAAGTGGGGTAAGGTAATCATGTGGGGTAAGGTAATCTCGTAGGTAAACTGTTCCCCTAATACAGTAGAGGCAAACCTTCCCATTTGGCTTGCCAGATCATTTTGGCCCAACTTGCCCAACACCTGAGCTCATATATGATGTCAGGTGTGTGGCAGGTAAAGTTGCAGCCAGGCCAAAAGGGTCTATGCATGGACCACTGGTGCCTGCAAAGCATTGTGCACGGCATTTTGCAGCTACCAACAACCAGAGCTGAATAGGGCACATCACAATTACAAAACAAGTTACTTTTAATTGAACCAACTAAATAACTTGAAATACATATTCTGACAGAATTCATGTAAAGAGAAACATAGCAACCTAGAGAAAATGAAGCAAACAAATGAAAGGTATAAACAGGATGTGGAGCGATACCATGAACATAAGCGACATCTGGATTTAATTGCAATGCTTGAGAGAAAAAGGCCCTGGGTGGTAAGTTCTTTTTTCTTTTCTTTTAGACTTTTGGGGAAAAACAAAAACAAATGTAATGTAACAAGTTTCCTTGAATGAATTGTAAAAGTGGATAGAAATACGGTAGAAGAGGGAAACAAATAAATCACAATTATTATAAAGATGACAAGATGAATTGCATTTTACATTATTTCTTTATTATTGTTATTAATATCTTGCCTTTCAAGATACAGATCTTTCCAAGGCAGCTTACAAGTAACATCAGTAACATCAGTGTATCTGAAGAAGTGTGCATGCACACGAAAGCTCATACAAAAATAAAAACTTAGTTGGTCTTTAAGGTGCTACTGAAAGAATTTTTTTATCAGTAACATATTAAGAAATGTTTAAACAGCAATAGAACAACAAAAAAACCCAGTGAGATTTGCAAAGGCCATAGAATGTATATGTTCTTTAAATTTATATAATAACTGTCACAGGTTCGCTGGCGGCTACTCTAGAGTAACAACGCTGACATGTTGCCTTTTCATGCTTTTATTATGTGCAGACTATTTACAGTGCGGCAGCTGTACAATGTACATGTTCTCAGTCTGGGTCAGTACCCCGGAATGGGGATTCCCGCGTCTTTCTCCAACAAAGTAGTCTGGGAATCCCCAATCTCCTCCCCCTCTTCACGCGCAACTCCGGAACTGGAGGGATGGGTCTCCTAGCCGTGCTTTCCGACCTCCCTCTTTCCCTTTCCCTTCCTTCCTCTCCTGGTTGGCGCAGGGGCTCTGTGACCCTGTCAGACCCCTCCCCTCTGCTTCCTGTTTCTCCGCTGGAATCATCTCCCTCCCCACTCCTGCTGGTGCTTGGAGAGGAACTCGTTGTCACGATGGGAGGGGGCAGTCTATAGTTCCTGTCCCTCACAATAACCTTTAAGGATTTGTCTTCAAAAGTCTAGCTGCTTTTCCTAGGAGAGCATTCAGGGCTATTTGTATGCTGTAATTCTGTAGGAGTGCAGAAAAGGCTAAGAGGGAAGTATTGGATGCGGAATTGATATTCCTGAAAATCTCCCATCTTTCCTCCCACCCACTTTTAAAAGAATGCTTGTAGCCACTAGGCTAGTTTGTAGCCATTGGGTTGAAAACTAGTGGACAGTGGCCTAGATCAGGAATGGGGGACCTGGGGTTCTCCTCCACATGTTACAGATTCCTATTTCCATGACCGAAGTCATTAAGCGACCTGGACCCTGCGACCAACATCTGAGGCCCTTCTTCATGTGCCCCCCTCCACATGAGGTCCAGAGCCTTTTCTGCAGTAGCCCCCTGTTTGTGGACTGCTCTTCCCAGGGAGGTGCCTTCATCATACATCTTTAGCTGCCAGGGGGAAATGTTCCTTTTAAACCAGGCCTTAGGCTGATTAACATTCTTGGTCCTTTTAAATGTGTTTGTGGGAGGAGAGCTTATGGGTTTGTTCTTGCGTTTTGTGTTCCTATTTTGTATTTTTATGCTGTGAACTGCCCTGAGTTCTTCAGATGAAGGCGGCATACAACCCCACCCCCTCTGGAGGAGGTGAAATAGTGGCCGTGAGTGGTAGAGGCAGCATAAGTCCACTTCAGTAGCTCGGAGTACGGCAGACTGTGCATCAAGCACACCTGAGCACAACCCAGAGGTGCTCTTGCCGCATAGTCTTTCATTGGCCCAGGAGGTCTTAAACCTACGGACATGTCTGGACTTGGCAATCCTGACAAAGACACCATTATTTCTCCTCTTACTGTAGCAGCCAGTAGTTAAGTCTAGTTGTGAGCCATACTAGTGGGAGATAAGAGTTTGTTCTAGAATGGACATTATGGTGATACTTTTTATAGCATTCCCCACACCACACTCTATCCTCTCTCAATTAGAATGAAAGAGAAAAATAGAAATTTAAAAGTTAGGCTAGGTATAAGGATGATGATAGACATCAGCTCCCATCAGCCACGCCCCATATTGCTAGTGGTCAGGGAAAGTGGGAGTTGTAATTCTGCATTCTGCAACAAGCGGAGGGCCACAGGCTCCCATTCCATGAGATAGACCTGCCCTCCTTAAGCATAGATGGACAGATGTCAAAGTAATTGCCTGGAACTATTCACCAACTGCAATCCATCTAACAGGGGCATGTTTGCATTTCCTGACAAGTTAAATGGTGAACAAAGTTTGGGCTGTCGAGCACAGAGATGTAATGTCCTCACAGACAACACCAGGGCCTGCTCAGTCAGACTCCCGCCTCCTCCTCCATTTAACATGTTATATAATTTGTCTTAGTAGTTTGTAATTGTAAGCCACATTGGGTGCCTTGGCAGAAAGGTGGTATATAAATACATTGAATAAATAATGTAAATTAATAAATCTGTTTGCTTGCATTCCTTCCTAGGTATATGAAGATGTCCGCAAGCAATATGAACAGGTGAAACAAAACAGAGATCGTCAAAAGGAGGAATTAAATGCACTAAGAAAATCACAATCTCCCATGACACATCAGATCCAAGAGGCTGAGAAGCAGTGTGCAAGTCTGAATAACAAAATCCAAGAGAAAGTATGTATTTAAGAGTTGCTTTGTAGGTCTCTTGGACATACAAGTAGTTTAGACATGTAGCTGAAGGTACCCTATGGAATGTAAAATGAAAACATTTTAATGAGCAAAGAATTAGAAAGGAGTCAGTGGAGTAGAATCAGAACAAAAGGTTCTACATAGTCTAGCTTCCTGACACTATCTAAATCACAGTATGCCTCACAAAGAAGGTAGTGCAATGTCTAAGGCCATCCTAACTCGCTATTTTCACCTGGGGATAACTTGCAGTCTAAAATTAGGTATTCAGAGCTTGGGCTCTGTCAGGGCCTGGCTGGGGTTCTGGCTTGTTTTATTGGAATTCATTGAATTTTTCCAATTCAGAGTCCATGGAGTCAGTGACAAGCTGGAGAACTGCACCTGAAGTGCAGCAAAGAGGGAAATAATTTCTCTCTTGATCTAGCAAAGGCAAAGGCCAAACTAGTATTTATACCAAGATTGGCCAGCCCAGAGACTTCATATTACCTGCCAATAGCAGGGCCTGATTTTGTACACTCCTATTCCCTTCAGCACCTGAAGTAGATGAACGTCTAGAGAGCCCAGAACCAACCACTGAGGTGGGTCTCATCTTCAGGCTGAGTTGCAGAGCTCATACTGAGTGTGGCCAAACATCATTCCCCTACCCACCCACCTACTCACCCATAGGGAGTGGTTTGAGTTTCATTGATCGGCTCCCAGCCTTCTGGGTGGGTGCAACTTCCCTGCTGTGGAAGTTTGTGATGCCCCACAGGAAGAAACTTGCATGTGAAGTGAGCTACAACTGAGGCATCAGGATACAAATGGCAGAATTAATACATGTATCCAGCTTTATATTGAATCTCAAAAGTTGATTCCATAAAGCTGCAGTTATTCAAACTGCCAACTATATACTTGTTAACAGAGAGATTGTTCTCCAGAAATAGTTGTTACAATATGCAGTTTAATCCATGGTATAGTAGAAAAGTCACATGTCCACACTGCCTGAGATTCTTTGATTATAGTTACAGCTGATTTCTAACTTTAAAAATGCTTTTGGTATGTAGGCTGCAGCTATCAGAGAAACATCTCAGAAATGTAAACAGCGTCAAGATGCTTTGGAGTCAAAAGACAAAGAAGTAAGTTTTGTATTGTATCTGTATATATATAAATGTAGGCATTGCGCACACGGATGAAACAGCCTTCCATCTTATTTTAGCTTGAATATTCTATACTAGCTTAAATACTGGCTAGCTCCTGCCATTGTCTCGTCTTATTGTAAAAACTTCTTTTTGTTATTGGCATGCTAGAGAAATGATTGTGTGTGTTTTTTAGATTGAGAGAATTAAGCAGGCAATGAGGATGAAGGAGGAGGTAGAAATGGACCGACAGAAGAGAATACAAAACACTCGTAAGATGATAGAAGACTGGAATAATGAGCTAAGAAATACAGACAATTCTGAGAATATTCAACCTCAGATGGATTTAATTAATGCTGAGCTTAAACGTTTGCAGGAAGAGAAAGTAAATATTGATGGTGAATTAAATAATCTGACAGGAGAAAAGGAGAACTTGCTAAAGGACAAAGACGGTAAGTGGGCTTAGCTGTGTGCTTGCTGTTAGTACTGCAGGAAGCCCACCACTTACATGGGGGTTACGTTCCGGGGATTGCACCTGAAGCCAAAATCATGCATAGTCAAAATACATTGGGTTCAGTGGCAGGTAGGATTGCCAAAGTCTTTCCCCCCAGATACCTATCCCTTTTTATTTACTTAATTATTTTTGCTAAGTGGTAAAGCTGAATGTGCACAAATTAAATGCACGTTCGTTGCAGGCATGCTATACTTCCACAATAGAAAATTGGCTTTGATACCTGACAACCAACCCAAATTCTCCATCCTGAAGATATCAATTCCCGTTGACTTTCTTTGTTAACATAACAGAGAAGGGGGTGGAAGCAAATGTTCTCCATAGGCTCTTTGGATCATGGCCTTAGGTGTGTTCAAGCATACCCCCCCCCCGGACTCCCCACCCCCCATACAACTCCTAATGCTGTATGTTGATGCTGATCCTGAAATTCTTCCAGTTTTGGTGAATGGTTTGCCAGGTGTCTGGAGCCGGCTTAGAAACTCCACTGTACATGTGGACCTCCTGTATATATAATGCTCTGAATCCTGGCCCAAATTTCCAGCAAGGATTTATGCTAGTGTGGCAGGGAATTCAGCAGCTGAATTGAGACTGGATGCTTTAACAAAATTCCACATAGCTTTCTCCATGGGCTGCTTGAAAAGAGTGGAAATTCAGCTTTGCATTGGGATTTCTGCTTGCCCTCCAGAACGATCTCCTGCATGCTGTTCTGTGGGGGTGTGAGGGAGAGCGGGGAAAGCCTGATTGCTCTAGTGGAAGTCCTTGCATGGACTTCTGCTAGCAGAAGCAGTTAGTTGGATCTGGGTCAAGGATCTAGCTATGGGTATTTTGTGCAAGAAAATATGGTGGCTGTAGTTGTGATAATGAAGCCCTGTGAACGTGGCTCCTAAAGCTGTCTCAAAATTACAGGAGTAATGAATGGCATTGTACAGTTTGACAATATGATGAAGATGAAGGAAGAGAAGCTAAGAAAGAGATTTCAAGACACACACATTGCTCTTACGTGGCTAAGAGAAAACAGAAACCGGTTCGAAAGAGAAATCTGTGATCCCATGATGCTTGCAGTAAGCTGATTTGCCTGACTATTGTGTGACTTAGTTATCACTAAAATGTAATCCCACTGCTGCTTATAAAACTATAATCCATTGTTTTAATGTGAATGACTATGCAAGCTTGGCATGCAGGTACCTTGATGTATTGAATTATGTATTGAATCTTGCCCCCTGCAAAAGTACAGAATACAGCCGTACCTTGGCTCCTGAACGCTTTGGGAGTCGAATGTCGAACTTTCAGTAAAACTTGATAAAAGTGAGATAAAAAAATCAAAACACAACTGTGCATCACAAATAAAGCTTAGCATTGTACAAAACAAAGGCAGTTTTTCAGAATCTAGGAAAACATTGGTAAACCTGTTTTAAGAGGCTGACTTATTACAGTCTCCACTAGGGCTGGGCGATAACTGTTTTTCAATGTTGCAATATATCCCCAGCTAAACATCACAATATGTCAATATATCACAACATCTGAAATCAGGAAGGGGCTACGCAAAGGTGAATAGGACAATGTCCTGGCAACTGCTACTACTTAAGGGTTGGGCTTGGCTACCCAGAGTACAGATGCATCCAAAGTACAGTGATGGGTGATGCGTCATAATGAATACAAATCTGGAACTCCCAGACGGCCAGCAGGCCTGCTAGGCAGCAGAAGCAGCAGCAGCCTGGCAGTGGCAGAATCAACAACTGGGGCGGGGGAGCAGTGGCAGCCCGGCAGCAGTGGCATAATAAGCAGCAGCCTGCGAAGCCCTGCCACGACAGTGGGTGCTGGCTGCCACTGCCACCATCTTACGTTGCCACTGCAAGGCCTTGCAGTCCACCTTCACTCCCCGTCACAGCCACAAGGCCTTGCAGGCTGCCGGCATTACTGCCTTCGTCTTACATCGCTGCCTATGGCCCACCAACTTCTGTTGCCGCCATGAGGCCTCGCAGTTGCCACTGCTTGTTCCGCTGCCACAAGGCCTTGCATGCTGTTACTGCTGCCCCCTTCCGTCACCGCTATGAGGACTCGCAGGCCACCACTGATTGTGCCGCCACTGCCAGGCCTTGCAGGTTGTCATCGCTACTGCCGCAGTCCTGGCAAGTTGTTTCTGCCACTGCTGTTTCTGCCTCCTAGCAGATCTGCTGGCTGCCTGGTAGCCCCAAATTATCTGTATTCACTATGATTCATTGTCGGGGTTTGGATTGTCCTGAATACCATCATTTGGTAGCCAAGCCCAAAACCAAAATTCCTGTTGGGATGCATTTTGGCTTGCCTGCTGATGAAACAAACTGTATGGTGATTGATAATGTTATCGTTTATCCATTTTAGACCTCTTAAGTAGCAGTTGCCTGGACATTGTCCTGTTTGTCTCTGTATAGTTTCATTTTTATTTCAGACATTGAGGTAGTTGCAGTGTTTAGCTGGTGATACTATGAAGTTTAGCTGCTGATAACATTTCAGCGTTTAGCTGGTGAGTTATCGTGATATTAAAAACCAGATATTGCCTAGTCCTTACACACCTTGTGATTTGTGATATATTGCCAGCTCAGATATTCTGAAACAGTTATCACGATGTGAACTTCAGACCTGTTTTGGACGATATATTGATATATCGCCCAGCCCTAGTCTCCACCTCATGGATTGTGTGACGAACGGTATTCCGGGGGTTGGGTACTATCCACAAGAAGCCCTGCTTCTGCATTGTCAACAAGTGACAATCTGCTGGTTATGGAACCACCAGCCATGTCTCCTTGGAAGTTTTTAAGATCAGCCTGCTCTGTACTAGGGGAGGCAGTCTGCTAGGTACCCTGGTGTCAAGTTTTTCAGGGCTTTCAATACCACCAACATCAACCTTGAAATTGGCTCTACAGCTAATAGGCAGCTAGTGCAGATCTTTCTACACTGTTAACATATATGCAAAGCTGGGTGTCTCACTAAGCACCCTAGCACCTGCATACAGTGTGTTACAGTAGTCTAATCTTGAAGTTACCCTCAAGAAAAAGTGCTCATTTGGGCTCCTCCCACATCACCTGGGACTTACAGTACTAGGTTTCCAGGGTGCATCTGGATGGCACCATACTGCAGTATCTCCTCTCCCACAAAGATAACGACAGGGCCACAGGGTAACCACCCAACATATGAATTAAGGTACTTCTATAATAATAATAATAATTAGCCACAGCATAATGACTATTGAGCCATTTTAAAGAATAGAGCACATTTTAATTCATTTTATTTTATTTCTTGATGCCCATTTAATGTAAGTCATACTTTAAATATATAATTTTATTATAAGGCATTTAAAACACACTACACTAAAACAACATCTTGCCAACGATGAAAACAGAAGTAAGCTTCATTGCATTCAGTGGGACTTGCTCCCAGATATGTGTGCACAGGATTTGCAGCCTCAGTCAAATATCCATCCTTAACTACATTTGGAAATGTACTTGCCATTTATTTAGAACCCAAGTATCATCTTACTGGCTCCTTTGCCTTCATGTGCATTTTATTGTTCTTTTTCTATTAATTTCAGCCACTGTTTGTAATTGTTGGATGTTTTTCTTTCTGCACAGATCAATATGAAAGATCATAAGCATGCTAAATATGTAGAAAATCACATTTCAGCCAACGACTTGAGGGCCTTTGTCTTTGAAAGCCAAGAAGATATGGAAACCTTTCTAAGAGAGGCAAGGACCAATTCCTGCATTAAAAACTGATTGGTATCGAAGTCCAGGCAGCAAAGAGCCTAATAAGTAGGCTCTTGATCTGCCAACATTGCATCTCTCCCACCACACTGGTAGCATGAAGCACTGCTAATTTTTCTTTTATCCAGTGCATTTCCATCCCCCAACTAAATGTTGTATTTTTAGAAGTCACCTTGTTGAGCAAGAGAGGGGGAAACCTGTTCTACTGTTGCCTGATAACAGTGACTATATGAAGATTCAGTTTCTTTATTCTTCTGATACAAAGTTAATGGTTGCTAGGCTTTTTGGAAAATTAACTTAATAAACAGGGTGCAGATAATTCAAAAAAGAAAAGTGAGGCCCTTCTTAACCCTGTCCTGAATTGATTGAAATGGCTTTCAGATAAGGAGTTGTAGGTGCTTCTAAATTAGATCCTCTGAAATACTCTCTAATGTTACTGTTGTTACCTACTCAAGAGAACTGTTAAGACAGCTAAGAGTGTTCCCTTGGCATTGATGCAATCTTGTTTAGGTGCGTGATCGCCAGAGGCTCAGAGTGAATGCTGTGTGTGCACCAAGTCAATCTTGTGCTGAAAGCAGACCTTTGAAACCAGTTGAAGAACTGTTGTAAGTTTTAAGCTATTTATCTCAAAACCCTACGTTATAATAATGGGTGTAAGTTATTATGTGAAAGCAATTGTGCAGTGACCTGGCTGTTTTCACCACAATGCCCAGCATACTGAATCAAATTAATTTTGTTGATTAAATAAGCATTTTCTATTTGCTCAATTTTGCCTGTCATCAGCTTGCAGAATTTGGCTTTTGATGTTACAGAATCTTAATATTTAATCTCAGTTAAAATATGTATGCTCATATTTATTCATTTCTCCAACACTCTTTGAGAATTGATTATTCATCTTACTAGTTGGGGGAAATGTATTTAACTGCCTCTCTTGCCTTCTTCAGCCGGTATGGAGTATTCTCTTACTTGAGAGAGTTGTTTGATGCTCCCCACCCTGTGATGAGTTACCTGTGTGAAAGATATCACATTCATGAGGTCCCTGTCGGCACAGAGAAAACCAGAAATATGATTGAAAGGGTGAGGCATGTTGACTAACAGAGATGGAAATCTGTAGTGTTTAGGGAGACTCTTGGTGTTAGGATGCTGTATTTCCCTTAGAAGCAAGCAACACTAGATCAGGAGGCCATGAACTTGTCATACCTTATATAAGCACATTAGCAAAGTACATTGAGCAACAAGCAGCTAATAAAAGCACATGCAATCAAATTACACCTCTCCTATGTGCTGTCCCTCTGTGTCAAGATGGGGGGGGGTCAGTCTTTTTGCCCCATTAGCAGAGAAAGTAATCTCTGTTCTTTCTTTTCCCAGCAGCAGTGGAGAGAGAGCGGTGCTTGATTTTGGGGGGGTGATGGTTCTGCAGAAGTCACCAGCCAGATTATTAGCTGGGATTAGAAGGTCTGAGCACAATATACTGATTCTGGCTGAACTGAATACCAATTACTGTAATTTATGGGCTCAATTTAGAGAGTTTGACTTGACCTATAAAGCCTTATGTGGTTCAGAATCCCAGTTCCAAAGACCACCCCTCCTCACATGACCCAGCCTGGAGGGAGATGTAGAGGGGGTGTTCTTCAGGGGTGTTTACTCCCCTCCCCACCCCCATTTGTGGAATCCAATCTTTTAGTGGTTAAGTCAGTCTCTATTGTGGTGTTCATCTTTGACTATTTAGTGTTTTGTTGGATAAACATTTTTGATATCTTGTATTAAATGTATTTTAAACTTGGCTTATAACTGTACTTAACTGTATGTATTTTTCTTGTAAAGTTGTTTGGAGACTTTTTAATATATAAAGCAACTAACAAATGCAAATAATAATAAATACTGTGCTTAAATTTATAATCTGCTTTCCTATCAATTGGATCTCAATAAAATATAAAACAGATAAAGTATCCTAAAAACAATTGTCTTAAAACCATCTGTACATGCAACACACACAACACCAAGCTAAAAAAGTGGAATCAGCAGCAGTTAAGACATCACTTCATTTCTACCTTGCATGAAGTTCAGCTCCCAAAGTCTTAGAAGGCCAGTAGTCGTCGTCCCCCATCCCTTTGAAGAGCAGGCCTGGTGAGCTGCCTTTAATTTGAAGGGAGGGGGGGAAATGAGCCTCTTTCTTACACTCCCAGTCAGAAGAGGTCTTAAAGTGTGCTGAGATAGAAAGCTTTGTTTCTGGGAGCTGTATGCTGCTGTCACGCATCAATGGATCCTGATCCCTGGGGAGCCCCAAGTTACCCAGGGTGCAAGGGGAGAGGGTAAGGCTACCATTCAGCGCCGGGGCGCCAACATATCTCAAAGTCTGTAGTTTCTGCATTTCACTTTATTTCCTTCTCTTCTTGCTGCCTGCAACTCCACTCCCGCTATCCCGCTGCCATTCAGGCCAATTTAGGTTAATACTGCATGCATCTGATGTGAGTGACTAATCCAGTAAAATGTATGCTGTAATAAATTTGCTACAAATTGAATTTTTTGTTGCAATAGACTAACAATAGGGATAGCAATAGCTATCCCTCTGGAGTTGATATAATTGTAGTGTGGTAATTTTGTGTGTGCAGGTAATAAAGGAAACCAGACTGAGAAACATCTACACAGCAGAAGAAAGATATGTGGTAAAATTGTCTTCTTACACAAATCAGCCCATTACCAGTAATACATCTCTGAAGCCAGCCCAGTTCCTTACTGTCACAGTGGATGCAGATGAAAGAAGGCAGTTGGAAAATCAACAGAAGGTAAGTGGATTTATGGTGATGATTTAGGAAAACAGCAGCTCATGATTGGAAATGTTGGGACTTATTAATCCTGTAAAGTCTTTGGTCAGCAATTTTGGCTGGTGTTTTATATCTGTTTTTCACCACATTTAACACTAAAGCTACAATTCTAAGGACACTTGAAAGTCACTTTCAAATATCAGAAGAATATTTATACCTGGACTTTAAAATGTTGTGCACCTTCTTAATTTAATTAACACTGTGAGCATTGGGGGGTGGGGCAGGGAATACTCCGTTTTTAAATGGTTGCCTGTGACCATATCCCTCTCTCTATTATCTATATCTAGATCCTTTAGGTTGCACTTGTACGTTAACAGCTTATGGTTGAGTGAGTCACCCCCCTGATGGTAGCATTGCTGAAGACCAACTGACTGTCCATTTATTTATTTAGCTCCCCTAGTCAGCTAGAAAGGGTCTCAAGGCATCTCATAAGCACTTTTTTAAAAAAGCACTGGTAAAAACTGCAAAAATAAACCAATGGAAAGGTTTTAGCAATACTTCTCAGATGGGCTTAGCAAACTGGTTGTACAAGTCTCAGAGCAGAGTCTTCCACATGGGGGGCACTGCAGGAAAAGAAAACCCTCCTCCTCACTGCCTTCCCTCTGAATTTTGTTTTGTATCCAGAGCAAGGCATTACTTGAGGTTCTTAAAGCCTAGGAATGGAGGGAGGGGACATTGTACATAACACAAAAGAGATGAACAACTTACTAAGGTATTAAGTGTCTGATCTCCAAAAACTGAAATCTCTAAATAATTTTATAGCACTTCATTAAGGAGGTATGCAAGAGATTTTTATAACAGACAGCTGAAGCTTCAGGTATTGCACCTGCCCTGACAGGTTGTTAATATGGGAGGGTAAAGGTAAAGAAAGGGACCTCTCACCATTAGGTCCAGTCGCAGACGACTCTGGGGTTGCGGCGCTCATCTCAATTTACTGGCCGAGGGAGCCTGGCGTACAACTTCCAGGTCATGTGGCCAGCATGACTAAGCCGCTTCTGGCGAACCAGAGCAGTGCACGGAAACGCTGTTTACCTTCCCGCCAGAGCGATACCTATTTATCTACTTGCGCTTTGATGTGCTTTCAAACTGCTAGGTTGGCAGGAGCTGGGACCGAGCAGCGGGAGCTCACCCCGTCGCGGGGATTTGAACTGCCAACCTTCTGATCAGCAAGCCCTAGGCTCAGCGCCACAGCGCCACCCGCGTCCTTATACGGGAGGGTACCATAGCTTTAATAGACTAAGGCTGCAATCCAAATCTAGATTTGAGTTTTGTTGAGCTCAGTGGGGCTTACATCTGAGTAGATATATCTAGAATTGCACTGTAAATATCTGGGCTGTGTCGCTTTACCTAGGTGTTAAAGGCAAAGAACAGAGACATTTATAGTAACTAGTCTGAATGTTAAATTGCTGCTTTACTCAACATGGAAATTAACATGGGAGTAGAATGAGGTGGTGGGCTGGTTTAAAGCTGTGAGTGATCACATAACTTTGGTAGGGCTATGAACACATTATGCAATGGGATTTTCTTCTGCACTTTTTACTTTAGGAAATTGCAAGGCAGCTGAAGTTAGTGGATTCTAAAATGGCTTCCTTCTCTGAACGACAAAAATGTATGGAACACAGAGATAATGACCTCAGACAACAGAAAAAGTTGCTATTGGATAGAAAAAACAAAAGGAAGCAATTGGAATCAAAAATTAGTATGAAAAGTGACAGGTATAGCTATTTTTTATATTTATTTATTATGTAGAGAAACAACACTCGGTACACGGAGCCAAACCTGGATCAGAAATGTTACTGCTTTGATAGTCCATTGATGATCATGGAGCCATTTAAATCATTAGGAAAACCTGCCATCCTTCTGAGTACTGTGAACTTCTGACTATGATTAAATTGATATGAGAGATCAAGTTGGAAATAGGGGATTAATGATCTACAAGTCCAATTAATCTTTCCACCCTTTTTAAAAGACTTTAAAAAGGCAAATAGAAATGTCATTAGAATTTACATAATATTTTATTTATGTTTTATTTTATGTATTATATATTTTATTTATATTCATATTCATATTTTTGCCCTTCAAGTCCTTAGTCCCCCTCAGTTTTTCTTTGCTTACTTGAAGGGCTTCGACAGTTCTGTTCCCTTTGCCCTCTTTGCTACAGTGTAGCAGGGGGAAACCACATAAGTACATACAGTGGTACCTCGGGTTACGAACACGATCCGTTCCGGACCGCAGTTCGTAACCCGAAAACGCCATTTTTCGCATGCGCAAAGTGGTATTTTCGCGCTTTGCGCATGCGCAAATGCGTGCGGTGCTTCTGCGCACACGCGCGGGGCGTGACCCGAGGTGTTCACAACCCGAGGTACGACTGTACTCGCATGTGCATTGTACAGTTTGAAATTTAAACAACAGCTGTAAACAAGAAGGCAGTGTGGACAATTGAATTTAATTACTTGGCTTATGAAAGTTATATAAATATTGCATTGCAGGGGGTTGGATTAGATGACCCCTGGGGTCACTACCAATCCTACAACTCTATGATTCTATTAAATTGTGGGGAAAGTAAGGAAAGGTATGTGCTGAGAATTTGATGTTCTGTGTGTGCCTCTTAAAAAACTGTTGGGCGATTTTTTTGCAAGTTAATGTCCCCATACTTACCAAATCACCCATTGGTACTTAAAAACCTGGAAGAAGAATACTTAGGCAGGATTCAGCTAAATTTAAGCACTTTCAAATCTATTAGGATTTTAAATTGGAAGAGTTCGGCATATTCTTAGAGTTTCCCATTGAAATCAGTGGCTTAGATCCGAAGGTGATCTTGTGCAAGTGGAAGGTACATCGTCTCCTGTTAAGGGCTCACCCTCAGCTTCCACCAATTCCCCCTGCAGCCCCAGACACCATTTTCTGTGCTGATCTGGAGGTTCCCCCTAACCACCAAGAGCGGCTTTCCAGGTCTTGCCATAGGGAAATGGAAATGGGAAAGAGCACCCTGCAAGCAGAATTCCACTTGCAGACCTTTGCATCCAGACAAGAAGATTTAAAAGTGCTATACTTTGGCTGTATAATTAACTCCTTTGGTGTTCATGGAACCTGCTATCCCTTTGGTGGGCAATTTGTGTAACATGACAGCTAAGATTTCAGCCACCCTTCTGAGTGATCCCCCCTCCCCATCCCCACCCCTCCCCACCCCTTCTCTACATAAGTGCCTGGAAACTTCCATTTCACTGTATCTGAAGAAGTGTGCATGCACACGAAAGCTCATACCAAAATAAAAACTTAGTTGGTCTTTAAGGTGCTACTGAAGGAATTTTTTTATTTTACTTCGATCCAGACCAACACGGCTACCTACCTGTAACAAGATTTCAGCCCTGAGCCCAAAAATGGTTAAGGGTTGACAGAATTTAGCTTGAAGAATTGAGATAATGATGACAGGCATCCCTGTTTTCTCCTGTGCTTGTTAACTTCAGTCAGGACATAACTTGTTAATTGAATGATAGGGCAGATGTGTTTTAGAGGCACTATTGAAAAGTAAAGGGACCCCTGACCATTAGGTCCAGTTGCAGACGACTCTGAGGTTGCAGCACTCATCTCACATTATTGGCCGAGGGAGCCGGCGTATAGCTTCCTGGTCATGTGGCCAGCATGACTAAGCCACTTCTGGTGAACCAGAGCAGCGCACGGAAATGCCTTTACCTTCCTGCCGGAGCGGTTCCTATTTATCTACTTGCACTTTGATGTGCTTTCGAACTGCTAGGTTGGCAGGAGCTGGGACCGAGCAACGGGAGCTCACCCCGTCGCAGGGATTCGAACGGCTGACCTTCTGATCAGCAAGCCCTAGGCTCAGTGGTTTAACCCACAGCGCCACCCGCGTCCCTTTTTGAAAATTAGGTTTTTATTAATTGTAAAAGCTTTGTAGACTTTACTCTTTTCAGTTCTTCAGCTTGCACAAGATAGTCTGGTTTTCTGTACTTTGAAAGGCAGTTGTTGTGCCTCCTAATTGTCAAAACATAAATCTAGCCTTCATAGGGTTGAACTAGGAATTTTGTAGTCATTCAAACAGCATTGCCCTTAAATCTTCCTTGCACAGTTTGAGACAAATGGAACAAGAGGCCGTCAACCTGGAAGAAGTGTCTGAGCAAGCGAATATTGCAGTAAAAAAAATTAACACTGAGAAAGTAAAACTCGTCAGAGAATTTATGCAACTAATAAAGGTAAAGACACATCTCTCAAAGGCTGCTATTGGTATTGTTGGCGTTTTATGAAGTTATTCAAATAATGATGAACTCCCCCTTCCCCAAAACGAAGACCTAATCGATAGATGTATTGAACATTTTATTTCTCAAGGAGTCCAATTAACATCAATGCTGTTATGAGCCTGATACATGACAGTGCAAATGTTCCAAAGGAATAGTCTACAAAAATGCCCACTCATAAGTATTTTACAAGGTGATGGGTGGGATATAAATTTTAATTATATATATATATATATATATGTGTGTGTGTGTGTGTGTGTGTGTGTTATTCCCCACTTTCCTCCCACAATCACTTACCCGATTGTCCTGAAATTTGGCCACAACCTCAGAGTCACATGTGAGCAGGTAATCATGCACTTACACTGACCAGCTGACACACCTAACACAGGTAAAAACCTGGATTTGTGGTAAAAAAACCCTGCACCCTCCAGTGGACATTCAACGAACAACGGACAAACATACTCCCACAATCCCTCATGCCCCGGAGACCACGCCGCCAACAGAGAACAAACCGCCCCGAGACCCAGCCGCTCCTCGGGGAACCAAGCCTGCCTCGGAGATCGCGCATCCGAGACCAGGCCGCTCCCCAGGGACCCGCGCCCGCCCAGGAGATCACGTACCAGCGACCCCCTCCACCCGACCAAGCCCCTCCACAGCGACCCCTCCCCCCAACCAAGCCCACTCCACACACCCCACGGATCCCACCCCCACCCCGCGACCCCCCTGAGCAACCCCACACCCCACAGATCACACCCCCGCCGATCCTGCTGCCTCCCGGGACCCACCCCTGCCCCGGAGATCACACCAATCCAACCCCACCCCACTGATTCCGCCGTCGCCAATAACACCATCCCCACGGACCAGGCAGCCTCCACAACAGCCCTAGCCCTCTCCAAACTAACTCCCGTGACCCCCTCCCCCATCAAACCCACTCCACACCCCCACCCTCCACGGACTTGCACCCTCCACACGCCTCTCCACAATCAAATACCCATGACCCTCATGGACACACCCCCTTGGAATCCCGCCCCACCACAAACCCCCACTACAACCCTCTACCCCCAATACCCTCCACCCACAATACGCTCCCCAAACAATACCAAGACCCCCCAAGGAACCTCACCTCTCCTCAACCCGCCCCTCCCACCCCCCCAAATACCAACACCACCCAAGGACCCTCACCTTTCCTCAACCCGCCCCTCCCACCCCCAAATACCAGGATCACCCAGGGAACCACACCTCCCCTGGGTGGGGCTTACCGGGAAGAGGGAGTTGGGGCATAGCTGCCAAGTTATCCCTTTTTTAAAGGGATTTTCCCTTATGCGGAATAGGCTTTTTCGCGAGAAAAGGGAAAACTTGGCAGCTATGAGTTGGGGGATTCACAGGGATAAGCCGACGGGGGGGGGGGGGGCGGGACGACGACGACAAACAGAATAGATCATGTATCAGGACAGGGTGGGGGCAATCACAGGGATTAGCCACAGCAACGCGTGGCAGGGCCAGCTAGTATACATATATATAAATGTAAAAGGTAAGGTGTATGTGTGTGACTTCCAACCTTTCTCAGAAACTACTTCACCGATTCCGTTCAAATTTTGACACAACATCCCAAACGAATAAGCGAGGTATCTTATGCAATTCAGAAGAAAGATGTCACACCTGGGCCACGTAAAACCCCATGTTCCAGAACTCACAACTCACCCTAAAGTGCATGCTGGGGGGAAAAGGAACAGGAGAGGTTGCAAAACAGCCCCCTCTACCAGCGACTACACTGGTACTGCACCTCCAGTGGACGTTAAAGGAACAGAAGGCATATCCATTCACCAGCACAACCCATCCACCCCCTCCTCTGCAGTCGCACCCCAATGGCCGCCTCGAGCCCACCTCCCACCACCGACGCCTCGAGCCCACCTCCGACGCAGACTGCACCCCCCCCAACGGCCGACGCAGGCCACACCCCCAAAGTTACCACCACCGGCGCCTCGAGCCCACCTCCGATGCAGGCCGCACCCCAAAGGCTGCGCCCGAGAGACAGACTGGCTGCCGACACCACAAGCGCCGGGCCGCCCCTGTTGCCGCTTCACCCGACATCGCAACCCCTACCCCAGTTGCTTCCGCTGCCTCTAGAACAAGGCAGGCTACGCCTGAGAGCTGGGAGGGGGGAACGGGACAGAATAGGTCATTGGTTGGGACAGACTGTGGGGAATCACAGGGATGACCCGGGGTGGGGGGAAGAGGGGGCAGAATAGGTCATGGGTCGGAACAGGGTGGGGGCAGTCACAGGGATGAACCACAGTAATGCGTGGCCGGGCCAGCGAGTAAATAATAAAAAGTGCTTTGCGCTATCATTCTGGTAGGTTGGAATTAATTGTTACTCACCCTGGGAAAAGCAAACTTTATTCTCAGCTGCCAAGTGTTTGATCAAACAGAAGAGGCATTGCATCTGGGTAAACACCAGATTGAAGAAAAATAAATGCTTCCCTTTTTAGCAAAATCTTCTAAATGATACTTGTTTTCTACAGAGTTGTGTGACCTTGAACAAACAGAAAACAGATTTGGTTCTACAGAACATGAAAGCAGCTTTCCACAAGAGCAGACTTGAGGCTGAATATAAAGCCTGCGCTGTCCAACTACGAGCTGCAGAGGTAAGACATGCACTCTCACACTTGTTGAATGAGGTTGAAAACCCACTCTCATATATGGAATACTCTTTAGGGGATGGGCCATTGTCCTGTGATAGAGGACATGCTCTTCCTGCAAAAGGCATCTTCATGTAGGACTGAGAAAGTCCCCCTCTGAAATCCTTGGAGAACGTTTGCAAATTGGTGCCCCCAACATTTTGCCAGGAGGGCTCAGTGGTCTTACTTGCTGCAAGACAGCTTCCTTGTTCATGAGTACTGTGTTTTTCCGAAAAAAAAAGACAGTCTTGTGGCTTTTTTTGGGTGTGTGTGTCTTATTCCAGTGGGAAGGGTTCCGCGTGGCATGGCTGAGGGCAGTAAGCTGTTGCCGGGAGGCGCTGCGTCCATGTCTTATTTTCGGGGTATGGCTTATATTGCGGAAACGCGTAGAAATCCTGCTACGGGTATGTCTTATTTTCGGGAAAACGGGGTATATTCAATCAAGATCTGCAAAATAATATGAAAAGGCACAATGCTTACATAGGGCACCAGCATTTCACATCATTTTTACGCACCCTGACATGGAGAGCAATTTCCCTGGTAGTTTCCCTTACCTGCTAAAGGAAGCCTATCCTTGAGTTTTGAGGACTGCAAATGCAGGTAAATAGAGCACCATTAATAGCAGCAATTACCTTCTTTTGTTAGTGAGCTGTGCTGATGGTCTTTAAAAAAGGCATTGTACAAGTAGTGGCAGTCAGGCAATATCCAGCCTTTTTCTGTGGGAGACAAATGCTGCATTATGTGGGTTCTGTCGGCACAGTGATTAAGAAAAGTAAAACATCTCTTAGATTAGAGTATGTTTTCCTGGTTAACATGCATGCACATTTAAAAATGACACATGCACATTAGCAAATTATATGTGCTTTTTTTGTTCAGTATAGCACCTGAACAAAAAAAGCACCAAACTGTGGGAGGCAGTGGAAGACAGGAGTGCCTGGCATGCTCTGGTCCATGGGGTCACGAAGATTCGGACACGACTAAACGACTAAACAATAGCACCTTAGATCAAGAACTCTTAATATTTATCTTAAGCAATTTTGGTTATTTAATTTTCTTAATGAATGTGAGAGGCAAATACAGTGGTAAAGGTAAAGGGACCCCTGACCATTAGGTCCAGTCGTGACTGACTCTGGGGTTGCGCGCTCATCTCGCATTATTGGCCGAGGGAGCCGGCGTATAGCTTCCAGGACATGTGGCCAGCATGACAAAGCCGCTTCTGGCAAACCAGAGCAGCACATGGAAACGCCGTTTACCTTCCCGCTGTAGCGGTTCCTATTTATCTACTTGCATTTTGACGTGCTTTCGAACCGCTAGGTTGGCAGGAGCTGGGACCAAGCAACGGGCGCTCACCCCGTCACAGGGATTCGAAACGCCAACCTTCTGATCAGCAAGCCCTAGGCTCAGTGGTTTAACTGGTTCCGGAAGTCTGTACTTGACCTGAAGGGTACTTAACCTGAAGTGAACCTTCCCATTGAAAGTAGTGGAAAGCGGAGTACTTAAACTGAAAGTACTCAAACCGAAGTGTACTTAAACCGAGGTATGACTGTATGTGTTTATGACCCATATGGAACAGTAGGGAGGATTGTTAGCCCCATCTGCTCGTCAGATAATTGGCACAGCCACCTCTGTGTTTGACAACTGTTTTGAGAGAGACTTGATAATTGTCTTGTTTGGATTAATTGATTTTTCGTTTATTTTTTGGAACATGTACCGTGGCACATTTGGGGACAAAAATGCACCAAGTACTGTTCAGAACATACATTGCAGTATTTATTTTAGAATGAGTTTTAAGAACACAACAATCATGTTTTCCTTCTGTGTTATTTTTCATAATTAAAAGTTTTGGAACACTGTTAGAGTGGCAATCTTTTCAGCTCAGTTTGAATGGTAGTGTTAGTCACTGGCTACTATTTTTCAGTAGGCTCCCATCCTTTTGCTCCTAGTGGAGTCAAATAAGACATATGAGGAAATACCAATACAGTCATACTTTGGGTTACAGCTGCTTTAGGTTGCGTCTTTTCAGGTTGTGATCCGTGCCGAACCAGGAAGTACCGGAACGGGTTACTTCTGGATTTCAGTGCGCAGAAGCGCTAAATCGCACATGCGCAGAAACGCTGGATCGTTGTGAACGCTGCGGGTTGCGAACATGCCTCCTGCACGGATCACGTTCGCAACCCGGGCATCCACTGTACTCTGCCAAATATCTCTTTCTGAACTGATAGTAGAAAACAGGCAGAAAGAATAATGATCCTAAATACTAAGTATATCATTATTATTTTAGATAGTCCAGCATGATGCATGTTTTACCCTTCAGGGAATTGTCCTTTTGGCAGAGAAGAGCCGCATCTATTCCTCTACCCTGTTAGCTCACAAGGAGGGGAGCTGCATGTACCAGAGCTCCTGCCACTTCTGAGAAGTGGCTGAACCTTGATGTTGTCCTTGACTGTTTGGAGCCTGGCAGTGTCTCATCAGTTCCTCCATGACCTGAATGGCCCCTCCCACCCCAGCCGATGGCCCTGCTGCCATTATTCACAGCACAGTTGCTTCTGATCACTTCTGGCGGCTCAGCTAACCTGCTGGTAAAAGCAGGAGCAAGTGGGGAAAGGGAAAATGGCAGCTCATCTTGCTATGAGCTGCTTCCTAACTGTTGAAGCTTGGACATTTTCCTCTCTCCTGTGATTCTGAAACACCTTCTGTGGATGAATATTTTGCTGTACAGAGATTAATAGATCAGACTGGTCTGTGCCTTTAGGTTTATTGATTTATCTATTGATTTATCCACCTTGCCTCCATTGTTCTCTTCTACTCCATTTTATCTTCACAACAGCCCTGTGAGGTTAGGCTGAGACCCAGAGAATGGCTCAAGGCCACCAAGGGAGCTTCCTGGACTCTTTGACCACTTCATGTTCTCATAGACAAGATATAGCAGGGGGGGGGGGAAGGAGGGGAAGAGAAACAAGCAAACTCTGTGCCAATGCCTGAAGTTCCCGGATGTTCAGATCAGATGGGACTTGTGGAAATCGGCCTGCTCTCTTGAAGTACACACAGCAGCTGTCTGTCCCAGGTTTCCCTATTGCTTTGCCATCCCTGGGAGGCTGCAAAGTACTAGGCCAGGACACCCTGGGTTGTGTGCATATGCGTGAAATAAATAAATGCTGGAAATCCAAATAGATGTGTTTTACTCCACTGAGATGGTTCTAGAATTTATCTTGTGGGAAAAGTTCGTGTGCGAAACAGCTTTGTGGACTAATTCATACAATTATTTTTAGGTTGTGAGATGTAGGTTTAATAACATTTGCAGGTTGAAAAAATTATTTAAGGGTTTATCTACAATGCTACAGAGGATGCATTTACTTAAGGCATTTTGCGCCCCACTCTTTAACCCAAAAAATAAATAAAATTCCTTCCAGCAGCACCTTAGAGACCAACTAAGTTTGTCATAGGTATGAACTTTCGTGTGCATGCACACTTCTTCAGATACACTTACAAAAATCAGTCGTAGGACTGTCCCTCTGGCCTCTGCTCAGGCTTCAAAGGCCCAACACACAAGGGAAAATGAAGCGCAAGGTCTTCAAGGTACACTTCTTCTGTGCTGATTCTGGCTGCCCAGGCACACTGTCCTCCCTAGCAGTGGACACTGGCCAGAGCAAGCCAGGAAGGCAGATCCTGCCACATGGTTCTTCCCTCAGTCTTGATGGCAGCTGCAGACTCCACAGGGATGAGCTGGATGGAGCTGCCCTCGCTTCCGCACCTGGTTGGTGTTCCCCCTGGACCCTTTCTACTTGTGGCTCCATTTTTAGCTTTTCAGAGTAATTAATTATTTATTGAATTTATAGCTTGCCCTTGCTCCCAAAGGAGCCCATATAAGGCATCCTTTATTTTGGGAAAGTGTATTTTGCTCCTGGATGGCCTGTTAAGTCTACTGGGTTGGTGGATCACAAATTCTCAAGGCCTTGCTCTGGTCAACGTTTAGCTGAGTTTTCCATGAAAATAATAATACTGTCGTTATAGAATCATAGAGTTGGAAGAGACCACAAGGGCCATCCAGTCCAACCCCCTGCCAAGCAGGAAACACCACCAAAGCATACTTGACATATGCCTGTCAAGCCTCTGCTTAAAGACCTCCAAAGGAGGAGACTCCACCACA
Source organism: Zootoca vivipara (assembly GCF_965207765.1). Classification (NCBI taxonomy): domain Eukaryota; kingdom Metazoa; phylum Chordata; class Lepidosauria; order Squamata; family Lacertidae; genus Zootoca; species Zootoca vivipara. The sequence goes on along the minus strand of NC_142593.1, from coordinate 578,736 downwards.
CTCCTTGGCAGTAAATTCCACTGCCAAACAGCTCTTACTGTCAGGAAGTTCTTCCTAATGTTAATGTCATCCCCCTTCTGTCTATTACAGCAGCAGCTTTTGGAGCTGGATGAAAGGAGACGTACACTCTTGGAGAACTGTAAAGGTTTAATGAGGAAAGCTATGCAAGCTTGCAACCTTCGTCCAGATCAAAGTATTCCAGAACATTTCAGCAATGTAAGTGCCACAACAGAGGACTGACACGCAGACACTCACACAGACTAAACCCCAGGCGGAGCTCTCTGGTGTTGATGGAAACCGTTGCACAATCACAGAGGACCATTTCTGCTCTGTTCCGAAAGTGCATGCTTCCTGGCCTTTATCTTTTAGAACGGTTAAAGAAAATAAATAGGAATATGTGTATAAAATCATCAGTCCACCTCATATTACTATAAATTTGAATACACTTCAAAAACTTAGCTTTTTTTTAAAAAAAATACTGAGTTTTCCATAACTAATTTGAATTCAAACATTATACATCAACATCATCTTTTAGGATTCCCTGAATCCTTCGACTCCCCTCCGCCCTTCCATGGTTACCATTATCAATCTTTCCCCCCCAACTGTCTCCCTTATTTTCTCTATTTGTTTAACAAATCCATTTTTACTATACTTCTTTGTATATTACAGTACAAGCATTACTCAAATCCTGCTAAAGTTTTTAGTTGTTTACAGTGTTCTCTTAAGTACATTGCAAATTTTCCCCATTCCTTCTTAAAGTTCTTCTCTTTCTGGTTTCTGATTTTCCCGGTCAGTTTCGCCATTTCGGCGTAGTCTATCATCTTCATCAGCCATTCGTCTCTGGTCAGAACTTTATCGTCTTTCCATCTCTGGGCCGGTAATATTCGCACTGCTGTCGTCACGTACATAAATATATTATTACTATTACTATTATTATTATTATTATTATTATTATTATTATTATTATTATTACCCCGCCCATCTGGCTGAGTCTCCCCAGCCACTCTGGGCGGCTCCCAATCGAGTGTTAAAACAATAGAGCATTAAATATTAAAAACTTCCCTAAACAGGGCTGCCTTCAGATATCTTTTAAAAATAGGTAAAGGTAAAGGGACCCCTGACCATTAGGTCTAGCCGTGACCGACTCTGGGGTTGGGTGCTCATCTCGCATTATTGGCCGAGGGAGCCGGCATATAGCTTCCAGGTCATGTGGCCAGCATGACAAAGCCGCTTCTGGCAAACCAGAGCAGCACATGGAAACGCCGTTTACCTTCCCGCTGTAGCGGTTCCTATTTATCTACTTGCATTTTTTTAAATGTGCTTTCGAACTGCTAGGTTGGCAGGATTAAAAATAGGATAGCTGCTTATTTCCTTGACATCTTGAGGGCGTTCCACAGGGCCGGTGCCACTACCGAGAAGGCCCTCTGTCTGGTTCCCTGTAACCTCACTTCTCGCAATGAGGGAACCACCAGAAGACCCTCGGCGCTGGAACTCAGTGTCCGGGCTGAACAATGGGGGTGGAGACGCTCCTTCAGGTATACTGGACCGAGGCCGTTTAGGGCTTTAACAGTCAGCACCAACACTTTGAATTGTGCTCGGAAACGTACTGGGAGCCAGTGTAGATCTCTCAGGACCGGTGTTATGTGGTCCTGGCGGCCGCTCCCAGTCACCAATCTGGCTGCCGCATTCTGGATTAATTGCAGTTTCCAGGTCACCTTCAAAGGTAGCCCCACATCGAGCGCATTGCAGTAATCCAAGCGGGAGATAACTAGAGCATGCACCACTGTGGCAAGACAGTCTGCGGGCAGGTTGCGTACCAGATGGAGCTGATAAACAGCTGCCCTGGACACAGAATTGACCTGTGCCTCCATGGACAGCTGTGAATCCAAAATGACTCCCAGGCTGTGCACCTGGTCCTTCAGGGGCACAGTTACCCCATTCAGGACCGGGGAGTCTCCCACACCCTCCTGTCCCCCCAAAATAGTACTTCTGTCTCGTCAGGATTCAACCTCAATCTGTTAGCCACCATCCATCCTCCAACCGCCTCCAGGCACTCACACAGGACCTTCACCGCCTTCACTGGTTCTGATTTAAAAGAGAGGTAGAGCTGTGTGTCATCTGCATACTGATGAACACCCAGCCCAAACCCCCTGACGATCTCTCCCAGCGGCTTCATATAGATATTAAAAAGCATGGGGGAGAGAATGGAACCCTGAGGCACCCCACAAGTGAGAGCCCAAGGGTCTGAACACTCATCCCCCAACACCACTTTCTGGACACGGCCCCAGAGAAAGGAAATAGTCGTTTCTGCTCCTTCGGAATCTCTGCACTTAAAAGACCTATTAGAAAAGCTTCTGGTTTTCCCCCAAATGTTATTTTAAACATTTTTTTCAACTAATTGTAAATCATTTCCCAGAATGGTTGTTATCTTGCACGCCTACCACATGTGGTAGAACGTGCTTTCCTTCTCCTTACATTTCCTACAAACATTTGAAGCAGTTCTAGAAATCCTTGCTAATTTTACAGGTGTTAAATACCACTGATCCATCATTTTCATGTAATTCTCCTTCAACGCACAGCACGCTGTAAATTTTAAATCCTCCCTGACACTTCAAAATTTTGATCCAATAGAGAACTTTATCTAAGTTTGTAACACCGAATGTTTAAATTGGTGAGCAAATTAAGACATGGCAAGGCATAAAGAGGTAACCCTGGGCAAAGCATAGCCTTGAGTCCCTTGGCTTGTAGAAACCTTTCCCCCCTCTCCGCATGCTGTCAGTAACATAGCATATTTAATTGTATGGAATATTGCCATACATTCATACCTCAGGTTACGAATGCTGTGGGTTTTCGGGTTGCGGACTGCGTTGAACCCAGAAGTAATGGAACAGGTTACTTCCGGGTTTCGGTGCTCGCGCATGCGCAGAAGTACCGAATCACGTCATGTGCAGATGCGGCGCTGCGGGTTGCGAATGCTGCGGGTTGCGAACGTACCTCCCGCACGGGTCATGTTTGCAACCTGAGGTATGACTGTACTGTAATAGATTTCTAATATAGTTTAGTATATAGTATTCATGATTATAAATTCATTAATAATTATGAATACTGGTTGCCTATTTAATGAATCACGTTCATTATTATTAATCAGTTTATATACATTAACTATTGCACAGTGGAACCTCGGTTTTCGAACGTAATCTGTTCCGGAAGACCATTCGACTTCTGAAACGTTCAAAAACCAAAAACTGAAAGCGGAAGCCTCAATACAGAATTCAAAACTGAAGTCGCATAGCATGTTCAGCTTCCGAAAATCGTTTGAAAACCGAAGCAGTTACTTCCGGGTTTTTGGCGTTTGGAAGCCAAAATGTACAACAATGGAGGCATTTAGGAACCGAGGTTTGATTGTACCAGAATAAATATTTTACAATCTCAGAAAATTTTGGATCATCTTCATATCTATAAATATTAGTTACAGTTAAAATAAAGAGCAGATTATCAATCATTGATGTAATTCCCAACAAGGCTTCCTTTATTATAATGATTTATTTTATTTATTAAACAGAATTTAAGTACTGCTTAATTGCCAGAAAGCTCTAAGCAGTTTATGTGAAACAATATAGACTGCACTAGTTACCAGTTTCCAGGCCCAATTCAAAGTGCTGGTTTTAACCTATAAAGCCTTAACGGCTCAGCAGTGCAATACCTCAAGGACCGGCTCTCCCCATATCAACCTACCAGGACCCTGAGATCATCCTCTGAGGCCTTTCTTTGTGTGCCTCCTCCACAAGAGGTCCAGAGGGTGGCAACATGAGAATGGGGCCTTTTCTACAGTGGCTCCCCATTTGTGGAATGCTCTCCCCAGGGAGGTTCAGCTGGCACCATTATCATACAACTTTAGGCGCCAGGCGGAAACATTCCTCTTTAACCAGGCCTTTGGCTTATTAACATCCAATACCATTTTAAAATGTGTTGTGGAAGGGGGGATTATTGGGCTGTTGCAGACCTTAGAACACAAGGCACAGCCCACAGAATGATTCCTGCTACTCAGAGGAGGAAGAGACGTGGAGGTGGGAGGTGACTCCCTACTGAGGGGGACGGAGGCAGTAGTGTGTGGAGGAAGCAGGATGTCCTGGGAGGTGTGCTGTCTTCCAGGTGCAAAGATTTGACTGAGAAGTTGCCCAGTCTTATCAAGCCCCCTTCCTTCAAATTCATGTCAATGCTGCCACACACAGCCTCCAGTGGTATAGCTAGGGACTATGAGATTCTGGGCAGGAAGCCGAAGAGCCTTGGGGCATATGTGTTCTTTTCATCACTCCTTCCTGTTGAAGGTTGTGGCCCAAGAAGCAAGAGGAAAAAACTGGAGGTAAACTACTGGCTGCTCAGGTGTAGTCAGAAAGGGTGTGGCTTCTTGGATCATGGCCTCCGCTTTCTTGCGGAAGGATGTCTGGCAAGAGTTGGGCTGCACCTCAAAGCGGTTGGCAAGAATGTAGTTGCTAAGAGTTTTGTGAGCCTGATCACGGGAGCTTTAAACTAGATCTTGAGAGAAAGGGAGAAAACATTACAAACGACAGAACACATGGTACTGGGGATAATAGCTTCATTGATGCACAGGAAACTGAGCTGGTGCTCCAGAAACCTGCTAAAGGGCAAGAAACTACAATAAGGAAGCAGCTGGAAGAAATGACTCGTCGTTTAAGTTGTCTACACAAATGCAGAGAGTATGGGAAACAAGCAAGACGAATGGGAGCTTTTAATAAGGGATGGTAAATATGTCCTGGTAGGCATTACTGAAACCTGGTGGCATGAGACTCATGGCGAATTGGTCCATCAAAAAGAATGGACCAAACAGGAAGGGAGGACAAGTAGCATTATATGTAAAGGATGTGTACACTTGTGAAAAAATCCATGACCTGGAGCATGAAAAGCAGATTGAAAGTCTATGGCTAAAAATGGTAGGAGAGAAACAACAGTGACATTACTGTGGGGTCTGCTATAGACCGCCAAGCCAGACTGAAGACTTGGGTGGTGCCTTTCTAGAGCAGATTACCCAATGCTCAAAAAGGAGAGATACAGTAGTCATGGGAGACTTCAGCTTCCCCAGTATCTGTTGGAACTCAAGCTCTGCCAAGAGGTCTGACAAATTCCTGCGTTGCCTCACTGACAATTTTATTTCCCAGAAGGTGGAAGAAGCAACAAATGGATCACCTACCTTGGAGCTGGTCCTCACTAACAGGGAGGAACTGAAAAAACAAACTTAAAAAATCCTTCCAGTAGCACCTTAGAGACCAACTAAGTTTGTCATAGGTATGAGCTTTCGTGTGTATGCAGGTAGGAACTAATCGACAAAGCGGAAGTACTCGGAAACTTGGGAGGAAGTGATCATGAAGAGTAACTAATCAATTAAGTATATTTTGTGCGGTACAGGGAATGGTTTTTTCTTTAACCCAGTCATTCTGGTATCTGGTATTCTATCATGATTCAGAACCTGATTCTGCAGTAAATGTTTTTGGCAATGTATTGTGTCAAATATGGCCAATATTTGTTCTCCGCTCTCAAGAGGAATTGAAGTTAATTCACCAGTGCAGTGCAAGCAAGGAAGTACTTTCTGCAACTGAAAATTTAATAAATAAAAATACTGTGGGGGAGAAGTTACTGTTTTTGCTAGTTTTATGGCATGTATTTTTATATTGTAAGTTGTCCTGTGACCTTTGGATGAAGGGTGATATAGAAATTTAACAAATAACAATAAATAATAAAGTAATAATGTCCTCCTGGTTTTCATGATACAGAGGCAAGGGAATGCTGAGTGTAGTTGGACATGCACTCTGGACTTCAAGAAGGCCAGTTTCAAAAAGCTTAAGCAGCTACTGGGTGTGATCCCATGGTCAGAAATTCTCAAAGAGAATGGAGTCCAAGATGGATGGGAGTTCCTTAAAGGACAAATGCCGAAGACCCAAATGCAGACAATTCCAACATGAAGGAAAAGTGTGAGGCATCTCAGGAAACCAGTGTGGCTGCATAAGGAGCTTACAGATGAGCTGAGAATTAAGGGCATGTGTAAGAAATGGAAGAAAGGGGAAATCACAAGTAGCCAACAGTTGTAGGGGGGAGGTCAGGCTGTCTAAAGCTCAGAATGAGTTCAGGCTTGTAAGAGAGGTCAAAAATAATTTTAAAAAGGTTTCTTTGGCTATTTCCAAAGCAAGAGGAAGAACAAGTCCTTTGTATGAGAAGACAGAGAAATGCTATTGGGCGACAGGAGATGGAACTGCTCGACACCTACTTTGCCTCTGCCTTCACCCAAAGGGAAAGCAGTGTCCAACCTGGTGATAACAGAATAAATGATGGAGGGAGGGAGCTGCAGCCCAAGCTAGTTTAAATGAATTCAAATCTCCAGGGTACTAAAGGAGCTTGCAGATATAACCTCAAAGACATTGTCTATGATCTGCGTGCATTCTTGGAGAACAGGTGAGGTTCCTGCAGACTGGAGGCGGACAAATATTTGTGCCCCATCTTCAAAAAGTGGGGCAAAGAAGACCCAGGTAACTACCAACTGGTGAGCTTGACATCAATACCAGGAAATGACCTAGAACAGATAATTGAACAGTAGATCTGTGAGCACTTAGAAAAGGATTGTGATTACAAAGACCCAGCATCCTATATAATTATGTGCAAGTGTCTCTGCATCCAGTCCCTGTGTCCCTGTGTCCGCGCTACTGCGCATGTGCCCCTTGGACACAGAGACTGGACGCACACACACGCGTGCGCTCTCCCCCCCCCTGCCAACCACCGCTCCCGGACGGACAAGCGCCTCACTGCGCGAGGAGGAGGCTGCTTCCTTTTCCTCCCCCCCTACGCTCCCCCCCGCGACTAGCAGCAAGCAGGCGTCGCACACACACACACACACACACACACGCTCCCCCCACCCCTCTGCCTACTGTTTCCCTCGCGGTCCTCAGAAGAATCGTGGCCTTCTGGGCGCCCGCTGCCCTGCTGGGTTCCAAAGAGCGTTCACAGAGCGATCGGGAGCCAAAACATTGGACTTGCAAGGCGTTTGACTTGTGAGGTACGACTGTAGTTTTTTGTTTGAGCCATGGGACAGGGAGTGAAAGACTGTCCCTGCATGGTTGGGAACTTGGCTCCAAGGTTACAACCGAGCTTCAGAGGTGCTTGGACCACCTTGTGGCCCCAGCGTAACCATGAGGTTAAGCTTCCACTTTTCCTTCCCATGTTTGTATCATGTGGGGATGTTTGTATCATGTTGAGCTTCAGTGCTTTCAAGACTTGCTATAGAAGGGTGGGGCATTCCAGAGAAGGAACCAAAAATACACTTGGCAGAGGTGAGTTGGCAAGCACATCTGTGGGTCCCTGGAGATGGTGATACAGGGCAGCTGGCGTTAGTCTGCTGTGGCATCTTTAATTGGGGAAGAGGCCACTTGAGTAAAAGCAGAGCTTCAATATATTTGAAGGAACTATTTCTATTCAAATCCTAATAGAGGTTTTTGCAGGGTCCTTGGCATTGATACAAAGGTCCTTTCTTTTAGGCATTCCTTTCTCTTCCAAACACACTGGATGAAATTGACGCTTTGCTGAATGAGGAGAAATCAAGAGCTTCCTGTTTCACAGGCCTCAGCGCTTCAGTATGTATCCCCAGTATTTAACTCCCACACTGTACAGTACTACGTTGCTTAGTAATAACAACAACAATAAGCTAAGCAGCAGGAACAATGTGTTGTAAAATGCCATATTCTGAATCTATTAGAATTCTAAATAGCCTTTTTTCTCAGAGACCACTATGTTCTGTGCTGCTACTGATTTTTTAAAAAGAGGAAAGAAAAAAACAGCGATTGCAGGGGGGAGGGGGGAGAGAATTAGCTTTGGCTCAAAGTACAGTTGATGATAATGATGAGACTGGTTTGGTTAATGCCTCTTCCCAAGCCCTCCCTTGTCTCTGGTGATGTACTGTGGGGAGCTGAGGAAAGGCTCCCTTTGCACTTAAAAGGCAGGCCCTGCACCCACCCATTTTTATATTGGATGGAGGCCGATCCAGCTTTAAATAAACAGCTGTGCTGCTATTGAATGTTTGAGATTCTCCCAGTTAGAAGTCCAGTGTTGCCTCATGTTCTTTTCACTTGAGCTAGAAATGTATTTTGTATTGTGAATGTGTAACCAGGTTCTGTGTATGGTTTCTATTTCAACTAGTAATGGGCCTTGTAGTTTTCTTTCTTTGGATTTGGATTGTAAAACATCTGTATTGTCCATTTGGAAGATGTCACCTTTTAAAGAGAGTCGTGTCTTCCTGCCAGGTTGTTGAAGAATGTAACAAAAGGACAGAAGAAATAGCACAGATGACAGTGGAGCTGGAGGAGAAGAAAAAAGAATTGGATGACTATAGGCAGAATATTTCACAGGTATTATCTGTATTGGTTATTATTGCCATTATTTTCACTCCATAAGGCATTATAATGTAGGGGAATGTATAAATAGCTGTTAGCCTTCTAATAAACCATCATAATAAGTGCAGTCTACAGATCCATCCTTCCAAGAGCTATGTGAATGGCAGTGGTACATGGAGGCAAGGAACTCACAAGCCAAGGTACAGCCAGCTGGAGCACAGGACTAAGGACTTGTGGAACGCCCTGATCCACACCCCACTGCAACAACAAAACAACAAAACAAGCCATAGCATGGCAGCACAGTCCTGGCACCCATCCATGGTAGCATGGATAGCACATAGCATCCGGTTGCCACTGAGTAGTTTCCATGTGCAGTGGGGTGGCTTTATGCACACCAGCAGGTCTGTGTGGCCAATGGGAGTGAAGTTGATAGGAGCATACTTTGTGTTTGACCTGCACAGGGGCTTTCAGCAACCAAGACAACTTGATGATGAGGATACCCATTCATGCACACCCTGCACATGCTGGCATTCAGTGCACAGGTCTAGTGTCAACACAGCACAGCCTCTGCCTGGCGCTCTTGTTTTCCACAGGGGGATGACAACTGGCAGTGTAGCCTCTTCATTTCCCCCACCCCCATCCCCAGTCCCTGGATCACAACTGGCGCAGAGCATTGGTGCACATGCACCTTCTAACCCATATGTCAGACGGTGTTTAGGGACACTATTAATAAATAGCATATTTAAAACTTTAACCCCCTGATTAAAGTTTTAAAGATGTACAAAGTACAAAGATGTGTATCTGCTGTAAAATTGCTCCTCTTAACATGAGTGTGTTTTTTTCTTCTTTTTAGGCTAAGGAAAAGTGGCTAAACCCTTTGAAACAGCTAGTTGAGCAAATTAATGAAAAGTTCAGCGGCTTTTTTAGTTCCATGCAGTGTGCCGGGGAAGTAGACCTACATACAGAAAACGAGGTATGATTATCAGTGTTGTATTTTGTCTAAGATTGAGATGAAATCTCTCCATCTGGATATCTGAATCTTCACACCTATATTAAAGAATAAGGAATACCCGGTTGTTTTCTCATATTGTCACTTTTGAAACAATTATTGGAAGGTAGTAGCAGGCTTTCTTGGAAAGTATAAACTGTTTTGTTTCCAGACTGGCATTAACAATAATGTTCTTTATTGTACATGACTTTGTGCCAACTTGGATCTCTTAACACTGCTATCCTGTTATGACAGGAGGAATATGACAAATACGGGATTCGGATTAGAGTCAAGTTTCGCAGTAGCACCCAACTTCATGAACTGACTCCACACCATCAAAGTGGAGGGGAGAGAAGTGTTTCGACGATGCTGTACCTTATGGCTTTGCAGGAACTCAACAGATGCCCCTTCAGAGTGGTGGATGAAATTAATCAGGTACATATGCCAGCACATGAAAGGGTATACTGTATTCATTAGCAGGAGAGAAAATGTTAACATGTTTATTTCTTTTGCAGGGGATGGACCCAGTTAATGAAAGGAGAGTCTTTGATGTGGTGGTTGAAACGGCTTGCAAAGCGAGCACTTCTCAGTACTTCCTTATTACACCAAAGGTGCGTACTTATCCGGGTGCTATGCGTGACAGCCAGTAGTAGTGATACTCAGAGTAGACCCATGAAAATCAGTTGCCTTAAAGTACATCTGAGTATGACTTAGTTGGCTATCACTCTGTATTATTTACAATTCTTTATTCATAAACATCAACAATTTATTATTTACCGTATATTCCGGCGTATAAGACGGCTTTTGAACCCAGGAAAATCTTTTCAAAAGTTGGGGGGGCCGTCTTATACGCCTGGTACAAGAATCTGCAGTCTCAGCATACGGTGGGGGGAGCTCAAAAACGGCAGCGGCCGTATGAACGCGAAGAAGCGTGCTCGGTTCCCTCTTGCTGACTCTGCCTGCCTTGATCTCTCCGCTCTCCTCTCTATAGTTCCATCTCACTGGCTCTGCCTGCCTCGATATCTCCGCCTCTCTCTCCAATCTCTCAACAACTTCTGGAAAATGCTTTCTAGAGCTGAAGCACGAAGGTGCTTCCCTTTAGCACAGTACAGAGTGCTTGTAGCTGGTTGAAATGCCCGCCCTTGTCCTTTAAAACAACAGCCTCCCTGCTCCCCATTCTTCCTCATCTAAGAGCCTGCCAGGTTTCCAACCCCACTTCCCCACCAAAAAACGGCTAGAAAATACTGTATGAGTTTCAGCACAGGGAGGAAAAGAAGAAGAGAGGGAGGGAAGGGGGGGGGCACTCAGCAAAGCAGTACATCCCCAACCCACACAGTATTTATATAATCTTTTCCCCTTTCCATAGTCTCTCTTTCTCCCCCCCCCCCGGCTCCCCGGTTTACAGATACTTGACAGGAGAGGACTGTTTTAAAAGCAAATGCCCATTGAAAAAAGAAGAAGTGAAGGCAACAAGTCCTGCCCACCCCCACATTCCACACTCTTATCTAATCCTCCCTCCTCCCCTCCCTTACTAGCACTCTCTCTCCTACTACATACAGCCATTGAGAAGGCTAGAAATTCCTCAGTGTTGTTTCCCCCCCCCAATATATTTTTGATTTTATAAAACTGAGAAAAAACATATAAAACACAAAAATACAAGAGTACAAAAAAATCACATAGAACACAAAAATATAAAATACAAAAAGAAAAAAAAACCACAACCATATTTATCACTCCTGTATCCTAACATTGTTGACTTCCTCAAGTCCCTCCTTTCTGCTTTTCATTGTATATCATCCTTAGTAATTTCTATATCATACTTCAATCATCTTATTATTACCTTAACTTACCAATTTCTATATCATATTTCAATCTTATTTTTACCGTAACTAGCAAAAATGCACCTCATATTAATTCTTTAACAACATTCAATTCTTATTTTACCCTTATATCTAAATCTTAATATACTAAAATACCTCTACAAATCCTCCTCTACAACTTCCCTGTACTTCCAAATCTTATCTTAAACATTTCCAATATTGCAATTATTTCTTAAATAAAGTTTAAATTTCTTCCAATCTTCTTCCAACGACTCCTCCCTCTGGTCACGAAGTCTCCCAGTCAGTTTGGCCAGTTCCATAAATTCAATCATCTTCATCTGCCATTCATCCACTGTAGGTAAATCTTCACTCTTCCAATTCTTAGCTAATAAAATAAAATAAAATCCTTGCTGCTGTTGTGGCATACAGAAAAAACGTAATCTGATGGGAGGGCGTTCCACAGGGTGGGCGCCACCACTGAGAAAGGCCCTCTGCCTCATTCCCTGTAACCTCACTTCTTATAGTGAGGGAACCGCCAGAAGACCCTCGGAGCTGGACCTTGATGTCTGGGCTGAATGATGGGGGTGGAGACGGTTCTTCAGATATACTGGGCCGAGGCCATTTAAGGCTTTAAAGGTCAGCACCAACACTTTGAATTGTGGTCGGAAGCGTATTGGGAGCCAATGTAGGTCTTTCGGGACCAATGTTATGGGGTCTCTGTGCCCGCTCCCAGCCCCCAGTTTAGCTTCCGCATTCTGGATTAGGTGCAGCTTCCGGGTCACCTTCAAAGATAGCCCCACGCAGAGCGCATTGCAATAATCCAAGAGCATGCACCACTCTGGCAAGACAGTCTGCGGGCAGGAAGGGTCTCAGCCTGCGTACCAGATGGAGCTGGTAGACAGCTGCCCTGGACACAGAATTGACCTGCGCCTCCATGGACCGCTGTGAGTCCAAAATGACTCCCAGGCTGCGCACCTGGTCCTTCAGGGGCACAGTTGCCCAATTCAGGACCAGGGAGTCCTCCACACCTGCCCCCCTCCTGCCCCCCAAAAACAGTACTTCCGTGTTGTCAGGATTCAACCTCAATCTGTTAGCCGCCATCCATCCTCCAACCACCTCCAGACACTCACTAACTTCCCTGGTTCTAATTTGAAGGCGAGGTAGAGCTGGGTATCATCCCCATACTGATGAACACCCAGCCCAAACCCCCTGATGATGCATAATATTGATGGGAATATTTTTCAGAACATCTGAAACCTGTTTTAAATCATTCACCTCTATTCATTGACATCCCAAGTGCAATTCAATGCATAGGTATGGATTTTTAGAACCCTTTATGCTTGGGGATTTTCATACCGGAAGCAGCATCCTGACCCTTTTAATGCTCCTGTTCTTTGAGACTTGTAGGCAGCTCTGATTTAATTCCATCTCTTTATAATATCAAATAAAGGAGGTCTTTGGCCCTGGCTCGCCCTCCTGAGGGGCATCCTAACCCTGCAAATATTAAGGGGGAAGGTTAGTATTTTCATTTTGGCAAGCTTTTAATTATACTGAATCCAGAGATTCTCTTCCTTTGGCAGAGGGAGTTTGCCTATGGAAGGACTTCTATTGATAAAAAGGAAACCTTTGGCTCCAACCCATTGTGATTATTATGTTTTAAGGTTTGAAACGTTAAAATGCAGCATTAATATGTCGCTACCAAAATGCATATGTCCCAAAAAGGAGAAAGTAAAATAGCATTATGTTCCTGAGAAACGTACTATGGCTGATGTGGAAAGTACTGGTGTCTGTTGACTAATAAACAGATGTGATTGGCAATGGACAGACTTTTTGTAATGGAGCTTTCTTCCTTGATTTGTTGACAGCTCTTGCAGAACCTCACTTATGCACAGAAGATGTCAGTGCTGTTGGTCTACAATGGATCTTCTATGCTAGAATCGAGCAAGTTCAGCCTGAAGTGTTTCCATAGGAGACGTCTACGATTTCTATGTTCATAAAGATCTTCCAGGTGCCTTTTGAAATTTGATCAAAATTAGTCGGAAAAGTCCAAATATCTTTTATTTATTTACTTACTTAAATGCACAGCTCTCTTGAAGAGACTTACATGTAATTTGAGTATAATGAATACTTCCTTCTACCTTACAGGTCATTGTCCTCTGCAAGCACTTTTAATTTTGGCCACCTTTCAGTCTGCTTTGGAGGTGAATTTGTGAGGGAAACGCCCATGTAGTCTTTTACAGCTTTGTAGCTTTGCTGTATTTAAATTCTTTTTATATGTCTTTTAAATGTTCAGACATAGCTTTGGCAGTTTTTGGTGAAGATTTCACCAAATTTGTTCAGCAGGAAAATATAACTGTTTTCACTGTCCATGGTTTTGAGCTAAAAGAGACTATGCAAGCTTTTTAAAGATGTGATGTATGGAATTAATGCAAGGTGCTCAATTATAAAAGTACCTCACAATTGCTGCTAAGGTACTATCTTAATTTAATTGTGCTCTGGGAGAGGATGAGAGGTTTCAGACACTTGCCGAGAATATAAAATATCTGATGTGGTTTTTTCTTCGTCTAATCAGAAACTATTTGTTTAATTCATTTTTGTACAATAAACTATACTTACAAGATGGGATATGCTTAGATTTTACCCTGTATACTTTTTTATGTAAAAAAAATAATCTTCTGGAAGAAAGCTACCAAACTATTTTTTGTATAATAAATTTATATTGGAAATGATTCATTGGATCTTTGCTACTTGAATCATTGTGCATGACTAAACTAGGAAACTTAACTCAATATTTAGATTCTTTAAATATGAGGAAAAATGCAAATAAAACTACCATGATACTCATGTTCAAAATGGGATGAGAAACATTTTCAGTTGTTTGATATTATCTTGGTCAGCAGATTTCCTCAGACATTAATTTTGTCTTTGTGAAAATGACATGTAAAGTTTGTCCAAGACAAACAAAACTGGAAAGGGTGGAATAAATTTGTCATTCCCAGTCTTATTATCTGGGTTGTCATCCTGTGATCCTTGGAAGGCTGTCTCTGGGATCATAGGATATACTGGAGCTCCCTTTCTGACACTGGAGATGAAAATGTGGCGCCCGCTTTGGGCTGCCGCAATAATATCTGATGCCCTGGCCCTGCCAATGTTAGTCAGGCTGAAGGGGGTGTTCTGAGCATGTCAGGGGAGGGCTTTGGAAATATCTTGGACCCAAAGTCCTCCTACTCCCCTGACACCACAACACAATTCCGCCCCCCCCCCCCCGGGATAGATTTAGTTCAGTTTGGGTTATTGTTTCTAGTAGGCGAGAAGTTACTTGAAACAACAAAACAAACTTCAATTGAGAGCCTGGCAGCTGAATCTCCTCCAGTTCTCCCCACCCTTAGGATTGCAAGCTGAAATGTGAGGGAGTCAGCCAAATTGGATACAGTCATATTTGAAAATTAATTCAAGATTGAAATCCAGGCATAAAATTATTCTGCATGTATGTATTCAGTTGATTCTTTATCAGGTACTAGCTGGCCCTGCACGCGTTGCTGTGCATTAGTCTGTGAGATGGAGGGTAATAGCCCCCCTTCAGGTCCCCCTGAGCCGAGGCGAGATACTGTGGAGAGGGCAGGTTTCATCCCTGTGTCTCCCCCCACCCTCTTGTGACCCATTACCTATCCCTGCCCTCTATTCGGGCCCCCATCCCCCCCAGACAGGCCCCTACCTCCACTTAGCAATGTTGGGCCTTGTTGCTGTAAAAGGCCTGCTTTCAGTTCTGCTGAGGTCTTCAATACCTCTGCCGGATGGATGGATGGGAGTGGTGTGTATCGTGGTGGAGGTGGGGTTTGTGGGTGTGGTGTAGATTTCACAGGAAGGGAGGGGGTGTACTGTGGGAGGAAATGCACTTGAGGGCGCTGTTTTACTTTGTTGAAAAAGAGGTCTCTACCTGCGCAGGTGTGAGTTCTGAGGGATTTCTTTTTTCTAGGAACACTCGGGGAGTGGGCTGGATAGGGTCAAAATTTCAGGACGATATGTCAAGCGGTTACGGAGAAAAGTGGAGCCCACACTTTCACGATTTTTACATTTATATATATATAGATATTCAAGTGTGAGCATTCCTGAAAAAGTCATTCTTAAAGCCTCCATAATACATGAACCAATAGAGCTTAAATTTGAGGTTTCAATAGTACTGGGGAGAATGATTGCGAAACATTCCTCCTTAAAAAAACCTAAAGCAGCAAACTCCTTAGATAAGTCTTCAGATTGATCTTAATATGTCCACATTTTGAGAAGGGAATGGGCTGTTGTATCATTTGTCCAAAGCCTAGTTTTGTAGCACAACTTTCCAGTTACTGCTTTGGCATGTTTCTCACTTTTTGGGGGTACTATTGTTTTTAAACCCACTACACAAAGGGAAATGAGAACAACCCATATTTTGCTGGATCTCTCACTGGCCTTTGATACCATCGACCATAACCTCCTTCTGGACCGTCTAGAGGGGCTGGGAGCTGAGGGCACTGTCATACAGTGGTTCTGCTCCTTCTTCCTGGGCCATGTCCAGAAAGTGGTGTTGGGGGATGAGTGTTCAGACCCCTGCGCTCTCACTTCTGTCCTCTTTCCCCATGATTTTTAAAATCTACATGCAGCCGCTGGGAGAGATCATCGGGTTTGGGCTGGGTGTTCATCAGTATGCGGATGATACCCAGCTCTACCTCTCTCTTCTTCTTTTTTTAATCATTTTTATTGAATTTTCCATTTTAACAATTCAATCAAATCACATCAAATATTCCAAATCACATCAAATATTCCAAATATTCCAAATCACATCAAATATTCCACATTATACATATTCATTATACATATTCATTCACATTATACATATACATATTTGGTAGGACTCCCCATGCTTCAAAACTTTGGAGGGCTCTAATCAACATCGTAATCAAACTGCATTTCATATATTCCAATAGTTCTTATTTCTGTTTCTCTTTGTGTTATCATCCTTCTTCATTCACAGCCTCTGAGTTTTCCCCGCAAGCGAGTTAAGACAAACAATAATATGCTTCTGTGTGGATTTTATATCATTGGTTCCCCAATTAGTTCACAGTATCCTGGTTTCCAAATGAGATGCAAAAGTTGCTCTCAGCAGAAAAGAGGACTTGGGACCACTGAGGAACAGACCAGTTCTTTTGTTCTTTAGCCCAGGTAAGACGCTTCTGACGTCGTTTCTTGTTCAGGAGCAGCTTGACAAGAGGAATACGACATTTGAAGCCCATCTTCAAATATCCCATATCCAAGGGATATGTACAAAAAATGGAAAAAGGGGGAAATCACCAGAGGGGAATTCAAACATATAACCAGCACGTGTAGAGACAAAGTCAGAAAAGCTAAAGCACAGAATGAACTCAGGTTTGCTAGAGAGGTTAAAAGCAACAAAAAGGGCTTTTATGAGTATGTCCGTAGCAAAAGGAAGAACAAGGAAACAGTGGGGTCACTTAGTAGAGGAGAAGATGGTGAAATGCGAACAGGGGACAGAGAAAGGGCAGAACTCCTCAATACCTTCTTTGCCTCAGTCTTCTCCAAAAAAGAAAACAATGCCCGACCTGAAGAATATGGAGCAGATGATTCAGCAGGGGAAACACAGCCCAGAATAAGTAAGGAGGTAGTACAAGAATACTTGGCTAGTTTAGATGTATTCAAGTCTCCAGGGCCAGATGAACTACATCCAAGAGTATTAAAAGAACTGGCAGAGGTGATTTCAGAACCACTGGCAATAATCTTTGAAAATTCCTGGAGAACAGGTGAAGTTCCAGCAGACTGGAGGAGGGCAAATGTTGTCCCTGTTTTCAAAAAGGGGGAAAGAGAGGACCCAAACAATTACCGCCCAGTCAGCCTGACATCAATACCAGGAAAGATTCTAGAGCAGATCATTAAGCAAACGGTCTGTGAGCACCTAGAAAAAAAATCACTAGTGATTACTAAAAGTCAGCATGGGTTTCTGAAAAATAGGCCATGTCATAGAATCATAGAGTTGGAAGAGACCACAAGGGCCATCCAGTCCAACCCCCTGCCAAGCAGGAAACACCACCAAAGCATTCTTGACATATGGCTGTCAAGCCTCTGCTTAAAGACCTCCAAAGAAGGAGACTCCACCACACTCCTTGGTCAGACTAACCTGATCTCATTTTTTGACAAAATTACAAGCCTGGTAGATGAAGGGAACGCTGTGGATGTAGCCTATCTTGATTTCTGAGAAATAAGACTTGGTTTCTGAGAAATAAGACATGTCAGACTAATCTGATCTCATTTTTTGACAAAATTACAAGCCTGGTGTGTGATGGCTCTTGATGCACTAACTCCAGCCTCAGTCCACTCCTTGTGAAAGTCCCCATCACGTTTGAATGGTCTTTTCCTGACAATCCTCTGCAGGCTGCAGTCATCCCTGCTGCTTGTGCACCTTTTTCTTCCACACTTTTCCCTTCCACATAACTTTCCATTAATGTGCTTTGATACAGCACTACATCCAACTTCCTTTGCAATTACCTTTTAAGGCTTTCCCTCCTTATGGAGGGTCTCAATGATGGCTTTCTGCACAATTGTCAGGTCAGCAGCCTTTCCCATGATTGTGATTCCTACTGAAGCAGACTGAGAGACCATTTAAAGGCTCAGGAACCCTTTGCAGGTGTTATGGATTGAGTAGCTAAACACTCTTCTAATTTTCTGAGATTGTGAATATGGGGTTTTCTTCAGCTGTACGCCATAATCATCACAATTACAACACATAAAGGCTTGACATATTTTGCTTTGCATATCATGAGTCTATCTCCTATATTGGTTTCACCTTTTAAGTTGAATTACTGAAATAAATGAACTTTTCGACGATATTCTAATTTTTCAAATTTCACCTGTACATTGGCTCCCAGTATGTATTCAAGCACAATTCAACGTGTTGGCGCTGACCTTTAAAGCCCTAAATGGCCTCAGCCCAGTATACCTGAAGGAGCGTCTCCACCCACATAATTCAGCTCCGAGGGCCTTTTGGCGGTTCCTTCCCTGCAAGAAGTGAGGTTACAGGGAACCAGGCAGAGGGCCTTCTTGGTGGTGGCGCCCACCCTGTGGAACGCCCTCCCATCAGATGTCAAGGAAATAAACAACTACCTGACTTTTAGAAGACATCTGAAGGCAGCCCTGTATAGGGAAGTTTTTAATGTTTGATGTTTTATTTATCGTATTTTTAATATCCTGTTGGAGGCTACCCAGAGTGGCTGGAGAGGCCCAGCCAGATGGGCGGGGTACAAGTAAATAGGACTACTTTTTAACCCAGGAAAATCTTCTCAAAAGTCGGGGGTCATCTTATACGCCAGAATATATGGTAGTAGTAGTAATAATAATTAGTAATAATAATAATATTATAATTATAATAATATTATTATAATAAGTAGTAGTAATTATAAGTAGTAGTAATGTATAATTATATATTATATAATTATAATAAGTAGTAATAATAAGAATAAGAATAAAGAATAATAATTTTTAAATTATTATTTATACCTCCTCTAGTTAAAAACAGAGGTGCTAAGACCACAGGGATGCCCAATGTTTCATTTACATAGAGACTGCCAATGTGCCTTACTTTGCTAACTATGTTTTTCTGCAGCTGGGCAAACTTCTAAAACTAAAAATATTACTGTGTTGATAGGGAAGGGGAATGTTCTTTTTCCCCTCCTGATGCTGCAGGTATAGCTCTTCAAAGTACTTTGTTTTCCATGGCAAAAACCAAACCGTGACTTTAAAGAGGGGAGGCCATGCTTTTCTCCACTCCCTGATTTTGAGAATTCTTCTATCAACGTTGGTACGATGGGCAACATTAGCTGTTGCTTTCATTACTTCCCTTAACTTGGAAGCCTCAAAAACACTTGTTAGTAGTATGTATACAGCATGAGTCTTTGCAAAGCACAGTGTGTACCTTTGCAACAGAACTTTGCAAGAGTGTTATTTCATCATGCAACTACAGAGCTCGTCTTTGGGGAAAGAGCTGCTGCTGAGGCCAAAATCCTAACCAAATGGTTTGCCTTACAGAAAAAATAAGCTCCAGATCATCACATTCACCACCAGAGGCCACTATAATACACAGTAATGAACTGCTGTGTGGCCGTTTCACCATGCAGGCGATGAGAAGTGCTCGAGAAAGGGGAATATACATCTTTCACTTTATATTTGAGTGGAATGTTTGTGTCCCTTCTCAAAATAGTTTTGAGCCACACTGTTTCCCCACAGCCCAAAAGTCCCTTGGTAAGCTGTGTAGCATGCAGAATAGTGATATGGATGAAGGGTGCCTGCATGAAACAGCCAGGAAAAAAGAAGAAACAGGCACTGGAGATGGACAGATAGTAGTCAGTTCTACCTCCTCAAGAACAGCTGGCTGGTTGGGCATGATCCTGGTGACTCCCTTGGCTGCTTCCATCGCAAGGATCTTCTCCCTCATCTTCAGGATGGTCCCGATGGTGGATGGATTCCTCCCGTACTCCCTGGCGAGGTCTGTCACCCGCATGCCGTCCTCATGCTTTCGGACGATCTCCTTCTTCATCTCTATGGTGATCTTTTCCTTGGTCCTCTTCTCGGCCGCTGCTTGTTTGGGACCCATGTTCCTACAGTTGAAAAAAAGAAGACAGTTTTAAAAACTTAAAGAAAGACACTGAAAACCGTAGAAATTTTTTTTATGAAAAATTTAATAAAAGTGCAAAGAAACTTACCTGACTGTAGATGCTGAACACCTTTCAAAAATCTTCAAACTGAACGTGGAGAAGTCACCCAAGTCAGTCTGAACCTGAGGAAAAAGGGAAGGAATAGAAAACATTAGAAGGCAATCTGAGAAAAGCACATTTTTTACCAAAAAAAACCCTATGCAACCACAGCAGAGCTAAAAAGGCACATTTTTACCAACAAACCCCATGCAACCGAAGCAGAGCTAAAAAGGCAGTTTTTTGGCCCAAACCCCCCATGCAACCAAACCAGAGCTAAAATGGCAGACTTTTGGCCCAAAACCCCATGCAACCAAACCAGAGCCAAAAAGGCACTAAAAACATTAAAAAGTTTTTTTTTTAAGTTTTTAAAAAGTTTCTAAAAGTTATGAAAAGTTTCCTCAGTACAAAGTGGAGTTGGGCTCCTCGGAATGTAAGTGACTCGAGAGTAGGGAGACTTGGAAGTTGGCCACTCTCCCCCAGCGCACAGAGAGACAGTGTTTGGGGGGAGCATGTGGTGGGGGAACTAGGCTGGACAGGTTGACCTTCCCACCCCCTCACCTTCCCTCGGGCTGCACTGCATTCCCAAGCGCAGGCTCCAGCCCACCCGGCTCACCCGGCTCTCCAGCTAGGGGCGCAGCCGAGAGCAGCCACCTCTGCCTCCTCTCTGCACTCCGCTGCCTCATCCCGGTACCACCATGCCAGGGACACGCAGGCAGCCTGTGGCTGCCGCTTTGTCATGTTGCCCAAAGTGGAGACAGAAGCCCTCGGACTCGCCTGGGTGAATGGGGAGTGTGGGTAGATCCTGGAAAACATGCAGGGGAGGAAAAAAAGAGGTAGAGAGGGCTGGCTTGGGCAGGAGAAGAGAACTTTTGCCTCCCTTTCCTCCCCCCACCCTTAAACTCCCCTCTCCTGCATCCAGTTAGCCACCTCCTTCCCCATGCGCTCCTTGTCCCCCCCAGTTTGAGTGTTTCCACACACACACACACACACACACACTTCAACTTCCCCCTCCCGCCTCTCCCTCCAATGGCAATGGATAGATTACTGCTAGTTTTTGATACTGGGTAGTAGATTGCAGCCTGGTTTATTGCTTTCATATTATTATTATTATTATTATTATTATTATTATTATTATTATTATTATTTTATTTATAGCCCGCCCATCTGGCTGGGTTTCCCCCGCCACTCTGAGCGGCTTCCAACAAGTAACAAAATACATTAAAATATCACAGATTATAAACTTCCCTAAACAGGGCTGCCTTAGGTGTTTTCTAAATGTCAGGTACTGTAGTTGTTTATCTCCTTGACCTCCGATGGAAGGGTGTTCCACAGGGCGAGCGCCACTACCGAGAAGGCCCTCTGCCTGGTTCCCTGTAGCTTTGCTTCTCGCAGTGAAGGAACCGCCAGAACAGGGCCAGCTCTAGGGGGGCGGGGCGCACCGTAGCGATCTCCGCACCAGGGCGCCCAACATGATTGAGACGGCTCTGCGCCAGAAGGCCCTCGGCACTGGATCTCAGTATCTGGGCTGAACAATGGGGGTGGAGACGCTCCTTCAGGTATACTGGGCCTTTGAGGCCGTTTAGGGCTTTAAAGGTCAGCACCAACACTTTGAATTGTGCTCGGAAACACAATTGTGTTCAGAGATCAATGGCCTCATTAGATAGTAAAATTCATGCTAAATTGCTGTTTTAGGGTATATATTTAAAAGTCTGGAACGGATTAATCCATTTTGCATTAATTTCTATGGGAAAGCAGACCTTGGTTTTGGAACGGACTTCCGGAATGAATTAAGTTTGAAAACCAAGGTACCACTGTAATTTCGGCTAATACTGTACAGGATTCTGCAGCTCACCTCAGGGGACTAGGTGATGCTAAGATTTTTAACTGGTTCTGTGGCAATTGTACTGGCTTCTCAGCCCAATTCAAGATAAGACACATTGGCCTCTAAATCCCTTGTTCCCCTTGGAGCCTCCCCATCACCCTGCCCTTCCCCCTTCCACATTTTAAAATCATGGGGAGAGACCCTACTTAGGGATTTTTCAATGAACCAAGTTAAATCTCATAAAAGGCCATTTTGAGGTCTATGCCAAAGCTCTGTAACTTATTTCAGAGTGAGATTCTACATCGTCCTTAGAAGATTCTTGATTTTTTACAGCATGAGGTGTTTTTGGAGGAGAGAGTTAGGTTGTAACCCTATGCAGGGTTGCATAAGAGCACTCCTGACCGAATGCTGTGGAACTTACTTCTGAGCAAGCGTACACCTGATCAGCCTGACGATGACAACGGTGAGGTAGATAGACTGCTGACCTCAAGTTGTTGTGAATGGGGGTTGCTGTTGATTTTCTAGCTGGTACGAGTTCAGATACTTGCTCCTCCTGCATTTATTCCAAGGATTATATTTATTGTTTGGTTCCACGACTGTCTTTAGGGGTAAGCCTCCCTCTTTCTAAGCCTCCTTGTTGCTAAAGAGAGAAGGCACAGCAACAAATTCTTAAAGAAACAAACAAATATTGAGGTCTGCCAAGGAACACAAGGAAAGGAAAGGAAAGGAAGCAGAACAGCTTTTCATTACTTTAAATAAGCAATTCTGGTGAAACCTTATGCAAAATATGCAAATGGTTATTTTATCACAGACATTTAGGCAATGCAGCAGGTATAGGGCAATGAGGAATGTTCAAGTTTTGCCAGTAACATACAGTTAAATAAAATAAAGCTTCTTTTAGCACTCAGTGTTTTTTGAGGATGCTGGCAAATAACATTAACAGCGCTCCCACAGTGCCCACCTTTATCCATGAGTTGTGTCTTGTGGTCTCTCTTCCTTCAGCAGCATGCATGCAAAAGCAAACATTTCCTCTGTGCCTAACAACTCTGCCAAGGGGGGAGGGGATTGCATTGTGACTTCCCCTAATACAGGGGAATCAAAAAATATCCTGCTAGGTATCCTGCTATCCTGCTAAATATCCTGCTAAGGTACCTTCCTTATTTCCAGTGATGTAAACATTCAGTGCACAGACCTGTTTAATCTAGGTAAACCTGGGAAAGTGGCAGCTCTCCAGCTCCATGTTCCCTGATGGTCCTCCTTGATGTCCGAGATCAGGCAAGATGGATGGAACACAACACAGCCCAGGACAGATGGAGGCGCTGAGCAGGGTGGGCTGTGATGATGAGGGCTTCTTCAGAAGCTATGGAAAGCATCTTGTTCTTTCTGATGGTGCTTTTGAAGGGACAACATTTGCAATGTTCTTGTGTGCACTAGATATAACTTTGCCACAGTTGAGCAGCTGTGGATCTTAGACACTTACTTGCCAGCATAAGCACCTTCTAGGTTTAAGCCTTTGTCTTTTTGGAGAAGCTGACCTTCAAATGCTTCAGTTTTAGTTATTTCAAACTTTCAATGCATTACAAATTAAACACTTGCTCAACCCTTTCGAATATCTAATCTTGAAATATATATAAAGTTCACCGTTATCTGCTACCCTTTAAGGTTAGTTTACACATTCTGTGTTCATAACTTGATTCCTCCTCCCTGATTACAGTACTTGCAGCTGAACATGCAAGTTAACTCCATGGTATCTATGGGGGCAGGGGCTGAAAAAATACTCTGCCTGATCTGTGGTGCTTGTTCACACTTGCTTGATCTGTGAGTCACACTTGCAAATCACCAGTTAATGCTGTAATAATTAGATAATTAACATGATGTATGAACCATTCCCTAAATAATTCGGCTCTGATTTGGACCGAAAGTTGTACGGTATTTGAAACTTCAAGCAAACCAGTCCTTTAAACAAACATAGCCACATGGTTGCAAACACACATGGAAAATTTGTTTAATAATGAATGAAATACGTGTTTTTCAGAATGAAACATTTGTCTCTAGCCAGAGGTTCCCCAAGAGTCTTCTGGCATCTTAAAGACAAACATATTTATTATGGAATTTACTTTCATAGGCCTACTTTTAGAGACCAGCTTGTCAAATATGTGAAGTGTTATCTGCAGTTGACTGATACGTATGACACATACATTCACAAGGGTACCCAAGAGCTTAAAGGTAATGAAATATAAGAGGTGCAATAGGTCTGCTGCTCTTGTATAACCATTGTAAAGCTATCGGCTTGCCTGCATTTCATAAACTTCATACAGTTGATGGGTACTTTATACCTTTTGATTATGTCAAAATGCTCGATTGAACTCAATGGGACTTATTTCTAAACATACTTGTGTTAAGATTGAGTGGTAAATCTACTCGTCCAAGATGTTAAACACTTTAGAATCATTGCCTGTGGGAAGAACGCGAGCAGGGCCTGAGCGCAAGAGCAAATCTCTGTCCTTGTGAATCCCAGCAACTGATATTGAGATGCATGCTTGATGACAGTGAATGGAAAACAACCATCCTCTTTTAAAGCCATTCAAGTCCATGGTTATCAGTACGTCTTGTGGAAGCAAATTCCATAGTTCAGCTACAGAATGTGCTGCATGAAAGAGAATTCATTTTGCCTGTTGAGAGGGTTTGTCTGCTTTAAGCCATTTATTCCTGCACCAGGCTGGCTGCTTGCCTTTCCTCATGACTACTACATGTAATAACTCTCAGT
This sequence comes from Zootoca vivipara, assembly GCF_965207765.1. Lineage (NCBI taxonomy): Eukaryota > Metazoa > Chordata > Lepidosauria > Squamata > Lacertidae > Zootoca > Zootoca vivipara. Next base: position 554,211 of record NC_142593.1, on the reverse strand, counting down.
TTGAGAAGTACAGCACAAAAGTTGCATCCCGTGTGGTGTTACCTCAGTAGTGAAGCAACATGTTCTTCACAGCCTCTATCAACCAATAACTTCCATCTCATTTCAATATGACCACATACAAATTTTGTATGTATAGTTTTCTCATCCAGGTTGCCTGATGAATGGGCTTAAATTTTGCCATTGGTTGTTTTTGGGAGACTGAAGCAGTCGTGAATGATGTACACACTATACGGTATGTTTAAGGCAAATTTTCCCTCCAAAGAATCCTGGGAAGTGTAGTTTACCCCTCACAGCACTACAATTCCCAGCACCCTTAAAAATGATGGGGTGTGCTTTAAATGTTTGGTGCGTACTCAGCCTTGTTGTATACAAACAACTACAGTGGTACCTCTGGTTAAGAACTTCATTCGTTCTGGAGGTCCGTTCTTAACCTGAAATTGTTCTTAACCTGAAGTACCACTTTAGCTAATGGGGCCTCCCACTGCTGCTGCGCCGCCAGAGCATGATTTCTGTTCTCATCCTGAAGCAGAGTTCTTAACCTGAGGTACTATTGCTAGGTTAGCCTGACGCGTTTGTAACCTGTAGCGTTTTTTACCCCGAGGTACAACTGTACTGCTGATTTGCAAGATTGCTCACCATCCTGCCAAAATAAAAACCCATAATTCCAGACAAAGGGCTCATCTTTGTATGTAATCATCTGTCAAATGGCAAGAAACAAAGACAATTTCAAGCTGCACAAAGCAATGATGATGGCCTCTTCCAACCCATTCAGCTTCAAAGGGGTAAATGCATCTAGATAGGGTTGTCTTTTCTGAAAAGGATGGCATTTGCAGTTTGGGTTGTAGGACAATCCAGCAGCTGAGACTGATGCACCAGCCACAACCTCTCCTGGGCAAAGGCAGGCTGGCTAGTTGTCCATGGCCTAGCAAAATAGACAAGGCCATAATTTCAATGTGTTCCCTGCAGCCTTCATTTGAAGACTGTTAAGAACCAGATTCTTATGCGGGTGCAAAATGTGGCTGCTTGGATATTGACTGCAACTATGGTTGTCAGGAAAATATCTCATAACCATCTCTCTTGAAACAACTTTCCTAGTTTTTGCGGAGCCACTAATCCTACTTAGCAAGGACAACCCTCTCTTTGAAGCGCTGTCAGAGGACAGTTTGAAGGAGTGTCTGGTGTAGTCCAAAGGGAAGCCGTGGCCTTGAAGGTGCCCGTCAACGGTATATAGCGGGAAACAGACAGAGCAGGTGCCCAGCTCACCAGACCACCTTCCCTGCTAGGGTAAGACATTGTGCAGAATTTTTCAACTTTCAAATTCCAAAAACAAGGGGTGGTAAAAAGTTGCAACATGACTTGGGAACTCAAGAGATATTTTGGTTAAATTAATATAATTTAGTTTTGCTGGTTAAGTAAAATATGTGCAAAATTGCATATTTTATTTTATATAGCACTAGCTGTCCCAGCCACGCGTTGCTGTGGTTCTTTCCTGTGATTCCCCCCACTCTGTCCGGACACATGACTTATCCTGCCCCCTCCCCCCGGTTCATCCCTGTGACTGCCCCCACCCTGTCCCAACCCATGAGCTATCGAGCCCCCTTTCCCCCCACCCCGTGTCAGCTTTTGGGTTCTATTTCCCAGCATGCACTTTTGTCTGAGCCCTCTGTTGTCCCCGGGGAGTGTTGGCCCCTCCCCCTGGTATCTGCCTACAATGGCCCCCACCCTTGGAGAAGGAACTGTCAGTTTCTGGGTTCTATTTCCCAGTATTTACTTTTGTCTGAGCCCTCTGTTGTCCCCGGGGAGTTTTGTCCCTCCCCCCCTGTATCTCCATACATTGGCTACTGCGCACGCATCATGAACATATATATATATATATATATATATATATATATATATATATATATATATATATAGATTAAATTTTTTTGAAATAAGAACATGAGAAGCAGAAGTTACTATTGTTTAATTTTATTTTTGGGGTTGTCATTTATTTTGGTGGGTATTGTATGATTTGGGGGTGTCGTGTGTTTTGTGGTTTGTTTGTTTGTTTTGGTTATTTGGATTTTCTAATTTTGGAGTAGGTGTTTTGAATGTGGGATGTGGTGTTGGTTTGTGAACTCAAACTGGGGAGAGAAAGTGCATGGTTGTTTGTTTTTTTGAAGACGCAGAGGCTGGCAATCAGTCATAGTATAAAGCCTAGGTTAAAAGCCTTATTTAAAATGGCCGCTGTAGCCTCGCATGTGACACAACACCCACTCAATTAAAAAGCAAAAACCCCTTGCCGTGCCCCCAAGTGCATGTTAGGGGAAATGATGAACAACTGCCTAATGCTGCCAGGCTTTGGAGGTGGAATGGCCATTTTGGAGGTTGGCCTACTCAGTTTTCCCTGTCCCAACCCCCCCTGCTTTGGCTGACTCAGGGTCCTCCCTCCCCCCGGCTATGTGTTCCCCCCTCCCTTTGTTGTGCCTCATCCCTGTGCCCCCCCCCTGGTTGTGAAAGACCCTATTGTGTTTGTTTTTCCCTGCTTGGCAATGCTGCGGCCTATTGAAAAAGCTGGGCCTTGTTGCTGCAAAAGGACTGTTTTCAGTTGGTTGCTGTGGAATTTTGTGATGTCATCTGGCAGCGCAGCTTTTGGATGCTGCTGGAGTCTTCAGAGCTTCTGGTGGCGACGTCTAATTTGGGTGCCACTTTTTTGTGTTTGATCATTATTTTAGGTGTGAAAGGTGTGGTTTTTTTATTATGCCAGATCCCTCCCTGATGGGCAAGGTACGTTCTGCCCAAATTTGTTTCAGTTCGGTTCAGTGGTTATGGAGAAAGGCTGTTTCATCCGTGTGCGCAATGCCTACATTTATCACTATTGCGTAGTAGTATTTAGCATTAGCTGCATTTTCTTAAGGCAAAATTAAATTCTTTGGTTTTCCTAAAGCAGTTTATGTGCTTCTTCATCAGACACAGACTTAACCAAGATAAATGTTGTCCAATCACAAAAATAATAGATTTGAATTCCTCACACCCAAAAACATATTTTTAAGACGCTTCACTGAAGAAATTCGCAAAATTTAAGTTTCACCCTCTAAAATGACACACTCTGGTAACACAATGTATTTCTATTTAAACTGCAGCAATTATATCTAAATTTGCATCTATACATATCAATCTGCATATGCAAATCTATGTCCATTTTTGGTGATGCTCACATGACCAGCCTGACTCCCTGCAGGTTTCCAAGCACAATTCAAAGCATGAGGGTCAGGCAACGTGGTTTCTTCCAGGTGTTTTGGACCACAATGTTCATCCTTCCTAACCACTAGTTATGCTGGCTGGAGCTGGTGGGAGGGGGAGGGGGCCATCTTGGCTGTACCTTTAAAGTCCTCTATGACTTGGAGCCTTCAGAGGTGAGGTGGATTGGCAACTGGAGAAAAGGCCATCATTTTCGGTGTTGGTGCCCAGTTTGTGGCCTGGCCTCCCCACAAAGACTTCAATGGCACCCTTGCTACTGTTGCGCTTCAGGTGGCAGGTTAAATTTTTGCCTAGGCAGTTCAGTTGAGAGGCAGTGTAGTGTAGTGGTTGGTGCTGGATTAACCATTACAGGGAGATAAGGGTTCAAATCCTCACTTGGGCATAAAGCTGACGCTAAATTCTGTGCAGTCATTTATGGATGCAAATCATTCCAAGTAACATGGTTTTGTTTATTTTATTTTTTATTATTGGACAATTTATATATACATATGTACAAAAACACCTATGTCTACTTTTTTCTTTTTTACAATTTCATGTGATTTACAAAAACAGGACAGGAAAATAACTTAGAAAGGATACGAATACTGTACAAAAATAAAATGGATTAAACTTGTAAAGGTTGGTATTTTACAGTGTTACAGATTGTTAATCTGTAGTAAAACAGCATTTGAAGAGTATGTCCGGTTTGGTGCATACTGGGCTAAGTCCATCAGCCAACAGAAAAGAGACCTGTATATAAGTCATCAAAATTGTTCACAAATGTTGTATAGCTATAGTTTTAAAGCCATGGCTTCTCTAGAATGGTCTTTCTGAAGTGAGGAGAGGAGCCGTCTTCACACCAGCACTCCTAAGAATTTCCAGAGTAACGTGGCAAATGTTCTCAGAAAACGATCTTTTGTTCTTCTCAACACCTGAAAAAAATCTCTTTCTAAACTCCCTTTTGTTAAGAACCAATAATAACTGATTTTACTGCATTGTCAAGTTTGAGCATGAAATTTACTGCTTGCTTTTACACCGAGAGAGACAAACATTTCCTATTTTTCATTTGATTTTGTTAGTGGTTAATAAACTTTGGGTAGCTTCTGAGGTTACTTTTGGAAGACTCCTAAGAAGCAAGACCTGCACCCCAATACGAAGCATATTGAATTGGAATCAAGTCCCATGGATTTCAATGAAACTTGCTTTCAAGTGTGTTGAGAACCACAGCTGAAGATACAGGCCTCTGCTTCCGAGAGTAGATTCCTGATCCCACTGCGGCTTGCCCTGTATGTGCCTTTTCTGGGGCATGAGCAGGTGAAATTACCTTTCTCACAAACCATTCTTATGCATATTTGGGCCTATATACATGTTTGTCAGCAATCACAGGGCCAGAAACCCTTATCCCTGCTTCTCTGCAGCAAGAGGGAGAAGGAATAATTTGCAAGGAAGAAACAGGACAAGCGTGTCACTAATCCTGGCCACTGATTTCCTCTCTAAGCCACCACACCCTAGTTTTCCCCATGTGGCTTGGGGAGGAAAGAAAGTGGTGTGGGGGTTAAAGAAAATTCCTTGCAAATTATCTTCTTCTCTTGAATCACAGCAAAGAAGCACCATCCTTAACTCTGCTTGCCATAAAACATGTGGATCAACCCTTTTAAGACCTTCTCATGCACACCCACATCTGTTCAAAGTAACATAGGAAGCATTCCCATGTTCACCTGTGGCCCAAGAACTGGTACAAATTATGGCCCTGCTTGATGTGGGGGTGGCAACTGCTCCCCCTCAGTGCAGCCACAATGGCTCTTTGTGGTGACTGGGTTGTCTGTTAGCAAAACTGAAATGTTGCTTCTTGCTGCTCAACACACTTAAGTGCAGGTGCTGTGGTGACAAAACCCTTCACCTGCAAGTCAGACAACCTACCCACCATAAATTTGTGGCCACACTGACAGGTGCCACCAGTAAGCAGCGTGGTCATGCATGCGTCACTGCAGTGACAATGAAGGGCTTCACAATTTAAAAAATATAGATGGAAGATCTATTAAGGGAACAAACCTAAATTTAAGATTATACATTCCATGGTAGGCTTAGCACCCAAGAATGTTTTTTTAAAGAAAGAACATAATTCACATGTTGGTTTTGCTTCAAAACATATTATGCCTAAAAGCTGTGCGAAATTACATTTTAGGGCACAGCAGATGCATCATTAGAACCTGCTTGGCTGATGTGGTTAAGGCAACGCCATTTCTGTAACCTACACAAAGGAGCAATGTGGTGAGCACACTGGGAAGAATTCAGCCCAGAGCTAAGCTCCACCTGCACAAGCCTTTCTGCTCACCTGATGGAACGATCTGCCTCTTGCACCTGCCTGTCGACTTCTCTGGGGGCTCCCCTGAACCAATGCAGGGCCCCCCCACAGGGGGCGCAGAGGAGAGCAGAGCAGGGAAGTCCTGGGGTGGACTTCTGCTGGCAGGACTACTTAGCTGAATGCAGGCCAATGCTCAGCCACCATAGACTTTCCAACTCAAGGGTCCAGACTATAATCTTCCTGGTGGGCTGGAGATGACTATGCAGTGTGAGATCAAGGAAATGAACCCACACCCATCAGAAAAGGAGGCAAGTGCCCTAATCACTGTGCAGCCCCACGGCAGTTTCTCATGTGCCTAAGAGACCTGATTATTTGTCAAGGAGGGGATGTTCATGTGCCTGTGGCTTGCTTTACAGTCAAGGTGAAATAACAGCATTCAGCATCCAGGCTCTATTTCGCTAATACTGCATTTGTCCTACCTCAGAGCAACAGTCTATCGTTCTAGTGACTGTTGAAGGAGCAGGACTAACCAAGAGCAGAGGCTCTTGAGACCTGGTCTTGGATAGAAGGGGAGGTTGGCTGGAATAATCCCATGTTGTGAGTGGCTGGCCTAGCACTTGACAATCCTCACCCCCATCAAACAAGGCAGCATTAACAGTACTGGAAAAGCAGAATACTTTTTACACTAGAGCAATAGAAATAGCCAGGCTACCTGTTTTTATAAGGAAGAACAAACATCCCTATGATGTATTTTGAACACCAGAAATTAATTTTGGTTTATCGTAAAATAAAACGTTTCAAAAAGCTGAAACGGAGGTAGAAAGTGTGCTTGGTTACCTGACACGTCTTCACTGAAGAAAACTCATCCCTTTTTGCTTTTTAAATCCCATAGATTGTTCAAGTGCCCCTAACACCTTTATTTAGAAGCCATTCTCTTCGCATAGACAAGAGTTTTTGTTTTTGTTTTAAAATAATGAACCACACAGGTTAAAAATGCTAGATGCATACTGAGTTCTAAGTGCTGGAAGCCACGGACGATTGTAGAATACTCTACTCTCTGAGATGTTTGTTTATTTTTATTTTTTTCTAGGAAGCTAGCTTTTTATCAGGTGAAACAAGAAGATTCTGCCATTGCAGGTGTACTTTACAAGAGTTGTATGTACAGATTCTTTACAAAGATGGGGCCAATTGATCCCAGTATAATTCCACTGGCTGCAGGGTGATTATGTCAGGGATGAATCTGGCCCTAGATAGGACAGCTGCACCTCTCTCTCCGTGCGAAGGAGGAGTAAAGAACATAGAACCAGTAGAATGTTTCTGGGTAGCGGGGGAAAGTCTGTAAACATAATTCTCCACCATTACAAGAGATGGGGGAGGGAAAGTTAATGCTTTAACATTGATGAAGATGGCGGCTTGGCTAGACGCAAGGGGTTCTCCCAAGGACGCTTTCACTCCTGTTTTCAAAGAGCAAGCCTTAGCATTAACAGACGAAATATTGCCATTATCATTCAATGTATCAAGCTTAACACACGGGGTAAGATCACAATGTACATAATGGCAGAGTTCATGTCCTAATAAATATTTTGACATACCCCCTGTGTGGTAGGTTTAATTACCTCGTTGTTGTTGTTTGTTTGTTTTCTTCCCATATTCTGTACAACAGCTGCAATTTATGAAAAGGTAGAAGTCTCTTGGAAAGTGGTTTTAAAAAACCCAACAAGTCTTCTTGTCTTGTCTCAGTTAGCATAGAGAATGTTGTGTAAGGAGAGGGGGAAAGTTTTGTTCCCTCAAGAAATGCACACAGTTCCCACTGGCTGACGAGAATGCACCTTTCAGAGAGAGGGGGAGTCATAAGGAAAAACCTTTACAAAAGTGGTAGCTTATAAGGATGGTGGGTGCTGCTTATGCATCCCTTCCAATGAAACGCAGCAGAATAAAGCACTGTTAGTGGTATTTCTAGAGTACAGTACGGTACATCGTTTTCAGATGAAAGTCAGCTAGAAGTGGGGGCACTGCTGTTGGTCTCATACCTCTTCCACATTCTCTACAATGACTTTTTCACAAATATACCCAAATGGCAAATGAAGATCAGAGCCACAGAAACACATGACACAAGCTTATATCTTGTTTTCCTTTTTGCTTAGTCATTGGTTTGTATGCATGTTTTCACTCAAAAAAAGAGCAACATATAAACAAAAGTGTAGCTCTTTTTTTTTAAAAAAAAGACTTGGTTATACAGAACAGTTCTTCTTCAGTATAAATTTCACCTTCTTTTTTCTTCTTTTGTACGTCAGCTAATAAGAGCAACAGATGTAATGGTTTTTTCTTAACAGTCTTGAACAGGATGGATCATTGAGAGAGACACACACAGAGGGAAGTGAATCTTCTTCTAAAACATGTGCTATGGAGTTGGGTTTCTGTTCTTTTTCCTTTACTTAAGTGAGCTGGAAAGTGGTTGTACTAAACTTTTTTTGTCGTTTTTGTTTTCATTTAAATACAAGCAGCATTACATTAGTCAACAAAACATGCCCATGACACAGCAATCACAAAGAGCTTGGAATCACTACTGTGGTGTCACAGGTCAAACCACCAGTCAGACATATATACACCAGTGTCAATTATTTAAACTACAAAAAGAAAAGTTGCATTATTTCTGCTGATCCCCCCCCCCAACGCCCCCCCAGCAGTGACTGATTTAAGACTGTTGTTGGTAGCATAGCAGGGCGGACAGGACGAAAATGTTAATCTTCCGGCTACATGTGCTTTGAAAATGCAAGTAGGGGAATATTTCTGTACACTGGCGGACGTATTTGTGCTGATCAGTTATGCCTTTCTCGACAATGGTCGTCTCCCCACCCCCCCACCCCCCTTGTAGTCTGTTATTCAAAAGGAGGCAGAGCTGGCCTTTTTAGATCGCTTGATCATGCTGGGGTGGAACTCGGTGTGGCGACGCGCATGCTTTGTCAGGTGGTCACTCCTCATGAACCGCTTCTCACAGAGTGGGCATCGGAACTGCTTCTCCCCAGTGTGGGTTCGGTAGTGTCGTGTCAACTCATCAGAGCGGGAGAACTTTTTAAGGCAATCGGGCCATGTGCAAGGGAACGGTCGCTCACCTGTGGGAAGGGAAAGAAGAAACAAAGCAGTTAAAGGAAGCAAATTATTATTATAACTAAAGCTGGTTGTTTAAATCCTAGCATTTGATTCCTTAGAATAACCTTTGGCTATTCCCCAAGATGTTGCTCAGCTACAACTCCCATCACCCCCAGCAAGCACGGCCAACAGCCAAGGATGCTGGGAGTTGTAGTTCAGTAACATCTGCAGGGTCAAAGGTTCCCCCACACCTGGCTTAGAAGGTCATCAGATATATTTAAGTATTTCAGCATAGGTAACACTTAGAGGATGCTCCATTAAGGTAAGCAGGTGCTGTGAACAAAATGTGTTAGGTGTCTCACAAATTATTGTACTATCACTGCAAAAAGTGTAGCAGGAATCAAAAGCCTGAACTGCATTAAACCCCAACAATGGCATCTCCAGTTAAAATACTACTGAGAGACACGGAACAGCTGCTTTGCCTGGCCAAGAGGTCAGACAGCCCTATTCTGGCACTAAGTTCCAAATTGTCATACCATGTGATGTTTCCAAATAAGCTGCTGAGCAGCTATTTGTATCAGATATTAAGAATATGACCTCTACCACAGGGCTACAACTTCTCTCATCCACACTCAGATCCATAGCATTTCATTTCCAATACAGTACTAAGAGATACCCAAAGTGATTATCTCGTACTACAATTGGGCAAAGCTATCCTATACAGGTCAGTGGGAGATCCCACAGTGGAGGCGCCATGGCATCCTAAGCTCTGCCAGGCTCAGGGTTGGTGTAGTTTTATGATCATGGGGTGGTGGGAGGGAGAACAGAAGGGCTTTACAACTGTAGCTTCAAAGTTTCCTCGACACCCCCCCCCCCTAACCTTTTTCGCCTCCCACTGGTGGCAGTGGAGCCGACTTCTGCCTCTGCTGACAGGGAGGAAATTCCAGGGCAGCCAGCCTTCCCCAGGAGCTTAGGATTGCTGTCTTAACCTGCAACTTCCGGGCAGTTCTATGTCAGTAGGGCATGATGACCAAGGATCTTACTGTGACCTAATTACTTTAAGAGGCAGGAAGCCAGCAAGCCATGCCTAAAATGCTACTCCAACCCTTTGTCATCCTTCACAGCAATTTCAATTTGGAAACCACCTAGGAGAAACAAAAACACCTTGCAATTTTTTAAAAATAATAAACAACTCATCCTTCCTTATTATTGTTTTTCAGTTTGTGTTCTGGCCGGGTCTGGAGGCATTTGCGTCCTTTCCCTCGCTCCCACGCCCTGCAAATATATATTATTAAAAGTAAAGGCAAGTCTGAGCCAACTTTGGTCAGACACACCAAATGCAGACACTGTTAGGCCTTCACAGAAAACATGAACAACCTGAGTCCAACTCCTCCAAGATGAGCACTCCATCCACATTATGGATTGCCACGAGGTGAGCTTGTCCTTCATGCCTGCTCCTGCAAAAGCCCTTGCTGGACCCTGAGGTGTTTGACAGCTTCTGCCCAGTCTCTAACATCTCCTTTGGGGACAAGGTAAGGGGCTCATGAGGAAACAGATTATCTGGACTCGTTCCCATCAGGGTTCATGCCCTGGTCCTTCTACAAGGTGTGCAATCCGACCGCTGCTGTTGGATCTCTTGGGGACTTTTGATGCCACTGACCATCTCCATGGCTTGAGAGTTGGAGCCACTGTGCTACTGTAGTTTTGCTCCTACCTCATGGCTGGTACCAGAGAATAGCCCTGGGGAACCAGAGGTCTACAGCTGGGGAGCAGGGTGCTGCAAAGCACAACTCCATTCCCCATACTACTTAGCCAGTGAAGCCTCTGGGAGATCCCTTCAGGAGGCTTGGGGCACAGTGACATTGCTATGCTGATGACACAGAGTTTTTCTATTAAATCCAATAGGCACAAGCTGAACCGGTGGAGTGGATGAAGGTCAGCAGACGGGAGCTGAATTCTGCTTAGACAGAGACACTTTGCGCAAGTGGTTCAGAAGCCTGAGAACGGAGGAGTCTGGCTTTTCTGGAAGGTGTTGCACTCCCCCTGAAAGGACAGGTATCCTGCTTTTGGGGGCTCTTGGCACCATATTTGCCAGTGGAGGCCCAGGCAGCCTCTGTGGTGAAGAGCGCCAGGCAGCCCTTTCTTGTGCATCAGCTGCACCCTTTTCTGGCCACTGGGACACCTCTGGATTCCCCAGAACTAAACTTCTGGTCTCATTGTTTCAACTGTGCTTTCACTGTTTCAATTGTTGTACTTTTTAACTTGCCTGGAGTCTTGTACATTTTAATTAAGGATGCTTTAATGCCTCACTGGAATCCTTAAAGTGTGTTTTAATTTTGTGTGGATCTTATGATTGATTTTATAGTTGTAAAGCACTTAGAAGTCATTCTGGCATGTAAGTGGTATACTGTATAAAAAATAGTAACAATTAATTATATATAGGAGGACAACTCAGGATTGGATCCAAAGTTTTTCCTGTCCCAGGAAGGGAACCTTCGGGTCTATATATCCAGGCCTGAAAAAATATTAAGCTAAAAGCTTGAGAACAGTAGGCCTAAAAAAGCAGCTCACCTGGTGTGGACAAAATAATAACAATAATGTCAGAACACCCATGAAAGAAACTAAGAGTCCTAGATTTCAGTTAGCATTGTTGTCACCATGACATAATTTCTCACACCCCATACAGGAACATCTTCAGCATTTCAAAATTCTGTACATATTAAGAATATTGTGAAATGCACTTCTCAGATTCAAAGTTGTGAGACCAGCCAAATAATATAGCTGATAGAATGCTCCAACACTACTCCAGTGTAGTACCTGAAACTTGATCTAAATAGATGGGCCTATTAATTAATTAATTAATTAATTAATTAAGGTATATACCACTTAATGCCAAAATAGGTGCCCAAGTGGTTCACAAAGTATAAAAACCAGCTACACTTATATTAAAATAATAAACATCCTTCATTAAAATACACAATAAAGCCATCCCTTTAAAACAATACAGCAATTATTCAGTGCGGAGTTATGGACAATGTCTGCCCCTGCGATTTCTATGGAATTTAAGTGTGCATAGCTGGGCACTGATATGTGGCTGCTGGAAGGAAACATCTATTGTAGTTCTCAGACTGCAATGTTCTACACACCTCCTCACTGAGATTTCCTTTGGAGCAAACATGCACAGGATTTCTAAATTAAATGTGCTAAAGGGTGGATTATAGACGCATCCCAGAAAGATGGCCCTCAAAATAGAGTGTGCTTGGGACACTGCAATAGTTGACCCTCATATATGTGGCAGCTACCAAGAAAGTCAAACTTCTAAATCCTTCCATGCTCTATTGACTTTTTTTGTTTTCAGCACTCACCCAAACAGTGAGATATTTTCCTCAATCACTGCCAAAAATGAATAGGTTTTGTTGTTAAACACAGAAGTGGAATGTAATGTTGGTTGGAATATCATTTACTGCAAGGTCTTCCGAACATTCCACTTGGATGGATGCCATGCAGTGCCAGCCAAAGATTGCGAACAAGGAGAGCTTAGTTTTCTATGAATCATCTCTACAAACCTGTGCTAATTTTATTCCCAGCATCTCTTTCATGTGCACCAGCAGCTTGTAAGAAGTAGATGTCATTAATTATTTCTGTATTTATGAGCTGGTTGACTGTTCGTCACTTGGCATCATAATAAAGTCAACCATCGCTGTGAGGAATGAGACTAAAAAGGATCCCATATCCCAACTAAATAGAGAAAAACAAATCTGCTCTATCTATTGCCCTGGCGGATCTGATTAAGTAAATTGAACTGCCCCTCCCCCTCCCCACCAATCGCCTTTGATACATCAACAAGGACAGATGTGATTGAGGGTGTCAAAGCACATAACTAATGACAAATGCTACCTAAACCATTTACGGGGAGCAAACAACCATCAGGAATAGCTTTTACGCCAACAGACTGTTCTCAGAGACACTAACATTAACATTATGAATCTGTGAAGATGATATAACCTGCCAGATATCCATACCCACTCGCTGCTTCCAATCTTTCCAAACCCATCATTTAACAAGATCTCAAAATAACATTTTAGCCTCTCAGTGGGCAGCAAGCTGAACCTGGACAAAGGGACTGCTCCTACTTAGGCCTGAACTATCCAGATTCTGTGGCAAGGCAAGATACTGATTTGTATCAGGAAAATTTATATTCTGCTCTCAGTATGTTATGCAAATCAGACTATGTACATATGCACATTTGCTTATTTTTCTGTAAAGCTGAATAAATGAACACATGTAGAAGTTCGGCAAGAAGGCTTATGGAGTTGTTGATTTTTAAGGGCAGAGAAAACTTGCAGAGGGCAAAAGAGCTGCTTGCCTTTTCAGAGCTGTGTTGGCACAGCAATGTACACTCGGGGCTTCAGCAAATGTGGACTTTCCAATTCAACAGCATGAGGAGATCTGCACATGTAAAAGGGTTTGTGCACAGAGCCACACCTTCTTCCCTGCCAAGCTGGGTGTGTGCATCACGGTGTCCCTGTATCCACAAAGGACCGCTGAATTCAGATGACGGCATATTCTCAAATACAACTCCAGAACCCCATGGACTAGAAACTTGTTTTCCAAAAGCAAAGCAAAACCAAACCACAAAATGCAAACTGTGACTATTAGGAATCCAGGAGCTGCCTCAGACATTATGCTGTAGCCTAACTGAAATCCCAGTTAGGGACTTCCGGTTACCGCCAGCAATGATCAGCGAGGAATCCTCAAGCTCCAAGTTTCCTGGCACTGTGAGGGAGGGGGGAGCCGCAAGAGCGCCACGGACCCCCCCAAAAAACCCCAGATTGAGCTTTCTGGGGACGTGAGAGCTCAGCTGCACCCAAAAGTGACTCCTCCGCTCCCCGGTAAGCTCTTTTAAGAGCCCCGAGAGCGAGCGGAGTGCAGAGTCGCCATTTTCGAGCAAATCGCTACCCTCACAGCGAAGCTCCGAGCTGGCAGCGGAGGAGCGGTGGATTTTTCCCAAAACAAAGGATTTGAAGACATTGGACACCATGGGTAAGGGAAAGAATTTTTTTTTAAAAAAATTAATTGAAAGGAATTGGCCACGGGAGATTAAAACAGGAAGTTGATCTCCCCCATTGAGAGAACGGTGATGCAGTTAATTTGCCTGCAGTTTGACAGGAATTTATTAACTTCCAAGGATTGGACTTAAAACCTTCCCCCTGAGGCAGGGTAAAGGGGAGAAGGCCAGGTTGTGATCCAACTCTGAGATTCCTATTGAGTCCCAGGAGAAATGCAATGGGGATTGGTGGGTGTTTCATTGAACTCTAACATGAAACCCCCTAAATATATTGTATTTATGACTGGAAATGGTTTTAAAGCTAAAGGATCACAATAGCAGCTTTGAGCCCATGTGCTCAGAGAGGTGATAAACCGAAGAAGCAAAATGAGAGGCACTGTTGCTGAGAAGCTTGGTTCAGCGGGAATTGTGCCCCCCCCCGCCCAGAGTCCCTGCGTCCTTAGGCCTTGCCCTGAGTGAGGAGCATCATTGGGGTGGACACAGAACACCCCCTTGGGTGAGTCAGCAAGAATCCCAGCACATGATGGTCACAGGCAGGAAGCTGCACATTCCCCCAATTCAATCCAGTGCCACATCTAATACAACAAATAACTGGCTGAATTGTGGGTATCCCCCACTGAGAGTAAATGCTCTCACCCAAATTAAATTAAGTGTGTTCCGAGAAGTCCATGGCCATCCCCTTTAAGCAAGGGTTAATTAGGTCTGGCGTATTCCTTTTTACATTACAGGAAACCTTCCAAATTCATGCCTTTTCAGTAAAGACAATGGTATCTTGCTAAAAATTGATTAAGAAAACACACCTTTATGGCTGGGATTTCACCCTGTGGCATGACAGTTAATTAACTCAACTCAGGATGTCCCAGGAACACTCCATTGGTATCTATTGTGAAATATCACTCAGGTACAAGCCTGGAGCCTTTGTGAAAAAAGCCCCCCTACCCACACATACATTCAGGGTGAGGCAGTAAGGTATCGTTTTTTTCCACATAAATGGGTGCACTTCCTTCTTGAAGTTGCTACACACCACTCTGGTTCAGTCCTCTGCACACAGACTGTTCCAAGCGTCTCCACATGTCAGTCTTTGGGCTGCCCTACACAGACTCTTTCCGAGATGCACTAGGCCCCCTGATGAGCCTCAGGCGCAGGCTCTTCCTCCCTTGACCTAGGCTTTAGCTAGACTCCATTTACCTTCTCTCTCCACTCATTTCCTTGCTTCCAAGCCACATTGATCGTTTTTGTTTTCAGGACTAGACAGGAACCCTCTGTGGAGAGAGGTACCAGCCAGTGCCTTTCTATTTTTGAACCAATTTAGTAGGGTTTAGAGAATTCAAAATAAAGTTGTACTTTGATGCAAGGGCTGCGTTACTCCCCCCCCCCCACTGCCTGGATACAGAATCATTTCCACAAGTGTGAGCAAAATAACATTGGAGGAGGATTCTGTGATGGAGAATTTTGTGATGGAGCCCCCACCTGTTACAGCTAGAAGGCCTAAAACTTGAATCACCGCCCTATTTTTAGTTACAGGTAGGTAGCCGTGTTGGTCTGACGTAGTCGAAACAAAATTAAAAAATTCCTTCCAACAGCACCTTAAAGACCAACTAAGCACACTTCTTCACGAAAGCTCATACCAAAATAAAAAAACTTAGTTGGTCTTTAAGGTGCTGCTGGAAGGAATTTTTTAATTTTGTTTCGCCCTATTTGTGTTTTCCTTACCCAACCGCTGCATCTCAACTTTCCTGTTTTTCTTTGTCTGTTAGTTCCCCAATTTTTCTCTAATCTGGCTCTAGATTACATTACATTACACATTGGAAATAACACTTTGAAAGTAATATTTCCCCATAGCAAAGCTGGATCTTTCAGACTTCACCTCATTGTTCATTTTAGGCAACTTTCCCTCTTTAGTTTCTGCCATATATCTCCACAACAGTAGTTAAGAATGTGGGAGTGGCTGCCTGGGATTGCTTCATTAACCCTTCCAACCACCCGCTGTGTTTCTGGAGTGGGGATGCTATCACCCTTCAGCCTTTATTAATTTAGAAATAAATATCACAGTTGCAGAACGGTGCTGACTCACTGGTGCAAACTCACTCATATTGATCCATGCTAAAGAGAAACATTGCTAGAGATGTGTCCATGCAAATATGTACTGGCAGGCTAGTAGGCCTGGTAAAAGAAGACAAAAATATATATTAATAGATCTGGGAGGATCTAAACCTCATTCCCTGTGAGGGCTTAGAAATAGGAGAATGATTGTCTAATTATTGGGCGGGATTCAACATGAGTCCCATCAGCAGAAGCCCTGTGCAATGGGGCTTCCCCCCTCCTTTCCCTGCATCCCACCCCCAATTGGATTGGGGGGCAGAGCACCCCCAGAACAGTGTGCAGGGAAGGCGGAGGGGTTGCGCCACCTGGAAAGCTGAAATGCTTGCCTAGACAGAACGATCACCTTCATGTGATGTTGAATTCCTCCCATTATTTCATAACAGTAGTATTATAAAAGGTGAACTGGTAGCATCAGAAGCAGCTAACAAATCAAGGAGAAAACTAAGGCATCTCATTATGTGGCCAGACAACTGTTACCGGTCGCCTGGGGATACCTCACAACATTTCTGCTATGAGAGAAGTCCTCTCTTCTGCTGACCTAACCAAGACAAAGTACTGAGGGGCGTATTGTGGAGCAGTATCCACACTTGGGCCCAACCTGGGAGTCAAACAGATGAAGCAAAAAATGTTGATGGCTTGCACGGATCTGGAACACCATTTGTATCACTGAGAGAGCATTCACTGGGCAGGCCTGTAAATGCAACTTTGGATAACACTCAGACAAGCTCCAATGGAGATCCAATACCCTGTTTCAGCAAAACCAGATCTCCAAACTGCCACTTCCCAGATCCTCATCCTCCATTCATGGGATTTTCTGAGCATTTCATTTGTCACCACTGGGACCATTGAGGTGATCTTCACAGCACTCCACTGGAGTACAAAGCACTCCACCCGCCTACAAAACGACAGCACAATCCTCTTTATATGTGCCTACTCAGAAGTAAGCCCCACTGAGTCAGGTCTGGATGACTTCCAGCTCAGTAGGTGCAGGATTGCAGCCACGATAGCCATTAGTGTATTTTAAGCTCTTCTTCCCCAAGAGTCAATAATCAAAATGCCTCCCAAATACCATTAATTTTAATTTTAATTTATTTAAGACATTTATATAACACATTTCTTAACAGTATACATAAAACATTCCGGAGAAAATGGAACAATAAAACAATTATTAATTATCATAAAGCCAAACACTACCTTAGTCATATGCCCAAAGTCCAGAATGAAGGTCCCTGTCTAATCTCATCTGGGAGGGAGTTCTGCTGAATGAACAGAAGGCAGCACATGGTTTCTGGTCACTTTCAAAGAAAAATAACAAGGACTGGGCACACAATGCCCTTAGGCAGATGTCCTTTGAATTCCGGGCACTGGATTTTCTATGGTCAACTCCAAGACTAAATTTTGCTAGACAGAATGGGGTGTGTGACAAACCCTCTGCTAGAATAAGTACACCTGCATTATGCTGTGCGCAAGGGAAGAGTCATATTATGTCCCTGACGAACTGAATCCAAGAATGAAGCACAATATTATTTTAAAGAAAGAATGGCAGACTTCTCTTGTAATGAAAGACGTCTGTGTCAGATTTACCCTGACTCCTGCTTATGCAGATAGATGAAATAGCACATACCTTGGGGGGGGGGGCGGCAGCGGAGGAAACCAAGGTGAGCAATGGGCTGGAAATCCTCAAGGGCTCAGGGCATTCATTGTGTCAGAATGTACACAGGCAATAGAAAGACAACGCATAACCCACATGTATTAACCAAACTCCACCGCCAGGAAAATATTATGATCCAATATTTCATAGACAGCAGCTAACGGAAAATGGATGTGAGCTGTGGGGATTTTCTGTGCTCTTCTTTATGACTAGCAGGATTCTCTGAAACACAAAGCAAACAAACTACCTGTCACAGTGGCCGGAGTGGACTACTTCAGAGTAACGACGCTACGCAGCTCTGCATTTTATTCTTTTATTGGTGCTGCGTATTTACAGTGCTCAAGTCATTGCTATTTACACGGAGCGATGTTGTCAGTCGGTTTCAGAACCTCCTAATGGCTTTTGGCGCGTCTTTCTCCAACACAAAAGCTTTGGCAGACCCATCCTCTTGCCCCTCCTCTTCCTGCGTAATTCTGGAGTTGGGGGGATGGGTCTTCCCCCCTTACTTGCCCCTTCCTGTCCCACCTGGGACCCTGGCTCCTCTACCTTGCCTGAGCCTCGGACACGACTTCCTGCTTCCCCACTGGAATCGGAACTCTCCCTGCTTTCCCCTTTGCTCGGGGACGGGCTTGAACTCAGGAGGGGAGGGACTTCGCGATATCCCCTGTCCCTCACATCCACCCCCCTCCCAAGCTCTCCTTCACCCCTCCCCAGGCCCCCCCCATGTGTCGGTGACGACTGGAAGCCTAAAAACTCGGTGCTCTCCGAGCCCGTTGGTGTGAACACCTCCCCCCAGTCCTGCGAGCCCCCCCCTTCCGCCTGGGAGGACGGGAATCCCAAAAAGTCCGTGGCGTCAGAGCTGGTGGGGGTAAAAATGTTTTGCCAATCTGCTCCTTCCTCTGACTGGGTGGATCTTGGCGACACCCATACCTCATCCTCTGGTTCCTCAAACTCCGCTTCCCAGCGCCATGGTGAGCTGTTCTCCCGTGCCTCCTCCTCCTCCCCCTCCCTTTCCATGTGCCAGGGCTTGGGTCTGTGGGGAAAGAGGGCGTGAAATTCTTCCACCAAGAATTCCTCCTGTATCTGAGTGGCGGGAACCCATTCATTCTGGGACGGTGGAGCATCCTCCCATGCCATGAGGTACTCCAGGCCCCCCACCCCCCACCTTGAATCCAGGATGGCCGTGGCCTCATTGAGTTGCTCCCTGCTTTCCCTCTCCCCCCCTCCCTCGGGGGTTTGTTCGCTGTCTCTGAGCCTGCTGCTTTCCCTGTACGGCGACAGCAGCGATCTATGAAACACTGGATGCACCCTCATGTCCTCTGGCAGTGCCAGCCTGTATGCCACCGGGTTGACCTGTTGCGTGACCGTGAAGGGGCCCAGCCATTTGGGTGCCAGCTTTTTGCACCTCCCTCTGGTGGGAAGGCCCTCCGAGGACAACCACACCTTGTCCCCCACCCTGATGACCTCCCCTTGTCGCCTGTGGCGATCTGCCCCCTTTTTGTACGCTTCCTTGGCCCTCTCCAAGTGTTCTCTGAGCTGCTGGTGCACCGTCTCCAGTTCCTCTGCCCAATCCTCAGCCTGTGGGCCCTCCTCCTCCTCCTCCCTCTCCCTCTCTGGGAAAGATCTGAGGTCGCGCCCGTAATTGGCCTTAAAGGGCGACACCCCTGTGGAGACGTGCACTGCATTGTTGTAGGCAAATTCTGCTAGTGGCAAGCGATCCACCCAGTCCGTTTGCCGCTGGCTGACGTAGCATCTCAGGTACTGCTGCAGAATGGCGTTGACCCTCTCCGCTTGTCCGTTGGTCTGCGGGTGTCTAGCCGTCGACAAGCTGACCTCCACCTGCAGGAGGTTCATGAGCCGCCGCCAGAACCTGGAAACAAATTGGCGGCCACGATCCGAAATAACCCTTAAAGGTAATCCATGCAGTCTGAAAATGTGATCAACAAACAGTTTGGCTGTCTCTTCTGCCGAGACTGCCCTGGCACACGGTATAAAGTGACACATTTTGGACATGAGGTCCACCACCACCAACACTGCAGTCTTACCCCTGGACGAAGGCAGATCTGTGATGAAGTCCATGGACACCACTTCCCACGGCCTGTGTGGTGTGGCTAAGGGCTCCAGCAACCCTGGTGGCGCTGCTCTGACCACCTTCGCCCGCTGGCAGGTGGTACAGCCCCTTACATAGTCTCGAACATCTTCCCTCACCCCTGGCCACCAGAAGTGTCTCATGACTAGGTGAGTGGTCTTGTCCCTTCCAAAATGCCCCGCTGTAGGGTTGTCGTGCATCTGCTTGAGGACCGTACGTCGAAGCTGGGTGGTGGGTAGGTACAGCGCACCCTTGTAGAAAAGCAGCCCTCTGCGTTCTGCAAAGTCTTTTGCCTGCTCCCTCCCCCCTCTCAGTTCTCTGAAGATGCGGTTGGCAAATTCATCCGCTGCCGTCAGTGCTGTGAGTTCTGCCTCGCTCACCACTGCTGCTCCGCAGGACCATGCCGACGGGGGGAAAATGTGCCTTGGGGCTGGTGGCGCCTCCTCCTCCATGTACTCTGGCTTGCGGGAGAGGGCATCCGCCCTGACATTCTGCTCTCCTGGGATGTAGTGTATGGAGAAGTTGAAGTTCGAGAAGAACTCCGCCCACCGTATCTGCCGCTGGTTGAGCACCCTGGCAGTTCTCCAGAACTCCAGGTTCTTGTGGTCTGTGCACACCTGGATGGGGTGCTTGGCGCCCACCAGGAAGTGTCTCCAGTGCTGGAACGCCGCGTGGATCGCAAGAAGTTCCCGATCAAAAACTGTGTAGTTTCGCTCGGGCTGGGTCAACTTCCTGGAGAAGAAGGCACAGGGTCTCCACTCTCTGTTGGCGTCCAGTTGCAACAAAATGGCGCCCACAGCCTTATCAGAAGCATCTGTTTCAATGCGTAGGGGCGCGTCCTGAACCACGTGGAACAGGTTCTGGTCTGAGGCGAACACCCTCTTGAGGCTTTCGAACGCTGCTTGCGCCTCTGGTGTCCACCTGAACTTCTGCTTGCCTCTCAGGCAGTCAGTGATGGGAGCCGTAACTCGAGAGAAGTTCTTGATGAACTTCCTGTAGAAGTTGGCAAAGCCTAGTAGGCGTTGGGCATCTTTGCGCGTCCTGGGGCTGTGCCAGTCCAGGATGGTCTGCACCTTGTCCTTGTCCATTGCCAGCCCCTTGTCTGACAGCTTGTAGCCCAGGAAGTCCACCTCCTTGGTGTGAAACTTGCACTTCTCCAGCTTCACATACAGGTGGTTCTCCTTCAGGCGCTGTAACACCTCCCTGACGTCCTTCACGTGCTGCACTGGGTCGTTGGAGTAAATAAGGATGTCATCCAGAAAGACCAAGCATTTCCTGAAGAGTAGGGACCCCAGGACGTGGTGCATGAAGGCCTGGAAGCATGCTGAGCCCCCTTGCAACCCGAAGGGCATCACCAGATATTCAAAAGAGCCCAGAGGCGTGAACATCGTGGTTTTCCACTCATCGCCTTCCCGGATCCTGATCAAGTTGTACGCCCCCCTCAGGTCTAGCTTGGTGAAAATCTTGCCTCTGCGTGCCGCTGTCAGGAGATCATCCACTCTGGGCATGGGGAAAGCCACTGGCTCTGTCACCGAATTCAGCCGTCTAAAATCCACCACAAGACGGCGCTGTTGCGTGTCTTTCTTGTCCACCCAGAAGACCGGGCTGCCCCCTGCTGCCTTGCTTTCTCTGATGAACCCCCGCTTGAGGTTCTTGTCGATAAAAGCGCGCAGATCCTCCAGTTCCTGGTCTGACATGGCGTACAGCTTGGCTGGGGGTATAGTTGCCCCAGGCACCAGGTTGATCTGGCAGTCAAAAGGCCTGTGTGGGGGCAGGTGGTCGGACTCCGCTTCACTGAAGACCTCCTGCAGGTCCCAGTATGGTTTGGGTATCGCCTCACCCCCTTTGACGTGCATGGTGGCCACCGTGGCTATCGGAGGCCCCTCCCCTGGTTGGTGCTGCATGCAATGTTCCAGGCAAAAGTCCGATCCAAAAGTGATGCATCTCTGATGCCAACTTATGGAGGGGTCGTGGCGCGCCAGCCAGCTCATGCCCAAAACGATTGGGGGGTCTGAGATGGTGGTGACGTTGAATGCCAGTGTCTCTGAGTGCCTTCCAACCGTCATTCTCATGGGGGGGGTTTGATGAGTGATGGCCCCTCCCAGCAGCTCTCTGCCGTCAATGGTTGCCACGTGCAGAGGAAAATCCAGCTGCAGAAGCTGGATCTGGTGCTCTTCTGCAAAGTTTCTCGAGAAGAAGTTGGCTGAGGCACCACTGTCAATTAGGGCGAGGACCGTCAATGGATAGCCATTTGGGAGCGTGAGCGTCACTTCTAGAACCACTCCTGCTCTGGGAGGGGTGGGCTGGCTCTGCTCCTCTCTGTGCGGGTGGGTGGGCTGGGGCTGTTGTCTGCTGACTGTGCCTGGCTGCCGCCCCTTGTCTCCTGCAGCCAGGCTTTCCCGTTTCCCTGCTGTGGTGCTGCGTCAGTGGGGGAGGGCACAACCGTTCCCGCCTTTCCTTGCCACTCCCTGCGATGTGGGCAGTCTCTGACGAGATGCTGGGGGGAGTTGCAGAGAAAGCAATTCCCACCCCTTCCCTCCTTGCGTCTTGGCGCCGCTGGGGTTTGAAAAGCCCGCGCGCGCGCGCTATCAATCTGCATGGGTTCCTGGTCCTGACTGGCCCCAGGCGTGGCTTGAAAGGGTTGTTGAGGGAGTGGCTTCTCCTGCGACCGTGGGAACCAAGCCCGCTTTGCGCGCGTTGCTTGCTTGTCGCTCCATCTGGATTCCTGCCTCACCCCCACCGCCAGAGCCGCTTTGCTCAGTTGATCCATATTACTGGGCTTTGGACCTCTCGAGAGCTCATCCTTCACCTCCTCATGCAACCCCAAGTAAAACGCCGCTTGCATTGGGGCAGACTCCAGATCCCACCCCAATCTGTGCACCAGCATGGTGAATTTCGCCCAATACGCGCGAACTGTCATATTTCCTTGGCGTAAATTATGAAGTTCCTCCTTAGTCTGGTCCATATGACTATCGGACGAATACATCGTTTTCAAACCTTCTAGAAATAGTTTGACATTCTTCATGCAAGGATTCCTTGTTGCAATTAACGGTCTTAGCCACTCCCTGGCCGCCCCTGTAAGGTGCTCCACAATAAACGCTACTCTGTGCTCATCATCAGGGAACTCATCGTGGTGCAGCTCAAGAGCATACACAATCTCAGTCTCAAAGCCCTGAAACTCCTTCGGGTCTCCATTGAACTTGCTTACTAGGGTCCCGGCTCTCCTTCCTGGCAGCACTTGGACTTGGGGTGCCCCTCCCGCCTTGTTTTTCTCTGCATCCAGCTTGTTTTGGAGGTCTACCGCCACCGCCCTTAAATGCTGCTCTTTTTCCTGGAGCTCTCTCACCTGTTCCGCAAGTTGTAGCCGGTCGTCCTGGACCTTCTTAGTCTCCTCTTTAGCTGCCTTCAATTCTCCCTGCGCCTGCAGCGACAGCTGTTGCAGTTCTAGCTGGGCTTGCTCAGCGATCTGCCGCCACTTCTCCGCCTCTGACACGCTCATCCCGGCAACTCCAAAGTAGCCCAAAAATGATTAGGAGGTTGCTGTCACAGTGGCCGGAGTGGACTACTTCAGAGTAACGACGCTACGCAGCTCTGCATTTTATTCTTTTATTGGTGCTGCGTATTTACAGTGCTCAAGTCATTGCTATTTACACGGAGCGATGTTGTCAGTCGGTTTCAGAACCTCCTAATGGCTTTTGGCGCGTCTTTCTCCAACACAAAAGCTTTGGCAGACCCATCCTCTTGCCCCTCCTCTTCCTGCGTAATTCTGGAGTTGGGGGGATGGGTCTTCCCCCCTTACTTGCCCCTTCCTGTCCCACCTGGGACCCTGGCTCCTCTACCTTGCCTGAGCCTCGGACACGACTTCCTGCTTCCCCACTGGAATCGGAACTCTCCCTGCTTTCCCCTTTGCTCGGGGACGGGCTTGAACTCAGGAGGGGAGGGACTTCGCGATATCCCCTGTCCCTCACACTACCCTTCTCTTCCTAAGTCCTCATTGACCTGCTAGCAACTGTTGGATGGCAGTTAAAAAAGATAAGCAGAGCACAGCGGGAATTGGTTGTATTTCCCACACAGGAATGTTATTGGACAATAACTCTCTTCTTCCCTGACCATTGGGCAAGTTGGCCATGCTGGCAATGACTGATGGGAGTCAAACATCTGGAAGGCCACAGCTTTCCTCCTCCCTTCCCTACAGAAGAGACTGAGCTAGTGAATGGACACTGCTAGGCACAGATGTTTCCCAAAACAGCAGGGCATTCCAGGCATCTGCAAGTTCACTGGACTCATGGTGGGCTAAGTGCACAGGACATGAAAATGTTATGCCTCCGAGGATCACTATTCCCTAATGCCAAAGGAAACATATTGCCTTCCTTTCCCTGCCCTTTGGATTTCTCCTCCCTCTTCTTCACAAAATAACCCTTTTTCTCACCACCTAAAGACTCTAGAGTCCCATCAGAGCAACAGATTACTGAGGGCAGGGAAACCATAATGGAAAAGCCCGACCTCAGCTCACAATACAAAGGATATACGTACAAAAAAATGGATTTATACAAATCCCATGGAAAGAATTGTATTCATTGTGCTACATGGGGTTCTTATTGAGGGACTGGTGGTGGTTAAATACCAAGTACAGTGGTGCCTCGGTTTTCGAACGTAATCAGTTCCGGAAGATCATTTGACTTCCAAAATGTTCAAAAACTGAAGCATTTACTTCCGGAAAACTCAATACGGAAGCCGCGTGGCATGTTTGACTTTTGAAAAGCGTTCGAAAACCAAAGCAGTTACTTCTGGGTTTTTGGCATTCGAAAACCAAAACTTTTGACTTCCAAGACGGTCGAAAACGGAGGTACCACAGTATTAGTAACTGGCAGTCTCATATGTCTGTGGCCTCTGCACATTTGTGAAAACAACTATTACAACAGACTTTGAAGGTCCAAGAAAATGTGCCCAGATACTCTAGTAGTGCCATGTGGAAATGTAGTATACAGAAACATTTCTGCAAATATCAAATAAGCCATTATTAATAAGGACATCTTCATTCTATGGAAATGGTAGGTGGAGAGAATAACATTGCTGAGGTCAGAAACCAGGGTGGGTGGGTGCCTAGTGTTAGTGACCATTTATATATTTAACAGTGGTGGTTTTCATATAAAGTGACAGAAGGATAATTTCAAAAAATACGAGTTTTGAGATATGATGTAGTGGAGCAGTATCTGTAACAGATTCACAGAGATGACCAATACCAAAACAAATTTTATTTAGAAAAAAAACAATTAGATGGGTCAGGTGCAAAAAGCAGGTGCTACCATATTTACTTCCTGGGAAGTTCACTCTCTGCTCCTTGACAAGGAAGGAAAGCCATGAGAAAGCACAGACGGGATGCAGCCCAGCAGCCCAGTGACCATTCTGTACCTGTGTGAATTTCTACGGAGGTGGTGAATCCCACATCCACACCAGTGTCAGGAGGTAAAAGTGCATCTGTTTTCATTAGATTACTGTGAAACACCTCCTTTAGATATGATGTTGGATAGATTTTGGCAACACATTGCTTTCCTCTGGTTTATACAAGAAAGCTTATCTAGATGCCTTCATGAATATAGCAGTCTGCCAAACTGTCCCTGCCATGTTTTCTGAAGAGCAGTTTTCTATTTCCTTCTACTGAACTTGCTCAGGTATTTGGCCATTACAGCCAACCTCTGCTTCTCATTGTGACAAGTGCCCAGGTATTCAGCTTCCCTTCCAAAGCATTTCTGGTATAACAGTGGTTTCTAGGATGAGAAATGGAGGCAGTCAACAGGATTATTAATAATGCCCACAGAGTAGCAGAAAATCCAATAAAATAAAACGACTTGCATTCACCTTCTTGCACATATCAGCTTGGTAAGCAAGGTGCCAATTGCGCTCAGAGTTCAGCTTCTGCAGAGGGAAAATGGGTCCTATGGGGAAACAGAAATGGGGAGCGGAAGACAGAGCAGGTTAACAACAGCCCTGTATTTTGCCAGGAAACACTGTTGACCAAGAGCTCTAGATAGAGCACAGATGGGAAAACGTGTGGTTCTCCAGATGGTCTTGGACTCCAGCTCTTGCCATCCCCAATCAACATGGCCAATGGTCAGAGATGCTGGGTACTGGAGCTCAGCGACACCTGGAAAGCTCCATGTTGTCTTAGCCCTGCTCTGGAAGAAAATAAAAAACAGAGCTCCAGAGCTCTACTTCTATGGATGGAAACCATAATGTTCCCTAGGGGCAGGGCAAGTATTAGGCATACTCACAAGCTTGCAGTGATGGGACACTGCTGCTCCTAAAACTTACAGAGATTATGCCAGTGGCCTGAGGTAAATTACTGCCAAAGAAGGTCAGTTGTTTGTCTTGTACTTTACTATCCTGCAGTTGGCTGGCTGGCTGGCCGGCCTTGAATCTGCCTACTTGGCAACAGTTTCAGTAGATCAGCTGGAGGAAGGCCTGTAAATTCAAGTGAAGTCCAGGCGCAGAATCCCTGCAAACAAATGGCTGGTCTGGCAAATGCTGTGATGCGTCCACGTGGTAGGAGTATACTCCCCAACATTCATTTTATTACACTAGTGTACTCTAAGGGCACAGAGATAAGACCAGAAAAGGGGGTTAAAACCAAATCCTCCTGACAGCTGATACTGTTTGCTTCCATGCCTTGGCCATTGAAAAAGTGCACCACACATAAAGTAGTGCTTTAAACTTATTATGCTGCCAATTAGGCCGCTTTACTTACAAAAAAGTCCAAGAGGTAAATATAGAAGTTACAATCAAACACTGATAGCTAGATCCCCCGACCTGAAACAAAATGCTGCCCTGTGCCCTGCATCCTCTTCTTTTAACAGGGGAGCGGCTGCTCTTCAGGCTACCAGCAGCCAGCTATGCCATCTATGGGGCTCAAGCCGGCCAGCTCAGCCCCTTTCCCTCTCTTAGAGCCAGTGTGGTGTAGTGGTTAAGAGTGGTAGACTCGTAATCTGGGGAACCGGGTTCGCGTCTCCGCTCCTCCACATGCAGCTGCTGGGTGACCTTGAAGTCTCTCAGCCCCACTCTCCTTGAAGTCTCTCAGCCCCACTCACCTCACAGAGTGTTTGTTGTGGGAGAGGAAGGGAAAGGAGAATGTTAGCCGCTTTGAGACTCCTTCGGGGAGTGATAAAGCAGGATATCAAATCCACATTCTGCTTCTTCTCCTTCTTAGTCCCTTTCTCTTTTCAAACTGACACTCCACATTTTATGGCTCCTGGAGGGGACTAAGTATGCTCAGTCCCCATTGGGCTCTCTTTATTGAGGGGGGGGGAGGTATTGCCTTGTAAATACCCTGAGGTTCACTAGAGAACGCTGGCATCTCCCCCTTGTTTCTTAGTGGCCTTGCTTTGGTCCAAGTCTTTTCTGCTGGACTTCAACTACCTGAGAAAGAGTGCTAACTACATTTTAAAAATTGTGTTTGGGTGTTTATAATATTCAACCAGCAGTAAAATTAAAAATTAAAATGTTTCCCCAGAATGCTAATAACTTTATGAACTAAAATAGGGTTGGGCCCCTGGAGCTATTACTGGAGAAGAAATTCTATGGAAGTGTAGCAGCTTTTGAAAAGTCCCAGACTCCCAGCTCTCAAATGAATTTGGGGGAGCCACTCCCCAGCCCATCTTAACTGATACGAATGCAGAAATAGGGTTAGGGTCAGGGGTACAGGGAGACAATAATAGCTGATGACACTGCGTAGCCACATAGGGTTGACAGCAGAGGTAACAAGCCAATGCACACCTAAACCCCAAATCCAGAGACCCTAATCTGAATCCCAACCCTGGCTCCCTGGTCAGATCCAGAGGGGGTACATGCCCACATTCTGAACATGCTCTCCTCCCTCCCTTGTGGAGTTCCCTCTTCAGAGGAGGCCCAGGGCCATGGGCATAGCCAGGGGGGGGGATGGGGACAGCTGCCCCCTAAATCAATAAAATTCAATAAAAATACATAACAATCCTGGCTACACCCATGCCCCTTAAGACCCAAGAGCTTCTTTCAAGCTCAAAAAAGGTGGGGGAGCATTTCCCTTTAAAAAGCAGTTTCAGGGATAAGGGTGGCATCTGCCACCTGGGAGGGGTGAATGACCAGATACACATACGGAAGGCAAGTGTATGCTTCTCTATATCCTTGCCGCCAGCTGCAGCCTTAATGTTAGGAGTCATTAGGATACAGATTGAAAATGAAATGAAAACAAAACAAAACATGCACCATAAAGCTTTTATAGACATCTAAGGTGCAGTCACATTTGGGAAACAGGTTACAGTTATAATTTGCACCACAAAAAAGGGCTAAAGCATTTGGAGCTCTTTTAGAAAAAATATGAATTGGAGCATGCATGATAGACAATTTTTAAAAAGTGACTGATTTGAAGAAAATACAGAGAACTTTCTCTCCCTTTCATAATACTAGAAATACAGGCGCACCCAAGGATTAATGATTTACTGTGAATGTGCAAATTGCTGCTCCCTGCCCATGAGCAGCAACAAACCACAACCCTTGATTTAACATTGCAGATGCACCATGGATTGAGGTTTGTTTTGCTCATACAAACCACAATTGGCAAGTCAATGACACACCTTGACTTTGCAAAGTGGCTTGTTTGGAGCAAAACAGCAACACAACCCCCAGTTGGAATATCAAACTAAATCCTACATCACTGTTTGTTGCTCCCACTCACTAGCAAGGAGTAGTGAAGTGGGAGCAATCTGCGCATTCAAGGTAACTATTTACTATGGCTTACCATGATGTATCATCCGGGACGCGGGTGGCGCTGTGGGTTAAACCACAGAGCCTAGGGCTTGCCAATCAGAAGGTCGGCAGTTCAAATCCCCATGACGGGGTGGGCTCCTGTTGCTCGGTCCCTGCTCCTGCCAGCCTAGCAGTTTGAAAGCACGAGGTGCAAGTAGATAAATAGGTACAGTAAACGGCGTTTCCGTGCGCTGCTCTGGTTCGCCAGAAGCGGCTTAGTCATGCTGGCCACATGACCCGGAAGCTGTACGCCGACTCCCTCGGCCAGTAAAGCAAGATGAGCGCTGCAACCCCAGAGTCGTCCACCACTAGACCTAATGGTCAAGTGTCCCTTTACCTTTACCATGATGTATCACTGATTGGCAATAGTTTCAGGGCCGGAAAGAAAAGAAGTATTTCTTGCAACACAACCAACTTATAGAACTCAGCATATAACATGCTACAACTATTATCTGTGATAGCTAAATGGAACCTCAGTGCTTAGGCAAACAGCAGTGGAGCATGTCCTTTGTAAGCTTAGGGTGGGCTCCTCAGGGGCCTCTGGATGCCCACAGTTGTAAGCAGAATGCAGTCATCCTGCAGATGATTTATTGTGCTTCTATTTACAGTTGGGCGTCAGCCTGAGGCAGCTTTTAAACAAATAAAGAGAAAACTAAGAATGGAAAAACGGAGCTCTTAGAAAGGTTGCATTCACCCCATAAATAAAAGGGGTACAGGAAGAATGAATGAATGTCCCCACAATCCCCAAACTCAAAAATCCAGTTACCACAAACAATACAAAGAAAACACTCCAAAATACCTTGCATTCCTCTTTGTCGCCAAAGGCTTCTGGAATGTGTGCCATTCCTGTTTTCTTCCAAGAGTGCTTAGGGTCTTCTGAGCTCCTCCGCTGTCCAAGCACCCACCCACCAGCTTGCATCAGCACTAGGCTATGCAGTTCTTGTAATTACCACTTGATGCCTGTCCATCATAGCCGGAGATGTATCCAAATTGCCCATAAATTATTGAAGTCTCAATGGATGGGTGAGCAGTATAGGAATGTGTTCAGACTAGGATTTCTTCCATGTTCCAGAATGCTGCTGTTATCTCCCAATGTTTGGCACTGGCCATGCTACTCCTTCGTTCTTCTTCTGGCATGGACTATCCCAAGTAAATGATTCCTGGCTGGGCAACAGAGTCTGAACACTCAGTTCCAAAGACTCAAGATCAAGAATTCCACTCTCACTGAATCCAGAGGTTTACAAGCGTCTGGATACTTCATGGCCAGCTGGCAGCAGGTCTGCAAAGCATCCTTTTCCTTCATATATGTGATAAATAGTCAGCTTGTTAGGAACACACAGAAGCCACAAAGATACTGATGCTGGTGAGAAAGAAAATGCATTTAGATCCACGATATGTGCATTTCTAGAGTCAGGTATCTGCTTGCTAGGAAAACACGGCCCATAAAGAAGAGTGAATAGACCAGAGAAGCCACCGAGACACAAACCAGTAGCTTCATAGACTTTAGCACCAATATCTCAACTTTAGCAAAATTGTTTTTCTTACTTGGAAGAAAGAAAGGTAATTTGAACAGTGCAGGATAGCCAAGCAGCAAGAATGGAGGACCAGGTCTCTGGATTACTCAGGCGTGGATACAGCATTTGGGTTAGGTATCTACCTGTCCCTGTGAGACATTTCTGTTGCTGCACAGCTGCATTTTGTAATCTCTACAAGGATTCAGGAGTCTCCTGTATTAAAAACCACAAATTTCAGGATGGCAAGATGTTTCCGTTTTTTAGAAAATTAATATACTTAATATGCGTGCTGTTTTCAAAAGCTTCAAACTTGCTTCTTTCTTTGTTTTTACTGATTTACAGAACTGAGAAAGTTGTAACCATTTTTCTTTCCTTTTTGCATGAGTAAGAAAGAGAACCATAACCCACTGACTTTGCAAGATGCAATAAATACGCTGTAGATTGCTGTTCTGGCTCAGAAAGGGCAGGGTGACATTGGCTGGGCCCAAACATTCCTAGGCAGTAACAGTTTACATATTATAGGAGCCAGTCTACATATTATATGAGTCAAATATTTTGAAATATTAGGGAATGGGCTCTTTCCAAGCAATTGGAAAGTGGAAGGTCCAGATATTTGAATCTTCACTTGATTTCCAAAGCCATTGCAGTCTTGAGATGCAGTTCAGCAAATACTTGCCTTCTTCCACATGTTCTGGTCATCATCTCCAGATCCCTTGACCCCATGAAATATGACTGATGTTAACCAGTGGCAGGGCTTTTTCCGATGCCCAGCCTGTGGAACACTTTGCCAACTGAGATATGTCAGGTCCCATCACTTTATTGTTTTAGTCAGCCAGCAAGAACATAGTATTTAACACCTGCCAAACTAGTGAAAATGTTGAAAAAAGAAAAAGTAAATGCAATGGAGAAGAGAGATCCTTTTTCCACATTTGGTGGTCCTGTAATCAGGGAATTCTGGGAATTTAAATTTACAATAAATTTAAAAAGATATTTTTAAAAAATTCCCCAAAAAGCCCAAGGCATTCCTTTTGGGAATGGTAACAACAGAAGTCCCTAAAAAACAAAACAATTATTATATGCCACCACTGCTGCTAGAATCTAATTGGCACAAAGGTGGAGAATTAATATGGTACCCACCAAGGAAAAGTGGCAGTTTAAAATGCTTGAATATGCTGAATTGGCAAGCATAACGAACAGGGGAAGAGAAAAAGATGATAAAGAATATAAGGAGGATTGGAAAATGTTTATTGAATGTTTTAAGAACCAGTATAAACAAGTAAATCCCACCTAGCAGGTCTTGAGTAAATCCAGCAGAATAGGAGTTAATAGAATTTAACAGAAGAAGAAATTCGAAGATTAAAAATTTTGAATATGTGATGGGGGGGAGGAACCAGGAAAAGGGTGGAAGGGGAGTCACCAGGTATTTAGTCGTAGGTCGAGATTGGTATGAAAGTTGTACAACTGGGGGATGGAAGGAAGGGGAGGTGGGATGTGTGCCTTTTGTTTCTGTATTAAAAATTACCATATATATATATGGTATATACTATATCTATCTATCTATCTATATATATATGAACTTTTAGATGGTTTACAGTTAACACTACTTTAATTTGAAGGCTATTTTAGAAATTATTATTGTGGTTAGTTCATTATGTTAATAGTTCAGTTTCATGACTGTGCCAAGGAACAGGAACTGCAAGATATGCTTTAAAAGTTGTGTAAAGTTTTGATTTGTTAGCTGTATTGAGTTTCTTTTGGTGTTTTTAAATTTGGTGTTTTTGAAAGTTAAAATATAGAGAGAGGTGTGTGTGTAACTGTATATCTATCTACATAGATATAAATAACAAATATTATGAATATTTGTTCATAATATTTGTTCATATTGTTCATATTATACAGTGCTATGGGAAAGTAATATACTTGCTCAGAAAGATACTGCATGTTCATTTTCTAGGAAGCACAAACAAAAGAAAACAGAACATGCTCTTTTCTGCAAAGGGACAACATGGAGAAATAAATCATTAATACTTCCATTTTCAGAATGTCTATTTGTGGCAATTATAGTTACCAATTTTGGTGTGAAAGAATGAAGCTTATGAGTAACTCTGACTCTTATTGCTCACTGCTTTCATCTTCAATATGCATTTTATCCCCCTTAGGATACAATATGTGTGTTTTATACTTGAGATGAAGAAGAAATGAAGAGTAGAAAACAAAGTTTGTGAGGAATAGAAACTGTTCTTGCCATTTAATCAGGCATTATCAATATAGTATTAGAGTCAAATAGAATGCATTTCACTATTCACACAGTATTTTCACTAGCATAAGAGTTTTAAAAACAACAGGATTCTTGCAAAGAGAAATCCTTACTGTCGCGCCAGTCACCTCAAGTAGGCATTGTGTTCACAAGAGCATATCCTCGATCCATCCATTCACACACTGCATTTCTCCCTGTGAGTGAATAATAGGGGAAGGTTGGGACTTCTGATGTGGAAGACACAACATATTGTGAGAACTTTCTCTCAAACACAGGGTAGATGTTGAAACCACATGTAACTTCCATCTTATCCATGATAACTGCAGCACTTTGAACTTAATTACCATCATGGATTTAGGCCCAAAGTTCTATTTAAAAGATACCAATGTTTGCTTGTTTTTAGTGTGTATGCCAGAAACTAGAAGGAGACCTCAAATGGCACACATTCCAGAGAGGTAGCGGTGAGGCTTTCTAGAGGCTGCTGGACTGCAACATCCCTGAGGACTAGCAGGCTGCCTGAGGCTGATGAGAGCTCCACTGGGGATTGAGTGGCAATGACATCAAAGAGTACCACCAGTAATAAGTCAATTATAATTTAAATGATTTAAGGCATTGCCAAGGTAGTTGTATAAGTGTAAATACCAGTAGGATAGGAAACCATTATCTGTATTCAGAGCCAAATGACACATATTGAACTTCTCAATTCCTTGTTATTCCAGTTTTACCATGGAGTCTTGCTTTGAAGCTCCTATCCATTGCTAACTTTGAGATTTGGGGCTTTGTTTGCTCTTTTGTTATGCCACATGCAGCCCTCAAAGCAAGATGTACTTCTGACCCCAGAAGGGGGAAAGAGCCTGTTTGGGAGACAGCTGTAATGATCGTGGTTTACAGACCCATAATGCTTTGTTTAACTCTCTCACCTTAACTCACACACTATGACCTTCCACAACTTTCATAGAGACTTTCAGCATGATTAGGGTTACACTGATGCAGATCCCCCACAGCAGGGTTAGAAACTCCTAATGGCTAGGAGGGCCTGGTGTGCTCTGGTCCATGGAGTCACGAAGAGTCAGACACGACTAAACAAAAAAAACCAATGGCTCTCAAGTCTTATTCTTCAAATGACGGACTGACTGTGATTGATTCTCAGTTAAATATCTGGCCAGTTCAGATGACAACCTGAGCTCAGTTAAGAGCTTTGAGAACTCAAAGAAAAAAGTCACTTGATCCAGGGACAGCCCACATATATATTGGCCTATTCCAATACTTTTTCTTAATGGTGACTGCTCCTGTTCAGACTGCACAGAAAAAGCATTTTGGCTCCGGAAATTCATTCTGAAGGTGCAGAAAAAATATAACTTATAGAATTCTACAGGATGGAGTAGTATTGTGTGAGAACAGTCCAGATCCAATGATTCCCAGGCACGTGCTGCCAGATGGTGGAGATGACAGTTGCCATCCTGGCACCCCAGTGTCTTTGCTTGGTCGCAAGTGGTTGAAAGCCAGGTGCAAAATGTCCACAGGGTCCACAAGGACCATGCAAGTGCCTCCAGGCCCCCTTCCCACTTGGACATGGAGCAGATGCACCCTGAATCTGAGGAAGCCCCTTCAACTGGAATAGTATGCCCTGTGCTTGGGGGTAAGTTGCTCAGTACGGCTGCCCTCATAAGCCAGGGCACAGGCTGCTATGACACCTGTAGTCTTACACTGTATAATGAATAAATACTTACTGAAAAAACATTTTACTTGAAAGGGGGATTGAGCAGGATTCTGACACCGTTCTTGAGAATAAAATGTGAGAGCATGTGATATGCATTAAAAATGTAAGACAATGGAGCAGCCAAGGGCTTACCTGCACCTTATTTACACACTGGCTGTGAAAGGCTGGCCCAGAAAGCAAGTTCCAATGAAGAAAAGGGCCTATTTAAGTATACATTAAAAGTTGTACATAATAAAAGCAGAAATGTGCTTTAGAGAGAGAGAGAGAGAGAGAGAGAGATATCCCCAATGTCCAATGGGAGCCAGCCCAGGGAGTGGGGGCAGGCAGGCACCATTGAGGAAATGCCACCATACAGCTATGGAGCACACAGTATATACCATGGGACTCAAGGGATTATAATCGGGCAAGCAAGCTTTACACTCAAATATAGAGCCCAAGGGTCTTGCTTGCTAAGGACACAGACAAACCTTTAAACAAGGCTCCTTGGATTTTCTCATTAATACAATTGTATTCTCTCCCTCCCCCACTATAAATAAAAATAATTCAACTTTACACTAGAAAATGTGGGGGAATTACTAGCAAAGGGAACAACTTTGTATGGGGGGGGATATTTAACTACGTACTACAAGCTACTACTAGCTGTAACTAACTCAGTGATACAAATGAATTTCAAAGAGCAAAACAGAGCATAGAGTTTATTATTTCTCACCCAGAACACTTTTCCAGCTAGTGAAAGGCAGAGAACCAAATCCTTGGTGGGAAGTAGAACCTAATTCTGAATGTATGTACAAACCTAGCAAGTCAATTAATAATGCAAATAATTTGCATTCCTAACTTGCAGACCACTGAGCAGATGTCATTATTGGTAGAATATAAACCAGTGGCAGGTAGGGATTGGGGAGAATTTCACTCCAGTACACATTTCAAACCAAATCTATTAAATCCGTACTTTGCAAAACAGTATGATAACTGAAACATTTTAATTGCCAAAAGCACGTAATTCCAATCCAATCCAATCCAACTCTGATGTTACTGGTTCAACATTTAATATGGGCACCAAAGCTAGTGGGACAGTCTCAGGTGATGAACTTCTGCACATTCACAAATTAACTGGAACTCCTGCTCTACTAAGGAAACTGGCTGGTGCTGCTCTACCTCTTTTCTTTCCTATGTTCTGTGTTTTAACCACAGGAATCACTGTTGACTGACACACAACCCTCCTTTTCCTGTTCATCTTCCGGTCTGAACTGCTATACGATGCCAGTTCTGTCAGCAGAAAAACGGCACTGGGAGTCCCTCCCACAGTAGACAGAACTAGGCCAGAAAGACACTCCAGCGGGGAGTTCAGCCAGAATCCACATTCTGCCACTCCCTCCTGGAGAAAGATACTTTAGTACACAGATGTTTGTAGCACTACTGGCCTTGTGTCAGTTCCTAAAACTACGATCTCTTCCTCTTCCAGTTGGCTTTTCAGGGGGGAAGTTGTGGTGGGAAAATAATCTACAAGAAAAATGCTAATATTGAGCAACATGAGTTTCTCTCTTGCCTCACTCAGTCTCTCCCCTTACTAGGCCAGCTTCCACTTTTAAAAAGCCATGCAGATTGTATGCATCATGCAGTGCTCTCAATCAAACCTTAAAATCTAAAAACACAGCTTTTCGAATTAGAATTTTAATTGCTATGTTTTTATATTACTAAGTTAACATGCTGCAAAACTGCTATATCATCCAACTCAGGGCACAAAATATCTTGTTTTATGGATAATTGGGGTTGTGAATGAGAATTCAGCATTTACTTCCCCTCTCTCCCAGTCTATAGACACTGCCAAGGCAAGTGCCAGTCAAATGTAGGGTACACCCATGTCCAAGACTAAACAAAATATAGACACACATTTTCTTAGGACTTGCGTCCAAATGTATAAACACATAACTATGAAAGAGTCATGTTCTGCCACTGCCATACCACAGAAAAACATAGCCCTGTGTGCCATCATAGCATTATAAGAAGCTGCCAACACATGTGTGCACACAAATGGATAACAGGTCCTTTGCTGGAAAAAGTGACATTCACCAGTCACTTGGTCTTCCACAAAAGCTTTACTTAAACATGCACCTGCGAAGCAATTAATTTTTCTTTTGGTGATGCACATTGAACACTGCAATGAAAACCAGCTGTGTTCAGTAGCAGAGGGTGTGATCCTTACAGTGGGTTGGGTTCTAAACTGGGAATAAAACAGTAAGCATTCCCTTAGAAGTAACACTTTACTGAAGACACACTCAACCGCTGATTCTAATACCTAAGACATAAGGCAGGCAAGCAACATATCTCCATTCAAATGTCTCAAATGAAGATGGCTACTGTATTATGGAGGATTAAATGAAAACTGAAAGTCATTTCAAAAGATAGATGGGAAGGTTTCCAAAGAGAGACTTCACACACTTATCCCTTTCTCTGTCCAGTCAATTATACACAAAAATGCAGTGAACATCAGGATCACCCATGTGTCTTTTCACAAGAATTCAGAAAGGACGTCATCAATCCACAACAACCGCCAAAACCAGGCCACGCCCAGTGAGTTCTATGGAACCAATATGTGCCATGGAGGCCCAAGCAAATGCAGCTCTAGAAAATATGCTATTTGAGGAAACAGCTGAGGAGGAATGAAGTTAGCTTGCCATTCTCTAGTTCGCTTAATTGAAATATAATTCTAGGCAACACAATACAAGATCTGCAAGGAGACCTCTGGACAGATGCCCTGGCAAGAAGCTAAGAGTCATCATGAAATGCATCCCCTTAGTGCATACATCATCTTCAGCATGCCACTCTGTCTCCCCCTCCCACCCCTTGCGTTTCTTCCATCCTCAAATAAGCATTTTTGGACTAAACAGCTCCTCTACTGGCCTGAGC
Source organism: Zootoca vivipara (assembly GCF_965207765.1). Lineage (NCBI taxonomy): Eukaryota > Metazoa > Chordata > Lepidosauria > Squamata > Lacertidae > Zootoca > Zootoca vivipara. Next base: position 517,510 of record NC_142593.1, on the reverse strand, counting down.
TTCTCAGTGTAAGCACACCTAAGTGATATACAGAAGCAAGAGAGAGGGGAGGGGGAAACCCAAGATTCAGTAGCATGACAAGCCAGTGAAAACACCCTTTGCTCTCCTCTCCCCTCCCACCCACCGTCTTGACGTGCCGTTTGCATCGACACCCTGTACCCAAACGTAGCCAGCCTGCTCTCTCGAGCGCTAGAGAGCAAGGCAAAGCTGCCAGGTAGAAACTGGCCGGGAAGAACAGGAGAGCGAAAATCATCGCCGCATCTTTAAGAGGGGTTCAAACGAGGACAACCGACATCTTTTTTTTAAAGGAAAAGCAGCAGCGGCAGCAAGAACAGAGCCCTGTTTGCCTTTATGTAACGGAAGCATTTCTGTAAACAGGTTGAGCTGTCCGGCCAGCTCCGAGTCCCTCCCAGCTGCAAGGTCCCCCTCCCTGCCCCCCACTGAGCCCCCCCATGGCACCCCAAACTAACCTGTATGCACTCTGTAGTGGGCTTTCAGATGGGACGATTTGCCGTAGACCTTGCCACATCCGCTGTAGGGGCACTTGTGTCTTTTTTCCGTGGCCAGCTTCCCTTTGGCGGGCGCCCCGCCGCGAAGCAGCGAGAGCGGGTCGGACCCGCTGCCCGCCTCCTGCCCCTCGGCGGGGCTGTGCGAAGGGCTCGACCCGGATTCGGTGGTCACGTCGCTGTCTGACCCCGCATCCTCGTCGGGGCTCTCCACGCTGTCACTGCAGATGGAGGGGGTCGGCAAGGGTCGGTATTTGTTCAGGTCCAACAAGCTTTTGGCAATGGTCACCAAAGTGCAATAATCCTTCCAGGCGTCCCTGGGGTCGTTCATCTCTTTGGTCACGGCGGCGGCGGCGGCGGCGGCAGCTTCGTCCTCTTCTTCCTCGGGCATCTTCAGCAGCTCCGCTTCCCGGGTCACGTCTGGCTGTGCCACGGAGCGGTTGGAAATGGACACCAAGCACTGGGCAGCCACGAAGTCCATGTACGCTACCGCGGACATCCTGCGGCCGCCGATCAGCCACGCTTCCCACCAGGGGAAAGGAGGAGTGGCGAAAGCGAGTAGATCCAAGGGCAGGAAGGCGAGGGGGGGCTTGGTCGCTGCCCGTCGGTCCGTCGCTGCCTCGGGGAGGGCTGGGTGGGTCGGGGGGCGGCTGGTTGGGGAGGGGGTGCTGCAATCTCCGGGCGGCTCCTTGCTCTGCCTTCAGGCTGCAGATCGCGGGGGGAGGTGCTCAGGCAAAAGGATCCACTTCCGCGGTTCGGCGTTTACATAACCACGACCATCCGTGCCCGCCGCCCCCTCCCCCCTGAGAAAAGCAGGGAGAACCGCCGCCAGCCCCACCTTTTGACCTCGCCGCCGCCGGTCGCCGCCCCTCCTTCGCGCCCGCAGATGCCGGCCAACTCCAGGGGAGATCGCGTTCGGATCCTGGAGGTTTTCCTGCCCTCCCGGAGGGAGCACGCGGGATGGGCTGCAATCTTGGCTAAGGCTGCCTCCTTGCGAAGAACAGTGTCACAAGTGGCGATTTCAAGTAATTCAAGTAGCACCGAGGGGGTGTTTCCCCCGCTCGCTCGCTCGCTCTTGCCCCTCCTCCCCACCCCGAGAGAGAGGCAAATGGAGCGGGAGGAAAAGAGGTCGGTGTTTCCAAAGCCCAGCCCCGAAGAGCTCCCTCGCTGGCTCGCGCCCGGAGCCCGTCCGTCCGTCCTCAGACTTGGCGGAGCCTCGTCGCGGCCGCGCTCGTCAGAAGGCGCCCGGCGGGAACCTCCGCCCCAGCGGCGACGACCGTGAGCTGCAGCCCGCGCTGCCCGCCCGCCTCCCTCTCGAGTCGCTCGCGGCTCTTCGCTGCTCCGGCCGCGTCTCGCTCAGCACCGACTTCGCCGAAGCCCATCCCGCGTCTCGCTCAGCGCCTCTCCTCCGCCGAGCCCCGCGCGACCCCCGCCCCGCCCGCCCGCAGCACCCAGGGGCGGCCGGGAGAGTGATGCTACTCTGTTTACCTTCTCCCGCTGCCACTCAGAAGGCCTTTTGGCAGGAGAGGCGGGACCGCCAGCCGAGGCCGCGGCCAATCCCGGCCCTCCCTCGCCAAGCCTCGTGCTACTCCCGGAGACGCGCAGACCCCGCTTAAAAGGGCGACGCGCGCCGTTCTCGGCCGCGCCTACGTTGGGGAAGTGCTCTGGCGCGGGGGGAGGGCGGGGCGAGCCTCTCCTCTCCTCTCCGGCTCGTTCCCCCTCCCCGCGTGGCGTCGCGCTGCGCCCGCTTAGGCCCCTTTCCCTCCCGGGCTCCCGGGGCAACTCTCCCCCTTTCTACCGCGCACCCCGCGAAAGAGCTCCAAAGTTTGCACTTTCGGCAGAGATCGGGTTAACTGGCCCACCCGAAGTCCTTATAGTCCCAGCAACCAGCGGGCCAATCGAAAGTGACGGGGTTGATGTCACTCGCAGTGGCTCCGCCAATCAAAAATACATGCCGAGCAGTTCTCACTTGTAAACTAGAGAGGTGGGAGCGAAATGAAAACTTCAGAGAGTAGGTTTGGCGGGGAGTGTAAGGGGATTATGTAAGCAGGAGCAAAAGCCTGTCCTTGCGTTCCCACAGATGGTGTGTTGAATGAGTATTTTATTAGATTACCTGGTGAGTCTTCAAGTCTCTGGTTAAAAACAAAATCTACCCTTGTGGAAATAGGTGCTCCCTGCCTTAATGAAGTCACTGCACAAAAGTACTTCAAAAGCAATGCAAGGGGTAGGGGAAGAACCAAGTTCATGCCTAGTGGACAATTAATATTTCTTCTTTCCATAGGTCTACCCACAGTCATTGCCTGGGCAAGATACCTCACTGAACTGTGGCAGTAGGCCACACAATTGCACAGGAATACACTGCCAAAGCTAATAACATCTTCCATAAAATCTTCCCAGGGTGAAGGCCCTGCCTCCAAGGCGATGGCATTCATGAATGAAACAATGTAGCACGACTGATATATGTGCCATGAGAACCATTTCATGCATGGTCTTAAGACCTTCCCCATACTTTATTTTCTTCCCTTTCTTCCATCATGGAACTCTAGGTATCTTGCATGTGGTTTGTACAAGTCCCCCATTAAAGTGATGATCACATCCAGACCTGCTTAGCTTCCTTAAGTTTACCATTCAGGGAACCCACCTAGGTGCATTCTTGTGTCATTGAATGTGCATAAAGGGAGGTGAAATGGTGGTGATAAAATGTGTGTGTAATACATATCAACAATAAGTCATTTTTTCCTGAATGGACAAGTCTTCTAGATACAGATAAGTAGCATGTGCCCAAAGTTGCAAAAGTAACTTAGAAGTAGTGGATGAAAATGTTGATCAAAATTCAAATTAAGTTGTTGGATTTCTGGTAACAAATTACCTAAAGTCATTCATCTAAAGATGGGATGAATTGAGGTGGCCCCATTTCCTCCAGGAATCCATTTATAAAACTGTCAACAGCAACAAGTGATATATGATGGAATCAAAGAATTGACTTAAAAGGTCATCTAGTCCAAGTTCCTACTCAGTGCAGAACTGGCAATGCAGGAGCAGAATCCGTGACATGTGGCCTTTCAGCCTCTTCTTAAACATCTCCAGTGAGATAAGAACCTACGGTACCACCTCCTGAGGCAGTTTGTTCTCCTGTCAAGCAGCTGTGGCCATTAGAAGTTTCTCTTATGCTTAACTGCTTCCTTTTAATTTTCACTCATTGGTTCTAGTCCTGCCTGGTGGAGCAAGAGAGAACATGTCTGCTCCATCTACACCAGGCAGCCCCAAACTGCGGCCCTCCAGATGTTTTGGCCTACAACTCCCATGATCCCTAGCTAACAGGACCAGTGGTTGGGGAAGATGGGAATTGTAGTCCAAAATATCTGGAAGGCCGAAGTTTGGGGATGCCTGATCTACACCATAAAGGTCCTTCAGATATTTGAAAACTATCATGTCTCCTCTTAATATTCTCTTTTCCAGGTTAAACATTCACAGCTCTTTCAATCATTCTTTAAAGGACTTGGTTTCCAAAATCATCCTCTTTGTTCACACTCCATTTGTTAATGTACTTCAAATGTCCTCCTTCAAATGTGGTGTCCATAACTAGACAGAGTACTTTAGGCATAGTCTTAACTGTGCAGACGCTATTACAACCCTGTGATTTGGGCACTATGTTTCTGCTACTGTAGCATCACATCACACTGCTGGCTCTTGTTCAGTTTATGATCTTCTAAGACACTTACATTATTTTCGCTAGTACTGCTGCCAAGCCAGGTCTCCTCCATCTCTTCTTTTTATATATATATATATATACCATTGATTCTTTGTATCTAAATGCAAACCTTTGCAATTATCGCTGTTAAATTTCATCTTGTTGTATTGACAATTCGTAGACAGAGATCCTTAGCTCCATCATGGAACTAAAGTTCCCAGAGTTCCAGACAATCATGTCAAACATTTTAAAATGAGTAATTTGATTATGTAATGCATTGAGTTGTTCATTATAATAACCATTGTCAAGTCCTAGTAACATTTCCAAGCTGGCTATTGAAGCAGGTAGATTTTCTAGCCCAATGAGAATGAACTTTGCTGTCCATTCAACATAGCACAAGGCTTTTTGTGGCCTTCCAAAGTCAAGACTGAGTGCTGCTCTGAAAGAGAATTAGGTCCCACACCCACAAAGAACAGAGCTCAATCCAAATCAACGCTGTAGCAGATCCCACTGCTAACCCCCAATTAATATGCAGCGGACTCACCCCGCTAACTGCCCCCAATTAAATAAAGCGGACCTACCTCACAGTATACCAATTACATACATTTCTACAATTTACCCAGGCCATCTTGTGAGGGTCTTGCGTGAGGGGAAACTTAATGATTCAGAGTCTTGGGAAGAAGCTGAAAAAACAAGAAAAGTTTTATTTACAGAGAGAACTTTGTGAAACAAGGTTGGGTCAGGCAATTCGTTCTTTCAGGTAAAAGGTAACTTATCATTTAAACTAAATACAAGGGTGTCACAGGCAGTAGTATGTGCACAGCTTTTCTTAAACTTCAGTTGCTAAAAATCAGTTGTTACACTTCAGGTAGATGCTCAGGTTTCCAGAATAGGAGGTAAAATGGTTTCTTGTTCCTTTACTTAGTTATGAGAGGTGTTAGTGAAACACAGCTTCCTTCACAGATTAGCAATTTGGTTCACGAGAGAGGGCCACTTTTCCTTGGTTCCCCTCTCTCTTTACAATCTCACTCATGAGGCATCCCAATTAGTATAACAGACCCAGGGGGTCCCCACAGCCCCTGTTATTGGTTTGAGGGTCTTCTTTTCCTAGGAGATCTCTGGCCTCCTGACTGGAGGGAGACCCAATAAGAAGAATGTCTTCCCACAGTTTCTTCCTCTCCTGCCTCAGACTCAACCCTCCAGTTTAAATCCTTTTTTACTTTCCCAAGATCCTCAACTGGGTCTTCCTATCTAAGCTGAGAGGCTCTTTCCTCTGGCTTTAGATATTCTCCTCAGAATGGATGTTCCACTCAAATCAGAGCCAGTTTTCCCTCAGACAAACCTTCTCCTGATCCCTCTCTCTCAACCTGAGCCCTATGTCTCATCCCAAATCAAGCCCTAAGTCTGTCCCTCAGAAACGGCTTCTTTTTATTTTCCCTCCTAAAGTGCTGGCTCCACCTCCCTCTGGCTGTCTGTCTTGGGAGCCAATCAGAGAGAGGCTCCAGCCCTCTGGTGGAATCCTGAGGGACTGCATCTCCAGATGCTGGTCTGGCTTATTAGCTAATCAGTTAACTAATGGACGGGTGCTCTCATTGTGGCAAAGTCTCTTGTGTAGACACTGAGCACAACCGACAGCTTTTGCTTGAGATGAAGTTCAAGTCAAGGTCATGAAAGGACTCTGAGATGGCTACTTGTGTCCCTGACCAGAATGAAGAAAACAAACCATAAGCTGCCTCCAGTGGAGGGACAAAAAAGAGGACTATAGTGATTTTAGGGTAAAGGAGTGACAAACAGGCCAGAGGGACACTGTGAGAGTAAATGGGAGGGAAGGGAAAAGAACATTCTTTATTCTTATAGAATATAAGCAAGTTCCAGATGAATGTGAAGCAAGAGAGAGTTAACAGCTTCCCCCTTCATTCATTTAGCTGTACAGAGCAATCTATACCTGTGGTTAGTGCAGATGCATTTTCCTGTTTTATGTATCTTCCCAGCAACCTTTACAGATGGGGTAGTGGAGCCTGAAATACAATGGACTAGCCCCGTGAATTCTCAGGTCCATCTCACAGTGCCTCTCTTACAGTTTGACTTCTTCTTAGTCTTTCAGCACAATGTGTTTGGGTTCAGAGAGATAAGAAGGCAGTGTGATGTAACGCAAACATTCATTTTCTTCCTGCTTCCTTTCCCATGCACCAAGGATAGAAGGAACTCCTGGACTTTTCAATTATTGCATCTGTGGTGCTAGGAGCAAAACCTCCTGGCTTTTCCATCCCTGTACGCTCTTCTATATGGGACGCAGGTGGCGCTGTGGTCTAAACCACTGAGGCTAGAGCTTGCCGATCGGAAGGTTCGTGGTTCGAATCCCCGCAACGGGGTGAGTGTTGCTTGCCCAACACTTGCTCAAGACTGTTAAGCCCACTATCAAGGTAAGTTACAAAGGAGAGTGACTTTGAGAGTATTGTCTTATTTAGGAGTTTAAGACATAATATATCCAACAGTTTGGAACTGGAACTAATGTATAAATATTAAATATTATATATCAAAATATTACAGTGCAAGTCTATGCATGGCTACTCAGAAGTAACTCCCATTGAATTCAGTGTGACTAACTTCTAGGTAAATGGCATTGGATTGCAGCCTTTATGACACCTTATAATAGCTATGTAAGGTAAAGGGACCCTTGACCATTAGGTCCAGTCATGACTGACTCTGGGGTTGCGGCACTCATCTCGTGTTATTGCCCGAGGGAGCTGGCGTACAGCTTCCAGGTCATGTGGCCAGCATAACAAAGCCGCTTCTGGCGAACCAGAGCAGCGCACGGAAACGCCGTTTACCTTCCCGCATTATCTACTTGCACTTTGATGTGCTTTCGAACTGCTAGGTTGGCAGGAGCTGGGACCGAGCAAGAGGAGCTCACCCCATTGCAGGGATTTGAACTGCCGACCTTCTGATCATCAAGCCCTAGGCTCTGTGGTTTAACCCACAGAGCCACCCACGTCCCTATGTAGGATGTACTAAACTGAATCCTGAAAACTTTTCAGAAGTCATATGATCCTTATCTATTCAGACTGAAAAGCTTGAAAATTTAAATGAACTGCTATTGTATATGGTTCTCCTGGTTGATGTTGCTTTCATTACTTATTCAACAAGGGTTGAATCATAAAACAATTGCAGAATATTAAAAAAAAAAAATTTCCTTCTGACAACAGGCTTTTGGTTTCCTTCATGAAATATTGGATAAAACTGATGTTGGACTGAAATTTCCTTTCATAGTGAAGGTTGATTTTTTTAAAAAAAAAGTTCCTTCCAGTAGCACCTTAGAGACCAACTAAGTTTGCATTGGTATGAGCTTTCGTGTAATCTGGTATATTTATGTTCTGAAATTTTACAGAGTTTTAGCACTGATATTTCAGCAATGCTAAAGAATATGTAAAAACCACATTATCACAAAGGGGTTCTATGATGTTCTGAGAGTGTGCAAGGTCTTTCAGTCTGAACCTTCAGTGACAGCAAGTGGTCAAGATGCGTATTGGTGAAGAGGCATCAAGTTCTTGGTGGGCAGAGACGACAACTCCGGCTAGATTTAGTCAGCAACAAGGGGGAAAGTGTTTAAAAAGATTCTAAGTATCAAGAACTTTGCTACTTTCGGGACTAGGGTCTTCCCCCCCTTGCTTGACCTTTAAATCATTTAGCTATAACTGCATGTATATTCTGCACTGTATTTATTATTAATCAGAAAAGAAAGACAGCTTTCAGTTTCAAATGCTTTCTAGGATCCATTGACTTTAGCGTGATGGAAGGTAGTCTAGGTTTCAGAGCATTCAAAATAGGTCAAAGGAATCTGAGTTCAGAATGCATCCAATGGTGTTTAAATAGCAATGTAGTAAGTGCCTTAGTAATACAGACAACTCATAGTTTCAGCTAAGAAAATCACATTTAAAATATGTATTACAGAACATGTTCCAGCTGGCAAAGTTACACCCTGTAGAAAAGAGCTCAATTTTAAAATAAAAGCTGTCATAATAAACTTGGACCTTGCTCTGGTAGTTTCTTTCCACACACAAGACCTGAGGTAAAAGTGCAGGGCTGGCTCAAGACATTTTGGCACCTGAGGCCATTCACAAAATGGCACCCCCTCCCCACCAGAGCAGGGGGGAGAGTGAAGATCTACTATATGAACACTCTTGTGTTACCCTCTCACATACAAATCCAAGGCCATCCTCTTCTCACATGGTAGGGCACCCAACTGTCTGTCCACATATTAGTAAACAGGTACTTAACAACCTAAAATAAATTTAAGTATATAATAAATAGAATAGTAAATAATAATAATAATAATAATAATAATAATAATAATAATAATTTATTATTTATACCCCGCCCATCTGGCTGGGTTTCCCCAGCCACTCTGGGCGGCTTCCAACAGAAAAATAAAACACAGTAATCTATTAAATATTAAAAGCCTCCCTAAACAGGGCTGCCTTCAGATGTCTTCTAAAAGTCTGGTGGTTGTTTTCCTCTTTGATATCTGTTGGGAGGGCATTCCACAGGGCAGGTGCCACCACCGAGAAGGCCCTCTGCCTAGTTCTCTGCAACTTGGCTTCTCGCAACGAGGGAACCACCAGAAGGCCCTCGGTGCTGGACCTCAGTGTCCGGGCAGAATGATGGAGGTAGAGACGCTCCTTCAGGTATACTGGACCGAGGCCATTTAGGGATTTAAAGGTCAGCACCAACACTGTAAATTGTGCTCGGAAACGTACTGGGAGCCAATGTAGATCTTTCAAGACTGGTGTTATGTGGTCTTGGCGGCCGCTCCCAGTCACCAGTCTAGCTGCCGCATTCTGGATTAGTTGTAGTTTCTGGGTCACCTTCAAAGGTAGCCCCACGTAGAGCGCATTGCAGTAGTCCAAGCGGGAGATAACTAGAGCATGCAGCACTCTTGCTAGACAGTCTGCAGGCAGGTAGGGTCTCAGCCTGCGTACCAGATGGAGCTGATAGAGGCCAAGGCCAGGGCCACACACACACACACACACACACAGTTTGGCCATATTCCGCTATCAGTGCTGGCCCAACACCCAATGACACCTTGGGGAAGAAGCATCCTTTGTGCACCCTCCTCTAATTTCCAATACCTTATTTTTAATTATGCATACACCCCATTTAATGAGTTCTGTGATTTGCAGACATGATTTAAGGGAATAAATTTGCATGCTAGGATCATGCCATGTAAACTGTTTATACCTGAAGTGATTAACTTTTAGCCCTACGGATATTGTTTAACTCTAACTCCCATCCTGCCTGACCTTTGGCCATGCTAGCTGTAGCTGATGGAAGTTGGAGCCCTGCAGATTCCCCAGGACTGGCTTGAGTCCTTTGTTTCTGCTTTTGAGTGAATAGTTGACTAGATAGCCTATGGAGAGCAGACATGGTACCCTCCAGAGGTTGATGCACTCCTGCTCCCATCAGCTTCAGCCAGCATGCCCAATAGTCAGGGATCGTGAGAGTTATGGTCCAACAACATGTGGAGGGCAGCACCTTGACTTCCTTTGAGATAGAGGATAGCAGGTGTCCCTGCAGACCCCATGCTGAACACACCAGGTGGTCCCTGGGGTCACCTGCCCCTACATTTGGCCTTGTCAGCAGTATTATCCACTGAGTGATGCTTATTCTAAAGAACCCTCTGACATATTCAACTTTGACATGTTTACTAGCTAGCACAGAAGGAGGACATGCAGGAAGAATCTACCGTAGCAGCTTTCCCCTATCTGAAGGTCCTAGGAAGGAAGGGATATGAATAAAAAGCGGGTGAGACCTTGGACATAATTATGGGAAGAACATTCCAAGGCGTTGGGTGGGTGGGCAAGAACAGAAGAATGTGAGATGAAGAGACAAAGAGGGAATTGATCCTGTTGCCTGTCTTGAGTGAGGCGAGGCATTATGAAGGGATGCAAGACTCTTTCTTCAGAACTGCCCCAGTGCAACTACTTCTGCTAATGAAACATTTTAAGAAATGTACTCTGTACAGGAAATCTGCAGAAAGCGGAGGCGGGGAGGGGCGGCAAAACACACCATTTAAGTGGTGGGAGGGCTGAAATGGTGCTCTCTGCCTTACAATAAGAACAATTCTCCACATCAAGGAATGTGAGCAAGTATTCGGCTGCTTGCACGTACAGAATAGGGAACTGGCTACGTGTACCACGTTTCTTACAATACGGAGAAGTTTAGGTCCCCGAACCGTCCCCGAGCCCCTCAGCACAACTTTGTTTGCCGAAGTTCAGCAGCCTTCGCCTATTTAATGCAGAGCGAATGGTGGTGGGGCCGCACTAAGCGACTGCACTGCAGGCTGCAGATGTACGTGCACCGAAGCCACACGCTGCTCAGGCAAAAGTACAGACATCGCCCTTTTAAAGCTGTTCTGCAGGCAGCAGAAGGGAGGAGGGGGAGGAGGAGGAGGAGAGTTCATCTGAGGACACAGTCCCAGTTCTCAGAAATCCCTTCGCTGCTGGAACATCGAGCTCCCTTTACTGCAGTTGAACAAACTGCCCTAGATTGGGGGCTGGTAAGCCCGCCCCCAGCTCGTGCATGAAGCTCAGGGAGCCCAGACCCACGTGAGCTGCACTGAAATTAGCACCTACACCTCAGAGACAGACAGAAACAGATAGATAGATAGATAGATAGATAGATAGATAGATAGATAGATAGATAGATAGATAGATAGATAGATAGATAGATAGATAGATAGATAGATAGATAGATAGATAGATAGATAGATAGATAGATAGATAGATAGATAGATAGATAGATAGATAGATAGATAGATAGATAGATAGATAGATAGATAGATAGATGGTGGGGGTCGGCAGGCAGGCAGGCAGGCAGGCAGGCAGGGGGGCGTGCACAGCAGAGCGAGCGAGGAACAAATGCTGCCTTCGCTGACAGCGAAGGTTGCTGCGTGACTTCTGGCCTCGGCCGTCATCAGCGTGCATGTCAGTCAGAGGAAATGCCGGATCACCGTGTCCCTTTTTTCGCTCTGGGGCGCCGGGGAAGCTGCTGCAGACCTCCTTTTCGACCCCCTGCGTGGGTCCCTGTACTTTTTTATTTTTAATGGCAAATGCAAGATCTGACACTCAGCCTGGCACGTTTGCTCGACATAAATGAAGTATTGCAATCAGGTGCCTCCTACACCCTCTCCGCCCCCCCCCGTAACAGCTCATAGGGAGGGCGGGTGGTTTGCTTGCGAAGAAGAGGAGGCCGTTCCTCCCCTCGCTTTCTCACGCGCGCAGCCACCTACTTGCGGGGGCGGGAGGGGGCTTCAGGATACGTCGCCCACGCGGGCTTAAGAGAGAGAAAGCGAACGGGCGAGGAGAGAGAAATAAATAAACCCGGGATGGTACATATTTATAAATAGAACGATTAGACATAGCAGTACACGCTGGGGGGCACCACAGGGCCCTCCGCTAAAAAAAAAAGCCCACCCCCCCAGTAGCACGCATGTACGCAAATGACACATTCGCAGTGATTGCTGCTGCTGCTGCCTGCAGCTTTTCCCTGTGAGTCAGAGGGATGCGTTTCCTGTGGCTGTTTTTCCCGAACAGTTTGTTCCATCCTCCTCCCCCGCCCCATCCTCTTCCTCCTCCTGCCCCCCCTCGCCGACCCCCTCCTCACTCGCCACCTTGTCGCTTGATTGGGGGGGGGGGAGAGATTATCCGTTTCTTCATCCCCGCATCAGAAACGTTGCCTCACTTTAGTCATCAGATCCCCATATTTTGTCTCCCCCGCACCCCCCCCCTCTGGAGGTGACCTGAAACGTGCCCGATGGGAGCCGCGCCCGCAGCACGACCCCCTTTCCAAGTCCCCCCCCCAAAGGAAGGAGCTACGGAACCATGACACAGACATAAAGTGCGGGTCCCACGGCCAAGCAATGACAAATGGGGCACACGCCCACGCCCCCCCCCCCGAGCATCCCTCTGCTCTGCGTGGCATCGGAGCCCCGCGGTTTCTCTCCGCGGCCCGGTAGCTTTTCCTTCCCTCTGCTCGCCCCCCCCCTGCCGCCCTCCCTGGCCCCGCCCTCGGCCCCGCCTCTCTCTCTGCGCGTCTCCGCCCCGCTTCACCTCGAATAACCCTCTGTTCTCTCCTTCGCCAGCCCCGCCCTTCGCCTCGCAGACTCCGCCGTCCTCCAGATTGGACACACGCGCGAGGGAGGGAGGGAGGGAGAGTTGCCCCCTCCCTCTCCCTCTGCGCAGGCGGCGCCCGCAGTTTCACACGGCACGGGGAGGAGGGGGCGCGCAAGGCGGCGGAGGGAGCAGATGGGGCTCCTTGCCGCCCCCTCAACACCCCCCCCGGGTTTCTTTTTTGGCGGGGGTGTGTCACGGTATTTTTCTCCTCGGCGTCCTCCCAGCCGCCGCCCCCTGCGCTGATGGTGCGCTGGACCCTTTCGGGGGCGTCGCTGGGCCTGCAGCCCGCCGGGGGTGCTGCCGCCTCGGGGCTCGTGGCGCCGGCTCTGCCGCTCACCTCCCGCCTCCTTCCCTCCCTGCTGCCGTGAGATGAGATTCCCTGGAAATGTGTGAAATGCAGGGGGCTTCCGATTGCACGGCTTGCTGGGTGGGAGGGAATGTCTTGTGTCCCCCACCAAGACTCCCTCTCTCTGTCTCTCTCGCACGCCCCCCTCCCCAGCCCCAGGGGTGGCCTCGCTTCTTGCGGAGGAATGTCCCTCCTGCCAGCCCTTCAGAGAGAGCTGCACAGAGCAGAAGGGAAGGGAGATTCCTCCTCCTCCTCCTCCTCCTCCTCCTCCTCCTCGGTCACGTAGGAAGCAGCCCAAGAACAGCCTGTTCCGCCGGCCCCTTCTCGCGCTCAGTCTGTACAAAGACGCCGCCGATCGCGGAGCTCCGGGTCGGCCCAGAGGCGAGCTTCCAGGCGGCGCTGCTGAGCCTCCGAGGAAGAGACGCCGCCGCCGCCTCCGTCTTGGGGGTTGTTTACCTACTCAAGGACAGGCGGGAGTTGAAATCTGGGCAGATGAAGAGGAATTGGGGGAGACAGGGAAGGGAAGTACCGTATGTCGGTGCACCGTTTATACACTACATTCGGACGGCCTAAGTACACATACAAGCAGACGGGTGGGGGCTGTAGTGAGTGTTGTTTTTCAGCCAGACATTTTGGGGCGGATGGGCGCATAGCTGCCAAGTTTTCCCTTTTCTCGCGAGGAAGCCTATTCAGCATAAAGGGAAAATCCCTTAAAAAAAGGGATAACTTGGCAGCTATGGATGGGCGGGGAGAACGATAAAAAGGGATAGCACTTCTCCAAACAGAACAATATTGCAAAACCTTTCTTGAAAAACATGTGATGTAAAAACCTCCCAACACCTCCTTAATTACAGTCCCTAAATGCTCTCCTCCTAAATGAGGAAATAATGCAACATTTTCAGAATTTGCTCCTTTCAACCGGTCTCCAGGAGAAGATAGTTCCCTCTGTGAGAACAGGCTACCACATGCACATCTCATATGGATTTGACAAACCTATAAAATAGCCGCAAGGAAATCTGCATTCAACTTAGATGGGGAAAAGTGGTCCTCTTACCTATTTGAATCTTGAACTACAGGATGGAGATACTGTAATGGGAAGGCATGAGCTTTACACAGGACCATAGCTGTCAAGTTTTCTCATGAGGAAGCCTATTCAACATAAGGGAATTTCCCTTTAAAAAAGGGAGAACTTGACAGCTATGACAGGACTGTTCTCAGCCCAGTTTCTTATACAGCCTGACTGGTGTCACAGGTCTCCAAATTTGCTTCTACTTTACCTCTTCAAAGTTTGATATGATAGTTCCTCAAACAATATGCCCAGCTTCTGCTGACTAAAGTGTCAATAGTGCATTTCTGTGTTTTCTACAGGCCTCTCTCTAGATTATAGCTCAGGGAGGTCATTGCTAAAAAGCTCTACAGCTGCACATTTCTACATCTCAGGAGTCTCATGTGTTAACTAGTGTATTGCATTGCATACCGGTATTTGCATTGAGAGCAGAGCAGGGCTGCACGTTTAGCCTTGCTCCACCGCCAGGTCTTCCTGCAGTGACTGGAGGTGATAGTGGTCTGCAGAGAAGTTCCAGCACATGAAGTTCCAGCACATGATCTGCAGAGAAGTTCCAGCTCACGTAGGAGCTCCACACGACTGAGGTTGGGCAGGTGTCCTGATTGTGTGGAGCTCCTAGACACGAGCAAGTGCTCCCTCACTGGAATGTCTCTGCAGACAACCATACACAGCATGGGGCCAAGGTAGTGCTAAAAGCTCACTGGATGATCTTGGGTATGTCATTATATCTCATTGTAACTTATTCAGGTGGTTGTGAGGAGGAAATGGAATAACCCTGTGAATGGCACCTTGAACTCCTCTGAGGGAAGAAGGAATACAATGGTGAAAAGGAAGATAATCAGTAAGCCACAGTATCCTATCCCAACTCTAGAAACCATTATTCAGACATGATCACGAACATAATGCCATTCCATCTCCCATGCCACACCTGATATTTGCCTTACCTGGGATCTTGCAGTTTAGATGCATCATTGCATTTGTATGGTTGCTACTGTGGTGCAAGGTGGACATAGTGGAGGTGGGCTTCACAGCTGTCAGTTGGTTTAAGATCCTGGCTTATGCTACCGTAACACAGTTTCCCAATTTTGACAAAAGGGGAAACACTGTTTAATCAGAGACTTCCTGGTTTAATCAGAGACTTCCTGGTTTATTCCTAGTTCATGTAAAGGGCCTACCTGTGTGGCTGGAAGGCCTGCGAAATCAAGAGATGAGCTGTAACACCAACAGTTGCCAGGGAGATCTACTCTTTACAAGTGGGACAAAGGAGCTGCAAATGGCACATCTGGATTTTATACATACTGGCTTATCAACTCTGTTGCGTCTTATCCTTTTAAAATATTTTTATTAATTAGCTCTTCTAACTGAGTGCTGGCACAAAATCCTGTTTTTGTGCAAATCACCTGTAAATGAAATGTGTGGTCTATTACTCAGTCAACAGTGAAATGGCAGAGCTTAATCTATTTTCGTCCGCTTATTTGGATTCTGGAACCTCATTGCAGCCTAGCAGTCTTAATTAGGTCAGCATTGCATGCCTTTTATTTGACTCCCCTCCCTCCACCAGCCTCCCCCCAAAACCCTTCACAAATGCAGCTCCATTTCTAGGCTGTATTGCGATGAGGATACTTTTACTGTTTATGAATTGTAGCAACTATCATAAATAATTGTCAGGAAGTGAACTCAATTTACTGTTCTCACCATCTGAGGAAGGTCACCTTAAGGTTTGCAGTCTCTTCCAGACAGTCTTGGAGAAAAGTGATTATTTAGATCCATTTTAATCCAGTTATGGGATGGAAACAGTATTGGTTGGTGCCCTAGTGGATGGTTTGGGCTGGGGAGAGGGAGAGGGAGAGGGAGAGGGAGAGGGAGAGAGCACCTTTTTGGCTCTCCTGGACCTCTCAGGAGCCTGCATATGAGGATATGGCACACAACTCCTTGTTCCATCTCCGTGTGTTCCTTTGCTTGGCATATCCCATGGCAAAGATGATGAGTACCATCTGTGATAGGAATCTAAGGACTTATCACAACAACAACAACAACAACAATTTTATCATTTATACCCCGCACATTTGGCTGGAATTCCCCAGCCGCTTTGTGTGGTTCCCAGCAGAATAGTAAAAACACTATAAAACATTAAATTTAAAAAACTTCCCTAAACAGGGCTGCCTTCAGATGTCTTCTAAAAGTCAGGTAGTTGTTTATTTCCTTGACATCTGATGGGAGGGCGTTCCACGGGGCAGGCACCACTACCGAGAGGCCCTCTGCCTGGTTCCCTGTAACTTCGCTTCTCGCAGGGAGGGAACCACCAGCAGCCCCTCAACGCTGGACCTCAGTCTCTGGGCTGAACGATTGGGGTGGAGATGCTCCTTCAGGTATACAAAGCTGAGGCTGTTGAGGGCTTTAAAGGTTAGCACCAGCCCTTTGAATTGTGCTCGGAAATGCACCTGTTGCCCTGCTCTTTCCAGGCACAGGTCCATGCTTTGCCGTTCAATGCCCCACCTTTCCCTGTAAAAACCCTCTCTTTAAAGCTGAAGCGCAAGAAATGGCAATTCAGCCTTTCCACATATTTGTGTTTGCTCCAATTATACCACTCCCACCCACTTTCTGCATGCAGAAGCTGCCTAGAGTGGCTGTTAAATCTTACTCCACCAGGCCTGAAGGCAGCAGGCTAGCTCTGGAGGCACAGGCCAGGGCCCACAGCTGTGGGTCCTCCTACAGAAGGAAAGAGCCAGGGGGCTCAGCAGGAACAACCAGATAGCTGCCCCTGCTCCCCACTGCCAGCATTCATCAACTGAAGTAGTCACCACATTCTGCCTCTGGGGGTGAGAAAAGTATAGGGCAGGCATCCCCAAACTTCGGCCCTCCAGATGTTTTGGACTACAGTTCCCATCTTCCCCGACCATCGTTCCTGTTAGCTAGGGATCCTGGGAGTTTTAAGCCAAAACATCTGGAGGGCCACAGTTTGGGGATGCCTGGTATAGGGCATCAGCTGTCTTATGCACCTTGCAGTTCCAGCTGCTTTGTTGTTGAATTATGTTTAATCCAATGACTGCTGCAGCACATTGTTTCTGGCTTTTAATTCCAAAATGCTACTTGTTGAAATTCAGGATATATGTGAAAAAGTCCATCCAGTCCCTTCAGCATAAATGCGAAGAACTATTGTCATATGAACTTTAGACCTTCTTGGATAATCCATCACCCCAATAATCACTCGCTCCTATGCCAGTAGCTGGGAACAGAGCAGAGGCAGTGGCGAGTTTCAGAGCTTGGATATTTCAACAGTTGTATTTGTATCTGTGAGTTGATATTCCTGGCAATGACTTTGTTTCTTCACTTCGTACAAGCTGTGGTATGGAACCAGAAAAATGGCAACTGTTGATTTATCAAAAGAAGCAATATTTTAACATTAGCTAATTGAATCACCCCCTTTCAATAAAAAAAATCATTTTGAGAGATCAAGTAACTTAGGCCCATAACTGTGCATAGCCATGGGCTGCAAAGGTGATGTAGCTGCAGCAGCTATGGGTATAAAGCATGTGTGATAAGTCTGTTCTGCAATGTTACTTGCAGATTGGATTTCCATGTCACTACTGTGTACAAGGGCCATTGGCATGATCACCCCCTGGGGAATCCATTTTGGTCCTTGGTATAATGAGGAGCTGTGATCGATGAAACAGATTGGGCAGGGTTGGAGTGTAAGTGGTGCAAATCTCTCGCAGGAGCTGACTGAGCACATGTTCCAGCTCATAAATGGGCCTCCTAGGTAGCAGTGAGGGAAGAAAATAGATCCTCCTTCATTGCCCCCATGGCATCCTTGGGAAACTGTCAGGCAGAGTTGTTTCATGTAGCCTGGAGGTTAGTTGTTCCTGTCCAGCAGGGTGGACCTCTGGAGCACGTGGTGACCAATTGTAACTTGATGGCAGTTGAGGTGCTGCAAGTGTGACAGGTCCAACTGAGTTGTCTAATGCAATGCCGAGCTCTGTGTTGTGGGATCGGTTTCAGTCAATGCAGCATGATGATGTGGACAGCATACTTGCTCACTCTGGCTTATTAAGGCTAACTGGTGTGGGGTGACTGAATGGGTCAGAGGTATGGTAAGCACATACCTGCATGATGGAGGTGGTGGTGCGTCCACTTCTAAAAAACCCACTCTAGACCCAGTGGAGTGTAATACCTATAGACTGGTCACCAACACCTCTTGCTTTGCAAAGGGGGTGGAGGCACTGAATTACGGTGGTTCCATCTGTAGCTTCAGACTTGTGTCCAGAGAGTAGCACTGGGTGAGTGTTCCTCAGCCCCCTGGCACTTTTGCAATGGGGTTCCACAGCATCCTGTTTTCTCCCCAGTGCTATTAAATATGTAAAAAGGTAAAGGACCCTTGGATGTTTAAGTCCAGTCCAAGGCAACTATGGGGTTGCTGCACTCAGCTCACTTTTGAGGCCAAGGAAGCTGGCGTTTGTCCACAGACAGCTTTCCAGGACATGTGGCCAGTAGAACTAAACCACTTCTGGCACAATGGAACACCGTGATGGAAGCCACGGAAAGACCATTTACCTTCCTGCCACAGTGGTATCTGTTTATCTACTTGCACTGGTGTACTTTCGCACTGCTAGGTTGGCAGGAGCTGGGACAGAGCAGCGGTAGCTTACCCCGTTGCACAGATTCGAACTGCCAACCTTCTGATCAGCAAGCCCAAGAGGCTCAGTGGTTTAGACCACAGTGCCACCCATGTTCCTGTAATATGCATATGAAGCCATTGGGACTGCTCCTTTAGAGTTTTGGATCAATATGTCATCAGTACAGTACACTGATTATACATAGGTCTACGGCTCCATCAGTCAGTAGAGGCTGTGTGAAACACATATTAAAAAGTACACATATTAAAAGGTGAAATGAGAATAAATCTTTAAAATTAATACTATGTTTCTGTGTTCATAATTTGGATTTAAGAACAAGAAGCTAGTAGTACTTGGGCAATATGGATTTAGGGGAACACCATGTATTCTAGCAAAACAATGGGTGCTACTTTAAAATGACTAAGAAATTTATTGTGGCATAAACTTAATGGTCTAGTCAAATTCTGTGGATTTTGGGTGCTATGAAAAGGCAGAAAAGTGTGAGTTATTTTATTTATTGTTGCTGTGTTTTTCTGCCAGGGAGGGGGAGAGGTGCTTGTGGGATGTTCTGACCCAGGTGCCAAAATAACTTGGCTGGCCTTGGATCCTTTACACCATGACTTGATCGGTGGGTGGGTGGTTGTTGGCTGCCATTTGGTGCTCTGCCTCAGGCAACGAAATGTCTTGGGGCAGCCCTGCATATGTGTAATGCTTTATGTAATGCCACAACAATACTTGGAATAAATCATCTTATGCAATCAGAATAAATTGCTTTAGTGTTGCTAGAATTTAAGAACCTGGAAAAATTTTGTGTGTGTGTGTGTGTGGGGGGGGTACTATAAATCAAATTGTCTCTGTGAAGTCAGTTCTCATTTATTGTAGACTTGCAGTTTTTGCCATGTGTGTTGGTTCAGAAAGCTGGCAGCCCCCTGACAAATTCCTTTAGCTTTACACCTACAAAGGAAACACAGAAAACAAGACTGACGTTGAGTAAATATTGGGGCATGGGGGGGGGGGAGACTATCCAAGGTGGTTTACAAAAGAACATATTCATTATGGGGATGGTCCATTCAAAGGAAAGCAATTCTAACTGCCATTGATCCGTGCATTCTCACTGAGTTTAGTGGGGCTCAATGCTTAACTTGGCTGGATCGTGCCCAGTGTTTCTCCTTGCACACTGATGTTAGGGGAAAGCCCTTTGTTCCAAAAGAGCATCTCTATAACTCAGGCTGCAGATCATCTGGGTACAATAAAAGCAGCAAAGAAAACTGCTTTGAAAGAATCCCTTTGAAGCAGAAATCAAAACATGGATACTTCCAGAAATTAATTATGAATATTTGGGTACTAATGCTGCAACAGTATGCACACAGAAGATAATCCATTCACATGAAGAAGGGTGAACAGAATACAGTTCTTTCCCTCCTCCCCCACATGATCAAAGCCTTCCTGTGGGTTTGCCAAGTCAGTGGAAGCAGATGACAGTCAATAATGGAAAGAGGAGGGTGGCATTTTTAAATACAGTGGCTGTACATGAAAAGTGTGATGAACAGACAAAAGTGGTTTGCATTTATATCAGATGATCTGCAAAAACTTGATGCAGCCCTGTGAATAACTTCAATAATATAAAGTTTCTTTAAAAAAATTCTTTATTGAAAATTATTTAAAAGTACACGGATGTACAAGAATATGTGTTTAAAAGAGAAAAAAATTCCACACATTTCAACTCATACACATAAAGAAAAATTAAACAAAACCAAAAGAAACTTAGTCATTTTCAGATTGTTTTATAAACATATAATACTTCCAACCTTGTTACTTCTACCCTTATTTTTTCACAGGGTTTTTTAATTACTATATCTTCTTCTTTTTCCTCTTTTATGCACTTTGTTTATTTTTCCTTTACAAATATCATTCCAGTTCTGACAATATGGGGTTGTTGATACTATAGAGATTTAAATATTCTTTATAAATAACCCACTCTCTTGAAACTTTCTGTTTCTCCAATCCTCGCACCCAACCCGTCAATTTCGCTAGTTGTAGATATTCTATCATCAAAATCTGCCATTCTGTGATTGTTGGGAGTATTTCACTTTTCCATTTTCTTGCTACCAGAACTCTAGCTGCAGTCAAACCAGACATGAATAGTGTTCTTATTTCTTTTTTGATCTCTAATGGTAAGATACCCAATAAAAATATTTCAGGCTTTTTCTTGAAAGTTGTTTTGAACAGTTTTTTAAATTCCTCATAAATCTCATTCCAATATACCTTTATCATTCCACATATGGTAGTAGGATCCCATCTCTTTTTTTGCACCTCCAACACATTGGATTTCTTCCCTTATACATTTTGGCAAGTCGTTGAGGGAGAAGAGCCACCTATAGACCATTTTCATGTTATGTTCTCTAAGGGTGTAACACGCAGTAAACTTCATATCTGTTATCCATAGCTGTTCCCATTGTTCCATGAGTATGTTATACCCAAAATCTTGTGCTCACTTCACCATAACATTTTTTGTTTGTTCCTCCTTTGCTTCCCATTATAACAGATATTCATATATTCCTGAGATATTTTTCTTTTTCTTTTGTATTAGTTCCTTTTCGAATCTTGATGTTTCTTTCGCCAGACCTTGTTTTATATCTATGGCTAATCTTTGGCACAGTTGGAAATATTGCAGCCAATCTGTTAATATTCCCCGAATATCTTCATATTTCTTTAATGTTATTTCATCTTTGTTTATCTCTAGGATTGATCTATATGTGGGCTAATTTCCTTCCATGTTTTTTTTCTTTTTACTGCTATGGCCTCCGCAGGGCATGTCCACAAGGGTATTTTAGATTCCAAAATTCCTCTGTATTTAATCCAAATTTTATACAAAGATTTTCTTATTACATGGTCCAAAAATCCCTTGTGTGCTTTTATTTTATCGTACATTAAGTACGCGTGCCACCCAAATCTGATATTGTGGCCTTCTAGGTCAAGCACTTCCTTCTCTTTTAATGTTATCCAGTCCCTCATCCACACTAGTCCAACAGCTGCATGGTACAGTTCCAAGTCCGGTAACGCGAACCCCCCTCTTTCTCTTTTATCAATCAGTATTTGGTATTTGATTCTTGGTTTTCCCCTGTTCCATACAAACCTCGTTATGTCTCTCTTCCATTCTTTGAAGCAGTTCTTTCCCCCCAATATAGGTATTGTTTGAAACAAATACATCATTTTAGATAAAACATTCATTTTTATTACCGAGATTCGTCCCCAGAGGGTTAGATGTAATTTATTCCACGTTTCCATACTCTTTTTGATTTCTTTCCATACTTTATTATAATTATCTTCGTATAAGTTTAGCTTATTACTCAAAATCCAAATTCCTAAATATTTTACTTTCTTTTTTATTTCCATATTTGTTATGTCTTGGAGTTTTTTATTCCCTGCATAAGTTTTTGGTCAAGATGTTAGTCTTATGGTAGTTTATTTTCAACCCCATAACTTTTCCATATTGTTTGATTAGTTCTATGACCTCAGGTATTCCTTGCTCTGGGTCCTGTGTTGTAATGATCAGGTCATCCGCAAATGCTCTGACCTTATAGGTATTTTTTCCTAATTTAATGCCCTTTATCTTTTCTTCTTTTCTAATGTGGTGGAGAAGTGGTTCCAAGGCCAATCCCTGTCTTGTCCCTTTATTAATAGATCTTATCCATCAAATTTCCATTAATTATAAGTCTCGCCGTTTGTTGGTCATATTCTATTCTATTCTATTCTATTCTATTCCTCTCCTAAATTGTTTTCCCATCTCCATTATTTCCCATTGCTTTTTCATATACCTCCAGGAGACATTGTCAAATGCCTTCTCGGCATCTAACAGTAACAATGCAGCTTTTAAAAAAATCATTATTCACTTCCAGATATTCTATGATGTCTATGATACTTCTAGTGTTACTAAAGATTTGCCTTCCTGGAAGGAATCCCACTTGATTTGGATGGATTGTGTCTTTAATGGCCTCTTTCAACCTGTTTGCCTTGATTTTAGTGAAGATCTTATAATCACAATTTAAAAGTGAAATTGGTCTGTAGTTTGCCATCACCTCTGGATCTCCTCCTTGTTTTGGTAGTAGGGTTATATAAGCCTCCTTCCAGGATTCTGGAATCTTCTATTCTTTCTCCTGTCTCCATGTCTTTTGTGTATAATTCTCCATAATATTTAACAAATTCTTTTATTATCATCTTAGGTTTATCTATATATTTTCCATTCAATTTGATTTTATTTATTTGTTTTTCAGAAATTCTTTTTTTCAATTGCCACGCCAAATATCTTCCAGGTTTATTTGCAAATTCAAAATTATTTTGTTTATATAATATCGTGTTATTTTCCATTTCCTGTTCTTTCTTACATGTATGTAATAATTTGAGTTCTTTTTTAATTTTTCCATTTGATGGCTGTTTATCTAATTCTTTTTCTTTTTTTCCTAATTTCCTCTAATAGATTCGTTTTTTCCTTCTCACCTATTTTCCTCTATATCGTGTTTTGTTTTATGTAATACCCTGATGACTGCTTTCCCCACATCCCATATTGTTTTTATATCTGTAGATTTTTCATTGTTTAATTCAAAATATTCTTTCAGTACCTTTTTGGCCCCTTCTATTATCTTTTCATCTTTTAATAATAAATCATTTAATTTCCACCTGCGTATTCCTGTTGTTCAATTTGGCCTTATTTTCAATAACACTGAATTATGGTCCGAGATTATTTTCAGAAGAATTGTTGCTTCTTCCACTCTCCCTAATAATTCTTTGGAAGTCCAGATGGCATGTATCCTGCTTGCCTATTTTTTTGCCTCTGAGAAGAATGTATATTCTTCATCATTTCTGTGTTTATACCTCCATGAATGCACCAAATCTAGATTTTCACTTAGTTTAACAAATGTTGATGGTAACTTCCCCTTACCCCCCCTCCAGATCTATCAAGTTGTGGTTCTATTACCCCATTAAGATCTCCCATCATTAATATTTTCTTTTAAAGGTACTCCATTAGTTTTTCTTCTAAAGTTTTAAAGAAAGCTGCCTTTTGTTTATTTGGCGCATATACTCCAGCTGTTATGATCTCTTCTCCTTTATCTATGATTTTCAATATTACCGTTCTTCCTTTCGGATCTGCGTATAACAATCTGGGTTCTAGAATAGGTTTGACATATATTACCACACCTCTCTTTTTTTCTGATCTGCTGCTATGAATTCATTTCCAAGTTTTGGATGAATCAATACTCTTTTGTGTTCTTTAGTGACATGCGTCTCTTGTAGACACACAACATCATTTTTTTTGTTTATTCACTATGTGTGCTATTTTGTTTCTTTTTTCTTTTTCATTTAATCCATTCACATTCCATGACAAGATTTTAAGACTCATTTTTATTTATTAAAATACAACAAAGATCAATATTTATTTACTTTGTCTGATTCTGTTGTTTTTCAATTATCTCTATTTCATACTTTGCTCTGCTCCCTTAATCACTATCAGCACTGCCTTCTTGGTTTGTGTTTCTAGTTTCTGCATTTTTGGGGCTGGGTTCTCTTTCTGCTATTTGTCTATTGCCCCCTAGCTCATTTCTGTATGATCTATAAAACTTTTCAGCGTCTTCTACAGTTTCTAGTCTTCTCCTTCTTCCTTTAAAATTAAAGGAAATTCCTTCTGGGAATTCCCATTTAAAGAATATTGACTTTGCCTTCAGGGCTTTTGTTAGGAATTCATATTTTTCCCTCTTTTTCAGCAGGCAGGGTGGAATCTCCTTCAATATTATGATTGTTTCTCCATCTATTTTCAGTGGTTTTTTTCTTCTATATTGTAATATTGTATTCCTTAATTTGTTCAACGCCAGTCTGATTATGCAATCTCCAGGCCATTTGTTTGCTTTGGCCTTTTTAGAATTCACTTCGAATATGGTTTCTGTGTTTTCCATTATTTCTTCTTCCTTTATCTCTAACCAGCTTGCAAGATCTTTTATAATAACTTTTTGTATGTTCTCAGGGTTTTCGGGTACGCCTCTTAGCCTGAGTATATTCCCCTTGGACTGCATTTGTGAAATAGAAAAGGCATCCCATGTGGCTTCTTGTGTTATTTTAAATTCATCATTTTCTTTTTTAACCCTCTCACATTCTTTCTTATTTTCTCTTGCTTCTTTTAATGATCTTTTTGATATATCTTCTAATTGTTGTACTTTAGTCCTTAATTCATTTACCACTTTTTTGAGCTCGATATTCTCTTCCGAAAGTTCTTTTATTTGGGGTTTTATTTCTGCAATTGACTTGGTGTTATCTTATATTTTTATCCCCATACCGTCTAATTTTTCTTCTAGTCCCTTTACTTTATCATTCATTTCTTTTCTCATTTCCCCTATTTCCCCTTTCAGACTTTCAGACTTAGTATTAAGTCCCGTAAATCCATATCCTATTATTGTCCCGAATTCCTTCTTTCCTGATGGTTATGGGAAGCACCTGCATTGTACTTTCTGGAGGACAACATTTCTCTTTTCTATCCCCCTTACAATCTATATTTTGCCGTTTACACTTAACTATCTTCCTCTTTAAGATTTCAGGTATCTGTTACCTTTTACACTCGTACAGTCCAGATACATACAGTTAGATAATTTACGGTCGAGAACTAAACCCCCAGTTTACCTGGATTATAATAACCAATTTTACCAAATCTTTAAATTTTTCCTTTTCCCCTTCCCCCCTTTCCCTGTATTATTAATATTTTAAAACAGAATAATCCCCTTTCTCCTTTTCCCCTGTGTTTTCTAGTTCTTAATTATCATATACTGTAATCAAAAGTACTTAAATTGGTTAAAGAGTTCAAAAATGCAGAAAATCCAAATTTGATGTAGTTTCTTCTTTTTACCACTGGGTGTCACTGTTCACAATTTACTTAAGGTGATTGGGCAGTTCAGAAATTCAGAGATGCAGAAAAGTTCGATGTAGTTTCCTCTTTTTACCACTGAGTGTCGCTGTTTGCAATTTGTAAGTCCTTTTAGTTTATTATGTCCTGTTGATTTTTCTCGTCTTTAACTCCACCTCTCCTTGCTTTACTCTTTGTCTTTTATTCCTCTTCCTGTGCTTTCAGAAAGACCAGCCCATTTCAAACACACGCTACGCCATTATCCAGCCCTTGTGAGTCCTTTCTTAATTAATACTCCCAATTTATACAGTCTCTTGTACAGTCTCTTTCTCCTCCTTTCTTTCTATTTTCTCTTCTCTATCCCTTCTCCCTCGCTGTATGCGCTGATGTTGTGGTGCGCTATAACAAAGTTCTTTCAACTGGTTCTTTTTTGTCCGAAACCGCTACAGTACTCCTGTTATTTTCCTTTTCTTATTGATGTTTGTTTGCTTAATTATCCTGTGATGATTTGCATATAATGAGCAGGATTTCCGTCAAATTTTTCTTATTTAAATTCTCCCTTTGTCAGTACTCTGCGTCCTGTTCTTTGGGATTTGAACATGCAGTCTTTTAGACCACCGCTATCAGCAGCCATGGTCTTATCAAGCTAAGTTGTCCAGATAAATTCCCTTTTACCCTCTTAGTCAGTCTTTAGTGGACTTTTAGCTTTTTATTAGGGATTAAAAAGTTGGAAATTACCCTCACTTAGCTCCTTCGGGTCTCGAGGCTTACTGCTGGGGGTTGCTCTCGTCCTGGTGTCTGGTGTTCTCCGTCTTCTCACCCCTCTTACGACATGAGCTCCGGAGAACCCTTTCCGACGCTGCAGGATCTTTTGTCTTGGGTCACCCCCTAGACCTTTCCGGGGGTTCGTGTAGCCCTCATGTTAGCCCTCTTACCCCTTTGGCAGCTGCTTTTTCTACGGAGCTCTTGCGGAGCTCCTGCAGAGCTCGCCCGATTCGAAGCGCGAGGAAACCAGAAGTGATAATATAAAATTTCTAGAATGAACTCTAATGTATACAGTTGGGTCCTACCTATGTTCGCTCACCCCACATTAAAATGTGAGGAGGCTGCATTGTCACTCAGCCATCAGGTGCGCTTCCCAAGGCAATCTCTAGTTTCCTAGACAAAGGGACTGAAGGAAGCAAAGTGAACTCTCACTCTTTCAGGCTCCACTCCCTCTAATCACCTCCATTGTTCCTGTAATAATACTGGGGGGGGGGGGTGGAACCCCCACTTTCCCAAAGAGAGCAGCACCCAGTGTCAGCAGAGGAAACAAATCTCATGTATTTCTTTTGGCTTTGCTACTGCTTAACGTATTGTGATATGAACGCTTTGAAATATGGAGTTGGATGCTGGAAGGGCCCAAAGGAGTGCAAAAGTGTCAGATCTTCCAAGTGTCACTATTTTCCTTGGATGTTCCTGATTTATAGAAGCTGTCCCGATTTCTGATTTGATCCCAGAATATCCCACTTTTCCTTTGGATGTCCCTATTTTCATTGGAGAAATGTTGAAGGGTATGGAGTTATCTGACCCCCCCCCCAAGCTGTCTGAAGGCAATGCTGTATAGGGAATGATTTTTTAAAAAAATGTTTAATGTTTTATTATTTTTTATATATGTTGGAAGCTGCCCAGAGTGGTTAGGGCAACACAGTCAGATGGCAGGGTATACAGTAAAATTGTCATTATGGAATGGGATGTCTCTCTTTTCATCTGAGAAATGTTGGAGGGTATGAAGTCTCATCCTCTGCTCTTGCAAGGTGCTTCTCCCATAAGGAAATGGGAGTTCAACCCAGCAGCTTCTGCTTCATCTTAGGGGCCTCTGGGACTACTTCCCATTTGTCAACAAGAGCAATGTCCCACTGTCCTAGTACTGCTGCGTTTTCCAGACATTTGGGGGCTGTGCAGAGCTGGCTGGTTTCTGTGGGGGATCAGAAGCAGGCTAACTCCTCTCACTCTGCGATGGACATTGACAGATACCTGGAAATGCCAAACACTAATGCCAGGTCTAGGCTACACAGGCATGGCATAAATCAAAAGAGTAATAATCGCCATGCTCAGATCAAAATCTGACATGGTAGGGTGAAATGACGGGCAGAGCCAAAGGACAGACATTTTAATGGCTCATTTACCTATGCCGGAGTGTGGGGCCTGCGTTCTGAGGTGTCCCCAACGGTGCCTCCTAGAGCACCCATGAAAGGGCTCAGTAAATGCTCCCTCCAAACTCCACAACACATGAATGACTGTTTGCTACTGACTCAGTCTGACTGATATCAGACAAATACCCTTAAACATACCCACCACCTTTCACTGGCTGCCAGGATGGGCCTTTTCATCACTGGAATGTTTGTGCCGTGTGAAGAAGCCTGGAGCTCTAATTCTTTGCTGCACCAGGGCTCTGCAGTGGAAAAGCCAAGCGAAATGAAGTGGAAAGGTGGACATCTAGCAGGCAGGTGGCTCTCAAGTTGCATTGAAGCCAACCAATTTAAGAGAGATCTTTAAAACCTTTCCCACAGCACTGACAGTAATGTAAGGATGTCTTCATTGCCATTGCAATGGGGAAGTGTCATCTGTCAGAACTATTCTGTGTGGTGAATACCCAGCAAATTCTGGCTGCTTTCTCCTTCTAGCTAAGTTGTCATCTGCCTACTTTAACAATTTTCCTTGTGTACTGATCTTGCAGACAGAATTGCTTGTATATTTTGCTTGACACTTGAGCTGCGATTTAATTAGAGAATTAACAGAAACTCCAACCCAGCACCAGTAGGATGCTATCCTCCAATGTTCATCTAATGGATAGGAAAGGAGAAGTAGACTTGCTGCAGGGAATAGCTTACTCACTTAAAAAAATAAAAAACAAGGAAAGGTGTATGATCTAGTGCTGTAGGGGGGGAAATATGCAGCCTTCAAAAAATTAACAGAAATAATAATGAATGTTACAACAGCAAAATGTTTGCAAAATGGCAGGAGGAATGGAAAAGACTTAGCTTGGTTTAAAATAACTAATGTGGTGCTGGAGGAGACTCTTGAGAGTCCCATGGACTGCAAGAAGATCAAACCTATCCATTCTTAAGGAAATCAGCCCTGAGTGTTCACTGGAAGGACAGATCCTGATGCTGAGGCTCCAATACTTTGGCCACCTCATGAGAAGAGAAGGGGACGTCAGAGGACAAGATGGTTGGACAGTGTTCTCGAAGCTACGAACATGAGTTTGACCAAACTGCGGGAGGCAGTGGAAGACAGGAGTGCCTGGCGTGCTATGGTCCATGGGGTCACGAAGAGTCGGACACGACTAAACGACTAAACAACAACAACAACAATGTGGTAGGAATCAGGAATGATGCCACCAGTGCTATTGAAGGGATGTCCAGAACTATTGTGCAGCCATATTTCAAGCCACATTCTCCATCACAAATAGACGAGTGTTGGGAAAGTGTAGTCTCTAAAAAATGGAAGAACCTCCCTGAGAAAAGGGACATGAATTCTCTGCAATGGGAGAGTCAGAACTGGACATTTAATGTGTAAAACGCAGCCTTCTAGTCTGGGCTTAGTTTCAAGAAGTATCGCTCACAAATCTGGTGTGTGGGGATGGATTCGTAGTGGCGCAGGAATGAGTATGTGACAAGTTTGACTGCATCTTGCTAGGTCAAAGCCACATGGGAGAACTTGGCTCTTCCTCTGTTTAAGCACTGATATTTCCTCAATGGGATGTACTCAAGGATGGCGCTTGTCAACTATCTTGATATATTTTGTAAGTTCTTTTCTTAATCTCCTCTATTATTTATAATTTTCATTTCATTTATGAATTGCTTCCCATGTGGCATCCTGAAGCGATTTACAATGTAACTACATATATAAAAGTGTTGCACATATTAAAAAACAGTTAACACAATTGTATATATGCAAACAATTAAAATTATAAATATAAAAACAGTTTAAAGCAACAACAACACATCCATAAAACCATGCAAATCCATGACAGATACTGACTGGGATTAAGATTTCAGAAGGCTTGTTTTAGCAGGTGCTTAAAAAATAATACAGAAGGTGCTTGTCTGTTGTGCAAAGGGAAGGCTTTCCAAAGGAAAGGGCCCAATTCTGACATCATGCAGAACAGACCTTTCAATAGGATGGTCCCTGCAGGATGCCATGTTTGACTGTCTGTATAGGGGACACATCAATTGAAGAATTGATGCTTTTGAATTATGGTGCTGGAGGAGACTCTTGAGAGTCCCATGGACTGCAAGAAGATCAAACCTATCCATTCTTCAGGAGATCAGCCCTGAGTGCTCACTGGAAGGACAGATCGTGAAGCTGAGGCTCCAATACTTTGGCCACCTCATGAGAAGAGAAGAATCCTTGGAAAAGACCCTGATGTTGGGAAAGATGGAGGGCACTAGGAGAAGGGGACGACAGAGGACAAGATGGTTGGACAGTGTTCTCGAAGCTACGAACATGAGTTTGACCAAACTTGTGGGAGGCAGAGGAAGACAAGAGTGCCTGGCGTGCTCTGGTCCATGGGGTCACGAAGAGTCGGACACGACTAAACGACTAAACAACAACAACATAGGGGACACAACCCCTTAGGTATCCTGGTCCCAAGAGGAATAGGGCTTTGTATACCAAAACTACCCCTTGAACCTTCCCCAGTAGCTAATTGACAGCCAATACGAATCTTTCAGCAGTGGGGTAAGAGGATGCTGATATTCTGCTCCAGTGAGTAATGGAGCTCCGCACTTTACCCTAGCTGCAGCTTCCAGGTCAACCTCAAACGGCAGCCCCACACAAAGCACATTGCAGCAATCCAACCTAGAGCTCAAGTTGCCTGCAGGTGGAGCTTAACAGGATCCCAGCAGCCTTTGCTTCCCACCCACTTTCCTTTTCTCTCTGCTTCCTATATAACAAGCTGCAGCAAGACTCTCATCTGCAAGAAAAGCCAAATGAACTGAATCTCTCCAAAAATATATTTTCATAGCCTGATTTTGCTAACCCAAAGATTGCATGATCCTTTTTGCAAGGAAACCAAGTTCTTTCTTTTGAAGCATTTGGAATCATTTTATCTTTGTTTTACTGCCAACAGATGGAGACCTGTCTGCTGTAACTCCTGAAATTCTGTGAGTAAAATCTTCACTTATTTGCAATACTAGGTGTTGGTGATTTATTCTAGATCATACACCTGGAAAAAAAAATTGCCCAGGGCAATGGCCCCCTTCGCCCCTCCCATGCTCCGCCTTTGCCTTGGTCAATGGTATCTAAAACCTCTGAAAGACCAAGTAAGAATAGCAGGGTCATATTCTTCCTGTCCTGTCTACGAAGGCCATCTATCTGGGTGACCAAGGCCAATTCATTTCCATGACCAGGCCTGAATCCCTGTTGGAACGGGTCCGGAGAACTGGTTTCATTGCAGCTGTTGCATCACAACCCTTCCAATCCCATGTCCTGAAAATGGGGTATTTGTGACCCGGCAGTAGTGGTCACAAAGCCCTGGGTCCAAGGTTGGTTTTTTCAGGAGTGGTCATATCACCACCTCTTACATAGTATCTCTGTGTATATGATGTCGTTGGGCAAGATCAGGTGGAAACCTGGAATTTGGGGCTGTTGTTCTACTGATGGCACCTATCTCCGTGCTCTATTTCCTCTAGTCCATGCCATGCACTGCTGTTGTTGAGAGATGTGAGGCTAGAAGGCAGAGGCAGACTGGAATTAGAGGAAGAGAAATTGCATAAGCCTTTCCTTAGCCTCCTGCTGGGTTAGGTGTTCCGAGGGCTCCTTGTGGGTAGCACTCTTGTCCAAATTGGTCCTGACTATGATTGACAGGATTCTGAGCTTTCGTGATAACAGCCCCAGTGACATCCTCAAGTAGCAGTTTTGGAAAAAAGGCATGCCGCTTCCAATTCTTGTTACACAGGATTTCTTCCCTCACTCCTATTCATAGCTTGGGATGTTTGCCTTCTGTAGCCCTTGCACCCAGATTTGCAAGGCATGCAAAGACAGAAAAGATTGGGACTTCCGGTGGAGCACTCTCACGAGTCAGGTCAGGGAATTTTGCTCTGAGTGTCTTGGGCATGTCCGTTCACAGCATGGGATAGGGGGGTTCAAGACAGCAAAAAGAACCCCCCATTAAAGGTCTGAGAGGACAGTTCAGACCTGAGGAACCAAGCAGCACATAAAGGGGTTTTTGGTGCTTCTGGCACTAAAAGTGGAGGAAGACAAAGAAGACCCCAGCGCTTAGAAAAAGGGCCATCCCAGCTGTGTGACGCCACGAGGACCTGGTGAGTTGTGCTGGACTCTCCACATACAAAAACCCGCGAGCCCCCCCCCCCCATAAAGCATCAAAGTTTGAAAAGGAAAAAACCCCGAGTGTCGGGCAAAGAGAGTAAAGGAAACGTAACGCGAGGTCGGGGTTGAGCAAAATAAATTATAAAGTGAAAGGCGGCTAAAAATAACACAAAGAACTACTGGAGCTCCACACCAATTTGATGAGCTGACGTGCAGGTATAAGCTTCATATCCAGAACTGTATCGAGAGAAGTGCATGTGTGCAGAGATTAAAAACTGAGACGAACGAATAATAAAGGTGCCTTAAGAAAAGATAAAAGTGCACCGAGGGGGGAGGCAAAACCTCTCGTTGGCCAAAAAACAGTGCAGCTTTAGACCTTAGGCAAAAGGAGGAAATGAGGAAAAAGGAAAAAAGAGGAGATTATAAGCTTAAACAAAAAGCTGAAGTGTGGAGATCAGGAGAAGAAGCATACTAAAGAGCCGGGGTCAGCGGATGGGGAGAGAGGAGGTCGATGGAAAAAGAATAAGGACAGAAGGATCGGTGGGGGGAAAGGAGGAGAAGAGGAGGAATCAGGAATACATGGGAATGTACAGGGTGAGGAGTGGAAAACAAGGAGAAAATGGCAACAATCAAAATTCAAGTCAGCTTCCCCCTTCTTGTCCGGTGAAAACGGAAATCAAAGTACCATAAAGAGTATAGAACTCCCTATAGGCGGCGACACCCAGCGTGTGATATGAAAATAGCAAGACTAAAATAAAAATAAAAAAGGAAGGGAAGACGATAGAACTTTATTGCTTTATTGCCAGGATGAGCGTACTGTATTTAAGATAAGGGGAAAGGGAAGTCTGTTGAGAATTGATATAAGCTGTTATGAATTGATATAAAAGTGAAAATATATTATGTAATTTTATTGTGAAAGAAAATTAATTGAAATTGATGTTTGGAATATAATGAATTATGAGATGTAAATTAGTGAATTAATTTGGTATCCCAAACCCCCAGGAATTAATTTAAAAAGGTGATAATCTGATTGAGAAAGACTGGGACAAGACCATTGTGTACTGTATATAGAGAAATAAATATGGCAGCCAACAAAAAGGGATAACCTCAGATGACAATTCCAGCAGCGATGGCAAGAAGGCAATCGGTGGTAGAAATGGATCCTAATGCAGACATCAGGGAGCTGATAATAAATATGAATAAACCGATTAACTAAAAATTGAACAATATGGGTCTGAAGATAGAACAAAATTCTAAGTTAATCATGGAACTGTCAGGACAAATGAAAGATCTCACAATTAAAAATATGGAGATGGAAATAGAAGTGGTGGACTTGAAAACAAAAATGTGCAAACATGAAGATACACTGAAAGATACCACAAAAAAATCCAACAGGAGAACAAAGAGCTGAGGAAAAGCCAAGATATTGCAAATACAGAAATGAATGAAATGATAAAGATCCAGGAGGCTACATTAGACCAGATAGCCACTCTGGAGATGTATCAAAGAGAATTAATTTTGAGATTTAGAGGTGTCCCAGAGACACAAGATGAAGATATTATGACTAAGGTAATAAAAGAAATTTCTAAATGGCTTGAAGTAAGAGAAGAAGACCTAATTATGGATGTGGACAAAATCTTCAGAATGAGGCCGAATGCTTAAAGACAATATAGAGGACCAGGGGATTGCTTGGTTTTCTTGAACTCAAGGCTGCTAAAGGACAAAATATTGCAAAAAAGAAGGTTGATTATTGATGGACATAATGTGTTTATTTATAAGGAGATACCAAAACGGTTTTTGAAAAGGAGAGGTGATTATAAGATATTTACGGACGTCTTGAAGGCTAAAGGCATTATGTTTAAATGGTTGATTCCAGAAGAGTTGTCATTTACATTTAAAGATAGGAAGAAGATCATAAGAACAGTGGATGAGATGGAGAAACTCAGGAGAACTTACAAAAAGGATCTGGGAGGGGAGGGATACCAAAAGAGAGAAAAAGAACAGAGAGGAGTTGAGGAGAAGATAGGTAGTCTGATAGAAGCGACATGAATACAAAACAGGGTTAATTCATAACAGGGAAAATTGTAGTCTGAATTTCATTCTTTCTCCCCTTTTGGTCGAGATTTCAGTCTCAAAATTTATTAATTAAGTAATAAAATTGTGAAATATTTGGAAAAAAGAAATAAAATAGAACACATATTGAAAAAGAAAAAATGGGATGTAATGTGCCTACAAGAATCCAAGAATCACATAATGCAATGCAATATTGATTAATAAAATATTGGGTGAAGAATTTATTGCTTCGGATAAAGCCAAAAAAGAGGGATTGTTATGTATATAAACCCAAAATTGGAGGCGGAATTTAAATTTAAGGATGAGGAGGGTAAAATATAAGGAGTACAAATTACTAAGGATAAGAAAAAAGTATTATTAGTAGGAGTATATGCCATATATATATATATATATATATATATATATACACACACACACACACACACACACACACACACATATACACACACATACACATACAGAATTGAAGATTTAGTTTTAATGGGGGACTGGAATGGAGTGACCTCATTGGACTGGGATAGATCAAAAAGAGAGGATAAACAGAGATCAGGGAGGCTACCAGTATCATTCTTTCAATAATTTGAAGGATGTGTGGAGGGAAAGAAATGTGAACGAGAGACAATATACTTTTTATTCCGATGCAAAAAAATCATTCAGTAGAATAGATGCAATATGGGTCTCTAGTAATTTAATGCCAAATAAAGTAGAGATTATGACAAAATCAATCACGGATCACAACCCATTGATGATGGAAATGAGAGATAATAATAAAAGGAATAAAAGTTGGAGAATGAATGAAAGATTATTAAATGATGATAATATTGTTAAGGAAGCACAAAAGTTAATGGAAGAATTTTTTGAAATTAATACTACTCAGGATGTAGACCTGAGAATAGTTTGGGATGCAGAGAAAGCTTTAAAAAGGGGTTTCTATATCAAACAGAATATAATCCAGAAAAGAATCAAAGAATCAAAATTAAAACAAATACAATGTGAAATAGAGAAGAATGAGAAATTGCTGATTAAATCACCGAGGGATAAAGAGAATTCAAAAAATTGAATTATTACAATCTCAACTTTCTACACTGATGTCCAATGAAATAGAAAATAAATTAAAATGGATGAAGCAAAGATCATTTGAATTGGGAATTCGACCAGGCAAATTATTATCATGGCAGATAAAGAAAAGGCAGCAGGAAAGACAAATAAATAAAATATTATATCAAGGGAAAATATTAGATAAGGAGGACAAAATAAAGGAAGGTTTTTTGAATTTCTTTACAAAATTATATAGGAAAGGTCGAGAATCTGAACAGGATGTAGTTAAATATTTACAGGGAGAGAAAATCCCAATAATTAGTGAAGAAAAAAGGAAATATTTAAATGAACCAAAAACGACGATGGAGGTACATCAGGCGATAGTCAATATGAAAGTAGGAAAAGCACCTGGCCCGGATAGTCTAATTGCTTTACATTATTTAAAAAAATAGAGGAAGTTTTAATTCTACCAATAAAAACATTGATGAATAAGATTTTGAAAGAAGGTAATATTCCAACATCATGGCAGGGTGTATCAATATTACATTGATACATAAACAAGGCACAGATAGAGATCTCATAACCAGTTATAGGCCCATTTCGCTGCTAAATAATGATTATAAATTATTTGCTGGTATATTGGCTAATATATTGAAAGCAGTTTTGAAGGAGGTTATTCATGAAGATCAGGTGAGATTTCTTCCAAATAGACATATAAAAATGAATACAAGAATTATAATTGATTTGATAGAATATTTAGAATTAAAGTCAAATAAAATAGTGGGTTTTATGATGGTCGATGCGGAGAAAGCATTCAACAATATTTCAAAAGGCTTCCTGCAAAAGGTATTGGAAATGTCAGAGATAGGAGAAGATTTCTGCAGAGGAATAAAATCAATATATGAAAATCAAACTGCAAATTAATAATAAATGGAGATAAAACGGAGTGCTTCCCAGTGGAAAAGGGTACCAGGCAAGGATGTCCTTTATCGCTGTTGTTGTTTATTTTGTCATTGAAGATTTTATTAATTAAAATAAGGGAAGATGAGGAAATTAGATTTGGATGGCACGCTTATTTGTATTATGAGAAAGTCAAAGTACATAAAGATTTTACAGGGCATATTATAAGAGGAGCATTATTCAAAGTATGGAATAAATATAAAAGATATGTAGATTTAGACACACCATCATGGATCTCGCCAATAGAAGCCATAGCACTCAAGAAAATAAATACAAGACAGGAATGGCCGACTTATGGGCAATTAGTGGAAGAACAAGATGGCAAGTATAAATTAAAGATATTTGAGGAAATACAAGGATTTGATGTGGATAAATGGCAGTATATTCAGCTTTTAAGTATGTTCAATGCAGATCAAAAAAGAGGTTTCTTGAAAGGAAATTCTAAATTTGAAAAAGAAGTGATTCAAAATAAAAAGATATTATTGTCAAAAACATATAAATTGCTATTAGATTGGGATTTGATGAATGAGGGGGTGAAAGAAACAATGATAAAATGGGCTAAAGATCTCAATTCAGTAATTTATTTGGAGCAATGGGATAAAATTTGGAAAGAAAATATTAAATTTACAGCCTCATTCAATATTAAGGAAAATGTCATTAAAATGTTTTATAGATGATATTTAACACCAGTAAAATTAGCTAGAATATATAAATTAAATAATAACTTGTGCTAGAAATGTAACAAAGAAGTAGGGACGATGATGCATATGTGGTGGGGGTGCGAGAAAATCAAAACCTTCTGGCTAATGGTGCATGAGGAAATGAAGAAAATGCTGAAAAAATTGATAACCAAAAAGCCAGAGGCGTACTTGTTAGGATTAATAGAAAATGAAATACCTAAAGGAAAGGAAAAAGTGTTTCTTTATGCCAGTACAGCAGCGAGGGTAGTTCTAGCATCAAAATGGAAAGAGCAAAAGGTCCCATCAAAGGAGGAGTGGATTTATAAACTAAATGAGTATTTATTAATGGCAAAATTAACGGCAGCTATAAGGAATCAATCAAAGCAAAATTTAAAAAATGAATGGAGGTGTTATGAAAGATTATATGGCAAAACATTGCTCAAAGGCTGATATGCTGACATCCTTGGATTAAGTGATATGAAGGCAAAATGGAGGGAAATTAGAAAAATAAGATAAATATTGTGTAATATAAGAGAACAAAAATATAGAATGCACACTGAGAGAACGAACTCTAAGACAGAAGTCGATATTGGTACGAAGGGAAGTCAGAGGGGGGAGGGGAAGTGATGGGGGGATTGGTGATGGGTTGTGTATATGTTTGATTTGCTTTGCTTTGCTTTTGATTCGATGTATGATTTTGATCTGATTTTGATTTATATGTATGTTTGGGTATGTTTGGATTGGTTTGATTTGCTTTGTTTGATTTGTAAGTTTTAATTTATAATTTCAATACTGTAAAGAATTTTTTTAAATAAAAAAGACAGAAAATATTGGTTAGTTTGTGAGGAAGAAGGCTGTCAGATCTTCATGCTAAATCTGGTGCCTGCTGGGTAGAGATTTGTTACAATTTGCATGGAAAGGTCACAGGGGAGGACGACACCTTCCTGTTTCACCAAACTTCCAACACTCCCATTTTATTTTTAAAAGGAAACACATTGTAAGGGCTGCCTCACGAATTGCTGGCAGGAAATGTCAAGGCCTTCTGTAAATTTTCAAAAAAGATTATTACACACTAGTGGTTTTTGAGCATCTAAAATACCTCCTTTATACTGCGGCCAGGCCAGTCTCAGGATATGATGTGCCTTTGCAGCCAATCCCTCTCCCAGCCCAAGCCCTGCTCTTTGATTATCTCTCTGCTTGCTATATGGAACTGGCTAGCATGCAGCTACAGTATTGTGTAACAGAAGCAGCAGCTTTGAGAACTGCCTCTGTTAAGGGCCGGCCCTACCGTTCGGGCAGAACAAGGCAGCTTCCGATGGTGGATGCTGAGTGGCAGGGAATGGCAAGAGGTGCCACCTGGGCTGTCCTATGCTTCCTATGCTAGTCTGCTGCTCTCAGGTTGTGTCAAAAGCATTGAAGTAAGATTTATCTCAGTTTCTGTATGTGGAAGTTGGGGAGGGTCCCCCCCATCTTGCCCTTTGCTGCAAGCAGCAAAATGTATTGGGGGGCAGCCCTACGCCTGTGCATGCCACCTTTGAGAGACCATTCTTCCAACTGCCTTGCAAAGCTGTGCTGAATGCAGACCCGTCCTAGCCATAGAGGCTAGTGGCGTGGAGAACCACGGCGCCAAGCGCTGGAGGGTGCTGGAAGGGTGGCAACTGAGCGCAGGGTTCCGGCGATCTGGCCAGGACTGCGCTCCTTCTCCGAGAACTCCGCGCTGCGCCTCCTTCTCGTTTCCCCAGCGCTGGGTCAAGCTTCGCCACCAGTGCGCGCACAGCGCCCAAGCAGCTCTTGCTGGTCCCGCGGTGCGCGCGCTGGTGGCGAAGCTTGACTAAGCAGAACCCAGCACTGGGGGAACGAGAAGGAGGCGCAGCGCTGGGGAAACGAAAAGGAGCAGTCCTCGGAGGTGGCCTCCCGCTGCTGCCCGCGGTCCGCTTGGCACTCCCTTAGAGAGGCGCTGGAGGGGCACTGGAGGGACCTAGTGTCAGGGCGCTGGGTGGGCTTAAGATGGCCCTGGCTGAATGTGCAACACCAGTGTGGGATAAACTCATGCATGGCATCTGAATGCATCTGCAAATACAGATTTTAAGATGCAAGACATAAAATAAGGTTCATATCGCTTCTGACCTTTGGCAAGGTCATGAAAGTGTGTGAACAGTTTATCACTGACCATTCTGAATAATAAAAGTTAAGATGTGGTAGTTAATAGGTTTAATTGCACAGATGAAGGCTTGGAAGGGACAGTAGAATATTTATCTCTGTTTGTAAAGGAAACAGATTCTTGTCCGTTTTAATCCAAAACACTAGCCCGGTGAATTCTGTGTTGAATTATTTTGTGCAATCCCACTGAAATCAATGGGATTAAGAGAGGGGAATGAAAAATCTTGGTGGAATCCAGCATTCAGAGACGTGTGACACAAAAAATACTGAAGCATTTTAACTGCCTTCTGCACAAAGCACATGTGAGCATATTGTGACCGGGCAGAGAATTGTTTCCTTAGCTATAATTAAATTG
This sequence comes from Zootoca vivipara, assembly GCF_965207765.1. Taxonomy (NCBI): domain Eukaryota; kingdom Metazoa; phylum Chordata; class Lepidosauria; order Squamata; family Lacertidae; genus Zootoca; species Zootoca vivipara. Next base: position 478,650 of record NC_142593.1, on the reverse strand, counting down.
AGGGAGGAGGGGAGAAGCCCTTTCAAGTGGAGAACAACAGTACAGCTCCTAGGGCAGAAAGTCAGCTAATTCACTGACCTTGATCTCACATCCATGCGCACTCGTGTCTCTGTGTGTTTCCAATGTAGATGGAGCAAGCCTCTGACTAATTCACCGTCTCTATTGTGGGGCTTCTGCTGCTGCTGAGCTCATGTTGTTGATCTTGTTTTACAGCAGTCCTGCCTGTTGTGCAGAGAACAGAATGTTCTCTTCTGTGAACTGAGGTTGAATTTATCCAGCCCACTTTGTCTCAGGAACCACACACTTATAGGGGACAGAGAGAAGGAGAGAGATTGATTTTGTTTTTAATTTTTAAAAGTCATAGTTTTTGGTTTCATTTGACCTATTTAGGATTTTATTTCCTGTTTATATGAAAACACAAACACTTAAAAATCTGAGCAAGCATGCTTTTAAAGGACAAACTGTTAATGTAACCCTAGCTGCTTCACAGAAATGGAATGAGGATTCTTGGATTGTTTCTTTTTTGGTATCCAGGCAGAGCTGAGCATTGCAAATTTGTTTTACTTTCCTACATTTCTCCTGTTAGATTGCATGCTTCCCTTCCAAAGCTGGGATTTCAAACTAAACTCACATTCAGGAGTAAATGGGTAGAGCAGGGAGCCTAACCTCTTTTTAAGCCCTGTTGATACAGTGACAGCAAAACTGGGATAAAGAGATTCAGAACATCATCCTGCTTATTTTGGGTTCATCAAAACAATGCATGACTTTAAGAAGTGGTTTGCAGTGCAGGCAATTTCTTTGGATGGCTTATCTATATTGTGAAAAAAACTGTGCACTGCAGAAGAGCCATATCATCCATTTGCTGCTCTAGCAAGTTGCTAGGGAAGCATCAGAATTTCACAGGAGCACTGGAATCCAAAAGATGCACTTCCAAAAGCTGCCATATTTTGCATTATATTGTGACCAAAAGGATACTTCAGTATCACATATGAAAGAGTTTTCATTTTGAATAAGCACCTTTATTATTATGGTCCATTTTCATACAGAATGGTTATTGACATAAGCACATATGAAATGCAGTAAGAATAATGAATGTAAAATATAAAAACAGAAAAATAAAATGAGAGGGGAAAACCGGGAGAAAACTGAGAATGCAGTGCCACATACATTTATCACATACAAGAAGAAAAAGGTGAGTCAAATTAGTTCTTGATAAAGCCTCTCCACATATTTATCTGTGGAGCAAGGGGTTTATTGGGCTGTGCAGACTAGTTAACACAGGAGAAAAACTTATACCAAATCAAATAAAAGTGGTCTATTTTTGATGAACTGTTTGTGTGCCAGGTGTTCTGGCAGTGCAATATCCCATACTTTCACAAGCCACTCCTCTCGGGAAGGAGGTGAATCGGATTTCCAATGGGAAGTCACTGACATTCTGGCTGCGATAAGTAGCATAAACACAAGAGATTTGCACATGAGTTGGTACTAGGCTCCAAGGACAGGAGCGCCAGGGCTGGGTCTGGGGACAGTACCTGAGAGGTGATGGTGGAAATAGTGTCAAAAATTTGGGTCCAGAATCTCTGAACTGAAGCAATCCCACCACATATGAAGCAATGTTCCAGTGTGACCACAACCCCAGCAACATAGATTAAAGTAACTGTTGCCATTTTTGGATAAGCGGAATGGAGTCCAATGACATCTTAACACTGTTTTCAGCATGCCTTCCTGTATTCTTACAGAAATCGTTTCAAGTGGGGGTTTAGACCACATCACTTCCTGTGAGGGACAGGGGATATCGCGAAGTCCCTCCCCTCCTGAGTTCCAGCCCATCCCCGAGCGCAGGGGAAAGCAGGGAGAGTTCCGATTCCAGTGGGGAAGCAGGAAGTCGTGTCCGAGGCTCAGACAAGGTAGCGGAGCCAGGGTCCCAGGTGGGACAGGAAGGGGCAAGCAAGGGGGGGAGACCCATCCCCCCAACTCCGGAATTGCGCAGAAAGCGGAGAGGGAAGAGGATGGGTCTACCAAAGTTGTTATGTTGGAGAAAAACGCGCCAAACGCCATTCGGAGGTTCTGATTCAAGCTGAGAAGATGTGTCCTTGTAAATAGCATTCCCTTCAGCACTGTAAATACGCAGCACCAATAAAAGATAAAATGCAGAGCTGTGTAGAGTCGTTACTCTGAAGTAGCCCGCTCCGGCCACTGTGACACTTCCCCTACTTATTTCCCTATCCAGAGATCCAGATCATTTCCCCACACTAATTGTAGCCCATGAGAAGAGGCTGATTCTGTGCTAAGTAGAATTCTATATATATTGGAAGCTATGCCCTTATTTCATGAGGTTGCATTAAGACCAAGTGATTATTAGAGAGTCAGGGAGAGTCCTTTGCACAGCATGAACTGGGCAAAAGAGGGGACCTGGGTTAGTCGGAGCCAGTTGTTTTTCCTTTAAAGAAGCTGCTGAAATAGGACGACCATGGGGGCTTTTCCCTGCCCTGCCAGATTTAAGGATTTACTACGAAGCAGCTACCTTTTGTTGGTTAAAAGAATGGTGTTTGTTAGAAAATACAGATGTGTTGGATTTGGAAGGATATGATAATGTATTTGGATGGCATGCGTACTTATGGTATGACAAGGTCAAAAGACACAAAGGATTTAAAAATCATGTAATTAGAAAATCTTTGTTTAATGTTTGGAATAAGTATAAAGATTTATTAGAAAGGAAAACACCCCTTTGGATTTCACCGTTAGAAGCAAAGGCTCAAAAGAAGTTAAATATGGAGGCCAAATGGCCAAAATAGAGATATTCTGGTGGAAGAAGGAGACCAGTTTAAATTAAAGACATATGAACAGTTAAAAAGTAATTTAGATGACTGGCTCCAATACCATCAGATAAATGAATTGTATAAGATGGATAAGAAAAATGGTTTTCCATTAGAAAAGTCCAAGTTGGAGACAGAATTATTAGAGCCAAAGACAAAAAAATCTTTCCAGAATGTATAGTCTATTGCTGCAGTGGCACACAAAAGATGAACAGACAAAAAAGGTTATGATAGATTGGGCGAAGGATGTGGGACATAACATTATGATGGATGATTGGGAAAGGTTATGGAAGAAGAATATGAAATTTACTGCATGTACTGTTTTAAGAGAAAATATGATGAAAATGATGTATAGATGGTATTTAACACCAGTAAAACTTGCTAAGATTTACCATAATCAAGATAATAAGTGTTGGAAATGTAAAAAGGTTGAAGGAACATTCTATCACATGTGGTGGACTTGCCCATTAGTTAAGGATTTCTGGGAAAAGATTTATAATGAATTGAAAAAAGTGCTGAAAGACACTTTTATTAAGAAACCAGAATCCTTTCTATTGGGCATAATAGGAAAAGAATTGCCTATGAAAGATGTAAATTTGTTCTTATACGCCACAACTGCAGCCAGAATATTATTAGCAAAGTATTGGAAGACACAGAAGATACCTACAGTGGAAGAATGGCAATTGAAGATGCTGGATTATATGGAACTTGCTGACCTGACCGGAAGACTACGCGACCGGGGAGAAGAGAAGGTGGAAGAGGAATGGAAGAAATTTAGAATTTATTGTAAAAAATATTGTAGAATTGATGTATGAGGAGAATTATAAGCAATTGTGAAGTTGCAGGTTAAGAAATTAAGTGAGATATAATTGAAAATAGGTTAGAATATTATAATGAGTTGTAAAATTGAGAAAAGGACATTGTAATTAGATTTGGATAATAAGACATAGAATGTGCCAAGAATGATATGCAATGAACCGTTAGAAGGGGGACCCGGGGAAGTCCCCTACTAAAATGAGGGGGGGGGAATGGAATGTATATGTTGTTGTTGTTGTTGTTTTTAATTTTTTTTAAAAAAATTCTTTTTTGATTTTCTATTTTTGAATACGGATGTTATAACAATGTACAATTATATGGATGTTATTCCTTTCTTTTTATAAAATTTAATAAAAATTATATATATATATATATATATATATAGGACGACGACCATTAGGCAGAATATATTTGATCCATGGCATGCTCTGGTCCATGGGGTCACAAAGAGTCGGACACAACTAAACGACTAAACAACATTTGATCCTATATATTCCTTTTGTTCCCAACGTCAATATTGGAGGTATTTGTCATTAAAACAGAATGTTGGATGGTGCAGAATGGCCATTAAGGGTGGCATCAGAGGGGCCAAGTGTATTTGCCACCTGCACCACACTTTAAATGTTAATTGTAAAAATGGATTCTCGTGGTGTGTGCCCAGGAGAAAAGGCAAGGCTTGGAGAGAGGGCATTGAGGGTTCCAGTTCAGTTCTAACGTAGGGAACTGAGATTGAACCATTAATAATGTGCACCATTTGCTTTTATTGAAAAGCCTCATAGTATAGCTTTGCTCCAGGGATATTATAGAGAATTTGAGTACCAGCCTACCAATGGAAGATGAAAGACAGGAGTCAGAGAGGATGCCATAGTAATGGGCATTTCATAACATCCCTTGAATCAACCAGCTAAATACAGGTTTGGGTTGTGAAAATACAGTAAAGTTGCTCTGTTAAATAAGGGGAGTAGTTAACATTAGGACCCACAATAGGAAGCAACTGTGTTTGAGCTCAAGTGATGCTCAGGATGTAGCAGTGGTAGGTTGGGAGCAAGAAGGCAGAGGCGTAGCGTGGGGGTGGGGGTGCTGCCGCCCTGGGCACAATTTGAGAGGGGGCGCAAAAAGCACCCATACAGCAGGCTTCTTCACTGGAGCCTGGCTCCGCGCCAGAAGCAGCGGCGTCTTGGCTGGCTGCAGCGCTTGTGCCTGGTGCAGCTCTGCCCCTGGGTCAGGCCTAACCTGGGGGAGGAGAGCCGGTGAGTGGGCGGCAGCTTCCCCACCACTCTCCTAACCCTGAACTGTGGATGCAGAGGGCACCCTCTGCACCCTAGCCACCCTGGGCAGTTTGGGCATATACACTGTCACTGCAAGAAGGAGAAGAAGAAGAAGGAAAGAGAGAGTTTTGCTGCTAGGCAGTGGCGGACTTTGGGCTTTCAAATTTCAACCCAATGTCTGGTGCAATGCCAAAATTAAGTGCCACCCTGGCTCTCGCCTTCCATTCTAAGTCATTGTTGTGGTGGCCCCTGTGGCACCCTCTTGGTCCAGTGCCCAAGTAGCATTTGACAAGCTCTCCCATTATATATTTACCTACAGTGGGTCCTCTTTAATAGCTGTGTATTAACAAAAACATAATTTCCATCACAGGAAAATATTTGTTCCACTCTGGTGTCAATTATTTTATCCAGTTCTGGGTGCCACATTTTCAAGGAGCACAGTCAAACCAACTGGATCATGTCCAGAAGAGGACATTCAGGATGGGTAGGGGGGAGGGTTCTAGAAACTGAGTCCTAGGAGGAATCACTGAAAACAGCTACTACCATAGGTCCGTTGAGAAAAGATTAAGGGGCAAACTTAGAGTGAAGAACTAAATGAAAGTTTGCAAGGGGTCTGCCACAAGTAGCACATCCGATTGAGACAATGGAAGGGATACTTCCATTCATGGATGGGACTGAGATTCAGCAGAAGATCTGGGTGGAGAAATGATGATAGTGGTGGGCAGGTGATTTTCATTATAAACTTCATCAGATTCTTTAAGGCTTACAAGAAAGGAGATTCCAACTAAATATTGGGGAGAACTTTCTGGTGGTAAGAGCTGTTCAGAATACCTTGGAAAGTGGTGGACTCTCATTCACCAGAGGTGTTTAAACAGAGGTTGGATGGCCATCTGTCAGGGATTCCTTAGTTGGGATTCCTACATTGCATGGGGTTGGACTACATGACACTTGGGGTACCCTCCAACTCTACAATTCTATTATTCCATTAATCTGATGCACACTTCCCTGCCAGTAAACCCTATTGAGGTCAATCAGATTTACTTCTGATTAGACATGTATAGGATTGTACAATAAAAGCATGTCCATTTGCCCTGTTATTAATCAGTCTTGGGGCCAACTAGCATGAAACAGAAAGATTTCTTACTTAAAAGTAAAATGGGAGTGCTTGGTGGTGGGATGCAGTGTCAATTTCCCTGATGAACATGGACTCAAACTATGTATCTCCTTGCACATGAGAATTATTTACTTAGGAATTATACTGTTATTATGAGAATTATTGCTAAAAATATGTATTGTTGGGTCTACAATAATCTATATTTTTAGGATCCAGAGTTCCTTGTTCTTTTTTGCTTCCCTGTTTTATAATGTATTTCATGAAAAGGATAAAATATATTTAGGACACAAGTCTGACTTGAATCACTCCTCCCCCAAGACTGCTGCTAACATTTAGACAAACAAACCTATAGGAGATCCTGTGCATGGTCTGCCATATCATGCCTAGTTTGGCCCTTGTCCTCTATTTTTAGCTGCTGCGTCATGCTTGTGCAAACCATTTCCTCATAGTTTCCTCTTCAGCTATTGCAAACTAGGAAGTGGTGTCATCTTTAAGCTCTAGCATCAATACTTTTCCCTGGCATGAATTCTTATTTGTGGGTGAACACATATATATTTCTGTAATTTTCAATTATTCATTTTAACGGTCATTTGTCCAGCACCGAGGGCCTTCCCTCATTGCGAGAGGTGAGGTTGCAGGGAACCAGACAGAGGGCCTTCTCGGTAGTGGCACCCGCCCTGTGGACCGCCCTCCCAACAGATGTCAAGACAAGATTATTTTACTTTTAGAAGACAACTGAAGGCAGCCCTGTTTAGGGAAGTTTTTAATGTCTGGTGCTGTACTGTTTTTAATATTCAGTTGGAAGCCGCCCAGAGTGGCTGGGGAAGCCCAGCCAGATGGGCGGGGTATAAATAATAAATTTATTATTATTATTATTATTATTATTATTATTATTATTATTATTATTATTATTTTCCATTTAAATACACAGGTTATTGCTTATAATGTTCACAACTCTGTATGCACCTGGACCTCAGCTTTTGGACCATGTATTTTCTACTGTGTGGTAGAATTCTTAGGAAATGAATGCATGAAGAGGAAAACACCGTTTTAACTGGATCAACAATTTCAAGAACTTTGCCTTTCAGCCATAAATCACTAACTCTGATTTAGTTTTATATTTACTGTAGTTGTGATTTCCTCCCATAAAAACGTTGCTGTTTTGTTGTGGGTTTTAAGTTCCCTTATCCTTATACTAATCATGTTATGCTACTTTCATGGATAAATTCTGCCTTCAATAAATTATAGGCTGTGTCCAGCTAACTTACTCCATTAGCACAAGGATTTCTTTTTGTGGCTATGGACCTTCTCCCCTTTCTTACACCTTTGCCACCCCAAAACTTGCTCTGGTTCCCCCCTACCCTCCAGAGCATATTAGGCAAAGGTGTGTGGCACACATAGGGACTGTGCTGGAAAGTTCTTTTGCACAAGCAAAAAATTAATGTGTTAAAATAATGTGTGTGTTTCAAAGAGCTGTAAAATAATAGATAACCAAGTCTTATGGCAAAGTCTTCTGACTTGCAGAATGGTTACTTTTTATATGACACCTACATGCTTGTCATAACCACCTCTTGCCATATGTCTATATTTGTTTATGCCATGTCTTGGCCTTTCTGTTCTCTCCTTTCTTGGCATCTATTGACACATGCACTCAGTGAGGGTGTTTATGCACTGGCAGGTTATCAGGAATTTAGCACATGTCCATGATCTGTCTACAGGATGCTTCTCTTGACTAATTCCTAACTAAGATTTACTGGATCAGGCCCAGGAAGCTGTCTCAGAAACACATGCTGTTGGTTGGGATGTTCTTTGACTTACCAATGCCAGATGTTTGCAATTTCACAACCTGCTTTGTTAATGGGCATTTAACACTTTTATGTAATTGTCAAATTCTGTATTTTTTGCTTTTCATTTCCATCTGGCGTCACTCTCTGGGAGTGCGCTGCTGTACTCAGGTCCTCCTGGTGGCTTCTCATAGGCATCTGGTTGGCCACTGTGAGAACACTAGGCTGGATTAGATAAGTCTTTGGCAGGATCCAGCAGGCTCTTATTATTTTCTGTGGTCACTCAGCACCCTTCTCCCCCTTACAGCCACATGTAGACATATGCCTGACAACTTCAGATAACACTTCATGAAGTCAAAGCAAAAATTAAAAAAATCCTTCCAGTAGCACCTTAGAGACCAACTAAGTTTGTCATAGGTATGAGCTTTCGTGTGCATGCACACTTCTTCAGATACACTGAAACAGAAGTCACCAGACCCTTATGAATAGTCAGAGGGTGAGGGTGGGGGTATTACTCAGAAGGGTGGTGGGAATGGGTGATAGGCTGATAGGAGTGGTAAACCTGTTGGTGACAGTTAACGACTGTTAACAACTGCAATTGGTCTTGCAGGAAAAAGCAAGGGGTGAGATGGCTGAAGAAAGCTTTATCATGTATAATGAGTTACAGGTAGGTAGCCGTGTTGGTCTGAGTCGAAACAAAATAAAAAAATTCCTTCAGTAGCACCTTAAAGACCAACTAAGTTTTTATTTTGGTATAATGTATAATGAGATAAGAATTCAATGTCCTTTTCAGACCAGGTCTCTCCATGGTTTTAAGTTTGGCAAGGTATGTGCTGCACTGGTTAACTTTTAAATCTTTACATATTTTTTGCATGTTCACCAGATATTTAAAACTTGCATGCCCCATTTTTCTGTGCAGAGCATGGATGCAGTTTTTATGTGGGCAATTAGTTTTGCTGACATAATCCAGTTATTAACACGTCATTTTTTCAGACTTTAGGTCTCTCTGCGACCCCATCACTGGATGGATAATGCTATAAATAGTACAAACCATCCACCATTTTTGTAGAAGTAATGACCTTGCCCTGTTTTTTAATAAAACACTCATTGCCCTCAAAAATAAATGCAAAACCAACCTTGGAAAGGCATGAAACTGACAATAAAGAAAATTCTAATTCTTCAACAAATAACACATCGCTCAATTCTGCATCTAGACATGGCAGATAACATGTACCTATACGTGAAATTGGGCAATGCTGTTCATCTGCAAGACAAATGCTGTCTTTGCCTTTTGGTAATTTGCTGAGTGTTGTAAAACAGTCAGGGCTGTTCATTATTGTCACAGTGGCCGGAGTGGACTACTTCAGAGTAACGACGCTACGCAGCTCTGCATTTTCTTCTTTTATTGGTGCTGCGTATTTACAGTGCTCAAGTCATTGCTATTTACACGGAGCGATGTTGTCAGTCGGTTTCAGAACCTCCTAATGGCTTTTGGCGCGTCTTTCTCCAACACAAAAGCTTTGGCAGACCCATCCTCTTGCCCCTCCTCTTCCTGCGTAATTCTGGAGTTGGGGGGATGGGTCTTCCCCCCTTACTTGCCCCTTCCTGTCCCACCTGGGACCCTGGCTCCTCTACCTTGCCTGAGCCTCGGACACGACTTCCTGCTTCCCCACTGGAATCGGAACTCTCCCTGCTTTCCCCTTTGCTCGGGGACGGGCTTGAACTCAGGAGGGGAGGGACTTCGCGATATCCCCTGTCCCTCACATCCACCCCCCTCCCAAGCTCTCCTTCACCCCTCCCCAGGCCCCCCCCATGTGTCGGTGACGACTGGAAGCCTAAAAACTCGGTGCTCTCCGAGCCCGTTGGTGTGAACACCTCCCCCCAGTCCTGCGAGCCCCCCCCTTCCGCCTGGGAGGACGGGAATCCCAAAAAGTCCGTGGCGTCAGAGCTGGTGGGGGTAAAAATGTTTTGCCAATCTGCTCCTTCCTCTGACTGGGTGGATCTTGGCGACACCCATACCTCATCCTCTGGTTCCTCAAACTCCGCTTCCCAGCGCCATGGTGAGCTGTTCTCCCGTGCCTCCTCCTCCTCCCCCTCCCTTTCCATGTGCCAGGGCTTGGGTCTGTGGGGAAAGAGGGCGTGAAATTCTTCCACCAAGAATTCCTCCTGTATCTGAGTGGCGGGAACCCATTCATTCTGGGACGGTGGAGCATCCTCCCATGCCATGAGGTACTCCAGGCCCCCCACCCCCCACCTTGAATCCAGGATGGCCGTGGCCTCATTGAGTTGCTCCCTGCTTTCCCTCTCCCCCCCTCCCTCGGGGGTTTGTTCGCTGTCTCTGAGCCTGCTGCTTTCCCTGTACGGCGACAGCAGCGATCTATGAAACACTGGATGCACCCTCATGTCCTCGGGCAGTGCCAGCCTGTATGCCACCGGGTTGACCTGTTGCGTGACCGTGAAGGGGCCCAGCCATTTGGGTGCCAGCTTTTTGCACCTCCCTCTGGTGGGAAGGCCCTCCGAGGACAACCACACCTTGTCCCCCACCCTGATGACCTCCCCTTGTCGCCTGTGGCGATCTGCCCCCTTTTTGTACGCTTCCTTGGCCCTCTCCAAGTGTTCTCTGAGCTGCTGGTGCACCGTCTCCAGCTCCTCTGCCCAATCCTCAGCCTGTGGGCCCTCCTCCTCCTCCTCCCTCTCCCTCTCTGGGAAAGATCTGAGGTCGCGCCCGTAATTGGCCTTAAAGGGCGACACCCCTGTGGAGACGTGCACTGCATTGTTGTAGGCAAATTCTGCTAGTGGCAAGCGATCCACCCAGTCCGTTTGCCGCTGGCTGACGTAGCATCTCAGGTACTGCTGCAGAATGGCGTTGACCCTCTCCGCTTGTCCGTTGGTCTGCGGGTGTCTCGCCGTCGACAAGCTGACCTCCACCTGCAGGAGGTTCATGAGCCGCCGCCGCCAGAACCTGGAAACAAATTGGCGGCCACGATCCGAAATAACCCTTAAAGGTAATCCATGCAGTCTGAAAATGTGATCAACAAACAGTTTGGCTGTCTCTTCTGCCGAGACTGCCCTGGCACACGGTATAAAGTGACACATTTTGGACATGAGGTCCACCACCACCAACACTGCAGTCTTACCCCTGGACGAAGGCAGATCTGTGATGAAGTCCATGGACACCACTTCCCACGGCCTGTGTGGTGTGGCTAAGGGCTCCAGCAACCCTGGTGGCGCTGCTCTGACCACCTTCGCCCGCTGGCAGGTGGTACAGCCCCTTACATAGTCTCGAACATCTTCCCTCACCCCTGGCCACCAGAAGTGTCTCATGACTAGGTGAGTGGTCTTGTCCCTTCCAAAATGCCCCGCTGTAGGGTTGTCGTGCATCTGCTTGAGGACCGTACGTCGAAGCTGGGTGGTGGGTAGGTACAGCGCACCCTTGTAGAAAAGCAGCCCTCTGCGTTCTGCAAAGTCTTTTGCCTGCTCCCTCCCCCCTCTCAGTTCTCTGAAGATGCGGTTGGCAAATTCATCCGCTGCCGTCAGTGCTGTGAGTTCTGCCTCGCTCACCACTGCTGCTCCGCAGGACCATGCCGACGGGGGGAAAATGTGCCTTGGGGCTGGTGGCGCCTCCTCCTCCATGTACTCTGGCTTGCGGGAGAGGGCATCCGCCCTGACATTCTGCTCTCCTGGGATGTAGTGTATGGAGAAGTTGAAGTTCGAGAAGAACTCCGCCCACCGTATCTGCCGCTGGTTGAGCACCCTGGCAGTTCTCCAGAACTCCAGGTTCTTGTGGTCTGTGCACACCTGGATGGGGTGCTTGGCGCCCACCAGGAAGTGTCTCCAGTGCTGGAACGCCGCGTGGATCGCAAGAAGTTCCCGATCAAAAACTGTGTAGTTTCGCTCGGGCTGGGTCAACTTCCTGGAGAAGAAGGCACAGGGTCTCCACTCTCTGTTGGCGTCCAGTTGCAACAAAATGGCGCCCACAGCCTTATCAGAAGCATCTGTTTCAATGCGTAGGGGCGCGTCCTGAACCACGTGGAACAGGTTCTGGTCTGAGGCGAACACCCTCTTGAGGCTTTCGAACGCTGCTTGCGCCTCTGGTGTCCACCTGAACTTCTGCTTGCCTCTCAGGCAGTCAGTGATGGGAGCCGTAACTCGAGAGAAGTTCTTGATGAACTTCCTGTAGAAGTTGGCAAAGCCTAGTAGGCGTTGGGCATCTTTGCGCGTCCTGGGGCTGTGCCAGTCCAGGATGGTCTGCACCTTGTCCTTGTCCATTGCCAGCCCCTTGTCTGACAGCTTGTAGCCCAGGAAGTCCACCTCCTTGGTGTGAAACTTGCACTTCTCCAGCTTCACATACAGGTGGTTCTCCTTCAGGCGCTGTAACACCTCCCTGACGTCCTTCACGTGCTGCACTGGGTCGTTGGAGTAAATAAGGATGTCATCCAGAAAGACCAAGCATTTCCTGAAGAGTAGGGACCCCAGGACGTGGTGCATGAAGGCCTGGAAGCATGCTGAGCCCCCTTGCAACCCGAAGGGCATCACCAGATATTCAAAAGAGCCCAGAGGCGTGAACATCGTGGTTTTCCACTCATCGCCTTCCCGGATCCTGATCAAGTTGTACGCCCCCCTCAGGTCTAGCTTGGTGAAAATCTTGCCTCTGCGTGCCGCTGTCAGGAGATCATCCACTCTGGGCATGGGGAAAGCCACTGGCTCTGTCACCGAATTCAGCCGTCTAAAATCCACCACAAGACGGCGCTGTTGCGTGTCTTTCTTGTCCACCCAGAAGACCGGGCTGCCCCCTGCTGCCTTGCTTTCTCTGATGAACCCCCGCTTGAGGTTCTTGTCGATAAAAGCGCGCAGATCCTCCAGTTCCTGGTCTGACATGGCGTACAGCTTGGCTGGGGGTATAGTTGCCCCAGGCACCAGGTTGATCTGGCAGTCAAAAGGCCTGTGTGGGGGCAGGTGGTCGGACTCCGCTTCACTGAAGACCTCCTGCAGGTCCCAGTATGGTTTGGGTATCGCCTCACCCCCTTTGACGTGCATGGTGGCCACCGTGGCTATCGGAGGCCCCTCCCCTGGTTGGTGCTGCATGCAATGTTCCAGGCAAAAGTCCGATCCAAAAGTGATGCATCTCTGATGCCAACTTATGGAGGGGTCGTGGCGCGCCAGCCAGCTCATGCCCAAAACGATTGGGGGGTCTGAGATGGTGGTGACGTTGAATGCCAGTGTCTCTGAGTGCCTTCCAACCGTCATTCTCATGGGGGGGGGTTTGATGAGTGATGGCCCCTCCCAGCAGCTCTCTGCCGTCAATGGTTGCCACGTGCAGAGGAAAATCCAGCTGCAGAAGCTGGATCTGGTGCTCTTCTGCAAAGTTTCTCGAGAAGAAGTTGGCTGAGGCACCACTGTCAATTAGGGCGAGGACCGTCAATGGATAGCCATTTGGGAGCGTGAGCGTCACTTCTAGAACCACTCCTGCTCTGGGAGGGGTGGGCTGGCTCTGCTCCTCTCTGTGCGGGTGGGTGGGCTGGGGCTGTTGTCTGCTGACTGTGCCTGGCTGCCGCCCCTTGTCTCCTGCAGCCAGGCTTTCCCGTTTCCCTGCTGTGGTGCTGCGTCAGTGGGGGAGGGCACAACCGTTCCCGCCTTTCCTTGCCACTCCCTGCGATGTGGGCAGTCTCTGACGAGATGCTGGGGGGAGTTGCAGAGAAAGCAATTCCCACCCCTTCCCTCCTTGCGTCTTGGCGCCGCTGGGGTTTGAAAAGCCCGCGCGCGCGCGCTATCAATCTGCATGGGTTCCTGGTCCTGACTGGCCCCAGGCGTGGCTTGAAAGGGTTGTTGAGGGAGTGGCTTCTCCTGCGACCGTGGGAACCAAGCCCGCTTTGCGCGCGTTGCTTGCTTGTCGCTCCATCTGGATTCCTGCCTCACCCCCACCGCCAGAGCCGCTTTGCTCAGTTGATCCATATTACTGGGCTTTGGACCTCTCGAGAGCTCATCCTTCACCTCCTCATGCAACCCCAAGTAAAACGCCGCTTGCATTGGGGCAGACTCCAGATCCCACCCCAATCTGTGCACCAGCATGGTGAATTTCGCCCAATACGCGCGAACTGTCATATTTCCTTGGCGTAAATTATGAAGTTCCTCCTTAGTCTGGTCCATATGACTATCGGACGAATACATCGTTTTCAAACCTTCTAAAAATAGTTTGACATTCTTCATGCAAGGATTCCTTGTTGCAATTAACGGTCTTAGCCACTCCCTGGCCGCCCCTGTAAGGTGCTCCACAATAAACGCTACTCTGTGCTCATCATCAGGGAACTCATCGTGGTGCAGCTCAAGAGCATACACAATCTCAGTCTCAAAGCCCTGAAACTCCTTCGGGTCTCCATTGAACTTGCTTACTAGGGTCCCGGCTCTCCTTCCTGGCAGCACTTGGACTTGGGGTGCCCCTCCCGCCTTGTTTTTCTCTGCATCCAGCTTGTTTTGGAGGTCTACCGCCACCGCCCTTAAATGCTGCTCTTTTTCCTGGAGCTCTCTCACCTGTTCCGCAAGTTGTAGCCGGTCGTCCTGGACCTTCTTAGTCTCCTCTTTAGCTGCCTTCAATTCTCCCTGCGCCTGCAGCGACAGCTGTTGCAGTTCTAGCTGGGCTTGCTCAGCGATCTGCCGCCACTTCTCCGCCTCTGACACGCTCATCCCGGCAACTCCAAAGTAGCCCAAAAATGATTAGGAGGTTGCTGTCACAGTGGCCGGAGTGGACTACTTCAGAGTAACGACGCTACGCAGCTCTGCATTTTCTTCTTTTATTGGTGCTGCGTATTTACAGTGCTCAAGTCATTGCTATTTACACGGAGCGATGTTGTCAGTCGGTTTCAGAACCTCCTAATGGCTTTTGGCGCGTCTTTCTCCAACACAAAAGCTTTGGCAGACCCATCCTCTTGCCCCTCCTCTTCCTGCGTAATTCTGGAGTTGGGGGGATGGGTCTTCCCCCCTTACTTGCCCCTTCCTGTCCCACCTGGGACCCTGGCTCCTCTACCTTGCCTGAGCCTCGGACACGACTTCCTGCTTCCCCACTGGAATCGGAACTCTCCCTGCTTTCCCCTTTGCTCGGGGACGGGCTTGAACTCAGGAGGGGAGGGACTTCGCGATATCCCCTGTCCCTCACAATTATGATTCTGGCAGAGCCAGAGTCCAAAATGTAGCTGTCTGGGGAAATGTTCTTTTCTTTTGATGCGGCGGCTGAGACGAAATGCGTCCGCTTTCCTGTCTCACATGAATCGCTCGCTTTTTCTGGGATTTTCACATGGCAATCTTTCTTCATGTGTTCAAACTTGTTACACTGATAGCATTTCTTTGCCAACATGGCATGATCCTCCTGAGAATCTGGGTCTCTGGTTAGCAGGGCGACTGGAATTCCCCTGATCTGGTTTCTCACTCAGCTTTTCCGCACACTTTTCCAGATTCCTCCTGTAGACAGGTTGTTACATACGCCATCGATAAATCTTCTTGCCTCATACTTTCAAGAGAGGCTATCACAATATTATAACTTGGTTGGAGACTGGATAGTAGGATATAGACTTGATCCAGATCTGGAAATCTTTTACCTCTCCTTTACAACTGAAGGAATAACATGCACAAAGTCTGGAGGTGTGCGGTTAAACATCCACCTTCAGGTAGTAGAGTTCTGTACAGTCTCCTAGTTAGTCCAATTATTGAACCAGCTGTGTTAGACAGGTGTATCTGATGTAGAGGGTCCCAATATTGTTTGGCAGAGTCTAAATCTGCAATGTGTAAAACCTGTGGTTCCTCTAGTCTAGAGCCAACAAAGTTTGTGCTCTGGCTCTATCATCTTCTTCACGATCTTTATCAGAGTGTAGTGCCCCCAAGCTGGTTTCCACACAGTGCCAAAGTTTATCACGTTTTAGAACTAATTCAAGCTTGAGAGCCCAAGTCAGATAGTTCTTATCATTCAGGCGTTCCATCTGGGCAGTAAGATTAATAAACTGTGCAGGTTGCTAAGCTGACATGGCTTCTGCTCTTTGCTGCACCGGGACTGTTTCTTCGGTACGCAGCCTCACCACTGGACTTTCAGTCCCCTCGAGGTCCTCACCGACAGCACCCTGATCCTCCAGCTTTAGCAATTCACCATCCACAAGACTCTGGGCCCCATAACCTTTCAAGCAGAGTTAATTAATGACGCAGAGTTCTTCATTGAAGCAATGAAATATTTACTAAGTTTAAAATGAACATCTTCATAACATAGTTCCAAAAACGTTTAAGAGATCACATACTGAATACAGACTCTTTTCCACTAACGCGACTCTGACTGAAACCTTACTGAACACACACAGAGAAAATGGCTGCTACTTATAAGGTGAAAGAGTCACATATCAGAGTGGCTCAGCAGTTAGCCGGTGGGCCTGAATAACTTTAGTAGGCCCAAATGATTGTGCATTTCCAGCACTTCCCAGCCTGCTTGGCTGCTGCTTCTGCTGTCATGTGTCTTTGTCACATGACATTTATAACATCCAGTCACATTCCCCTCATCATATATATTTTTCATTTTTTCCCTTTTACTCCTCCCACCTCTCCGTGCAACTACAGAGTCCTGCCCAGGACAAACTTCTTAAGCACAGACCGAGTTAACAGAATTTTTACCTTACAGAATTTTTACTTTACAATAAAGTTGTAAAGTCCATCCCCCTCCCAGGCCCCCCTTCCTCCCTCCCGAGAGGCTGCACGGGTGTCGGTGGTGACTGAAAGCCTAAAAACTCCGTGCTGTCCGAGCCGGTTGGTGTGAACACCTCCCCCCAGTTCCCTTGGCCCCCTCCATCCTCCTGGGAAGAGGGAAAGCCCAAAAAGTCCGTGGCCTCAGAGCTGGTGGGGGTGAAAATCTGCTGCCAGTCCACCTCTTCTCCTGACTGAGTGGACCTCGGAGATACCCACATCTCCTCCTCCGTGTCCTCAAACTCTGCTTCCCATCTCCATGGTGAACTGCTTTCCCCCTCCTGTGCTTCCTCCTCCTCCCCCTCCCTTTCCATGTGCCAGGGCTTGAGCCTGTGTGGGAAGAGGGCGTGGAATTCTTCCACTAAGAATTCCTCCTGTATCTGGGTGGCTGGGACCCATTCATTTTGGGATGGCGGGGCGTCCTCCCATGCCATAAGGTACTCCAGGCCCCCCCCACCCCCCTTCGTGAATCAAGGATGGCCGTTGCTTCATTGAGTGGCTCCCTGCCTCCTCTCTCCCCCCCTCCCTCGGGGGTCTGTGCGCTGCCTCGGAACCTGCTACTTTCCCTGTACGGAGACAGCAGCGATCTATGAAACACTGGGTGCACCCTCATGTCCTCTGGCAGTGCCAGCCTGAATGCCACCGGGTTAACCTGCTGCGTGACCGTGAAGGGGCCCAATCTTCTGGGTGCCAGCTTCTTGCACCTCCCTCTGGTGGGAAGGCCCTCCGAGGACAACCAAACCTTGTCCCCCACCCTGATGACCTCCCCCGGTCGCCTGTGACGATCTGCCCCTTCTTGTACGCTTCCTTGGCCCTCTCCAAGTGTTCTCTGAGCTGCTGGTGCACCGTCTCCAGCTCCTCTGCCCAATCCTCTGCCTGCGGGCCCTCCTCCTCCTCCTCCCCCTCCCTCTCCGGGAAAGATCGGAGGTCGCGCCCGTAGTTGGCCTTAAAGGGCGACACCCCTGTGGAGACGTGCACCGCATTGTTGTAGGCAAATTCTGCCAGTGGCAGGCGATCCACCCAGTCCGTTTGCCTGTGGCTGACGTAGCATCTCAGGTACTGCTGCAGAATGGCGTTGACCCTCTCCGCCTGTCCATTGGTCTGCGGGTGCCGAGCCGTCGACAAGCTGACCTCCACCTGCAGGAGGTTCATGAGCCGCCTCCAGAACCTGGAAACAAATTGGCGGCCTCTATCCGAAATAACTCTTAAAGGTAATCCATGCAGTCTGAATACGTGGTCAACAAACAGTTTGGCTGTCTCTTCTGCAGAGACCGCCCTGGCACACGGTATAAAGTGGCACATTTTGGACATAAGGTCCACCACCACCAACACTGCGGTCTTGCCCCTGGACGACGGCAGGTCTGTGATGAAGTCCATTGACACTACTTCCCACGGCCTGTGCGGGGTGGCTAATGGCTCCAGCAACCCTGCTGGTGCTGCTCTGACTACCTTTGCTCGCTGGCAGGTGTCACAGCCCCTTACATAGTCCCGCAGCAAAGTGTCTCATGACTAGGTGAGTGGTTTTGTCCCTTCCAAAATGACCCGCCGTCGGGGTGTCGTGCATCTGCTTGAGGACCTTACCTCTGAGCTGGTTGGTGGGCAGGTACAGGGCTCCTCTGTAAAAAAGCAACCCCCTCCTTTCCGCAAAGTCTTTTGCCTGCTCCCTCCCCCCTCGCAGCTCTCTGAAGATGCGGGTGGCAAACTCATCTGCTGCCGTCAGTGCTGTGAGTTCTGCCTCGCTCACCACTGCTGCTCCGCAGGACCATGCTGATGGGGGAAAAATGTGTCGGGGTGCAGGTGGCAACTCCTCCTCCATGTACTCTGGCTTGCGGGAGAGGGCATCCGCCCTGACATTCTGCTCTCCCGGTATGTAGTGGATGGGGTGCCACAGGGTTCTGTCTTGGGCCCAGTCTTGTTCAACATCTTTATCAATGACTTGGATGATGGGCTTGAGGGAATCCTGAGCAAGTTTGCAGATGACACCAAATTGGGAGGGGTGGCTAACACCCCAGAGGACAGGATCACACTTCAGAATGACCTTAACAGATTAGACAACTGGGCCAAAGCAAACAAGATGAATTTTAACAAGGAGAAATGTAAAGTACTACACTTGGGCAAAAAAAATGAAAGGCACAAATACAGGATGGGAGACACCTGGCTTGAGAGCAGTACATGTGAAAAGGATCTAGGAGTTTTGGTTGACCACAAACTTGACATGACCACAAACTTGACAGCTAAAAAAGCCAATGCAATTCTGGGCTGCATCAATAGGAGTATAGCATCTAGATCAAGGGAAGTAATAGTACCACTGTATTCTGCTCTGGTCAGACCTCACCTGGAGTATTGTGTCCAGTTCTGGGCACCACAGTTCAAGAAGGATACTGATAAGCTGGAACGTGTCCAGAAGAGGGCAACCAAAATGGTCAAAGGCCTGGAAACGATGCCTTATGAGGAACGGCTTAGGGAGCTGGGTATGTTTAGCCTGGAGAAGAGAAGGTTAAGGGGTGATATGATAACCATGTTCAAATATATAAAAGGATGTCATATAGAGGAGGGAGAACGGTTGTTTTCTGCTGCTCCAGAGAAGCGGACACGGAGCAACGGATTCAAACTACAAGAAAGAAAATTCCACCTAAACATTAGGAAGAACTTCCTGACAGTAAGAGCTGTTCGGCAGTGGAATTTGCTGCCAAGGAGTGTGGTGGAGTCTCCTTCTTTGGAGGTCTTTAAGCAGAGGCTTGACAGCCATCTGTCAGGAATGCTTTGATGGTGTTTCCTGCTTGGCAGGGGGTTGG
The DNA here is from genome assembly GCF_965207765.1 of Zootoca vivipara. NCBI lineage: Eukaryota > Metazoa > Chordata > Lepidosauria > Squamata > Lacertidae > Zootoca > Zootoca vivipara. The sequence continues at coordinate 459,345 of NC_142593.1, read as the reverse complement.
ACTGGATGGCCCTTGTGGTCTCTTCCAACTCTATGATTCTATGATTCTATGATTCTATGATTCTATGAGAAGTTGACGTGCGAGAAGAACTCTGCCCACCGTATCTGCCGCTGGTTGAGCACCCTGGCCGTTCTCCAGAACTCCAGGTTCTTGTGGTCCGTGCACACCTGAATGGGGTGCTTGGCGCCCACTAGGAAGTGTCTCCAATGCTGAAACGCAGCGTGGATCGCGAGAAGTTCCTTATCAAACACCGTGTAGTTGCGTTCTGGCTGTGTCAGCTTTCTGGAGAAGAAGGCACAGGGTCTCCACTCTCTGTTGGCATCCAGTTGCAGCAAAATGGCGCCCAAAGCCCTGTCTGAAGCATCTGTCTCCACGCGTAGGGGCGCATCCTGCACCACGTGGAACAAGTTCTGGTCAGAGGCGAACACCCTCTTGAGGCTTTCGAACGCTGCTTGCGCCTCTGGTATCCATCTGAACTTCTGCTTGCCTCTCAGGCAGTCCGTGATGGGAGCCGTAACGCGAGAGAAGTTCTTGATGAACTTCCTGTAGAAGTTGGCGAAGCCCAGTAGGCGTTGGGCATCCTTGCGCGTCCTGGGGCTGTGCCAGTCCAGGATGGCCTGCACCTTGTCCTTGTCCATCGCTAGCCCCTTGTCTGACAGCTTGTAGCCCAGGAAGTCCACCTCTTTGGTGTGAAACTTGCACTTCTCTAGCTTCACATACAGGTGGTTCTCCTTTAGGCGCTGCAACACCTCCCTGACATCCTTCACATGCTGCTTGGGGTCATTGCAGTATATAAGGATGTCATCTAGGAAGACCAAGCAGTTCTTGAAGAGGAGGGACCCCAGGAAGTGGTGCATGAAGGCCTGGAAGCATGCTGAGCCCCCTTGCAAACCGAAGGGCATCACCAGATATTCAAAAGAGCCCAGAGGCGTGAACATCGTGGTCTTCCACTCATCGCCTTCCCGGATCCTGATCAAGTTGTACGCCCCCCTCAGGTCGAGCTTGGTGAAGATCTTGCCCCTGCGTGCCGCTGTCAGCAGATCATCCACTCTGGGCATAGGGAAAGCCACCGGTTCCGTCATGCTGTTGAGGCGTCTGAAATCCACCACCAGGCGGCGCTGTTGCGTGTCTTTCTTGTCCACCCAGAAGACCGGGCTGCCCCCTGCTGCCTTGCTTTCTCTGATGAACCCCCGCTTGAGGTTCTTGTCGATGAACGCCCGCAGGTCCTCCAGTTCCTGATCTGACATGGAGTACAGCTTGGCTGGGGGTAGCGCGGCCCCTGGCACCAGGTTGATCTGACAGTCAAACGACCTGTGCGGGGGTAGGTGGTCGGATTCCGCTTCACTGAAGACCTCCTGCAGGTCCCAGTACGGCTTGGGTATCGCCTCACCCCCTTTGACGTGCATGGTGGCCACCGTGGCTATTGGCGGCCCCTCCCCTGGTTGGTGCTGCATGCAATGTTCCAGACAAAAGTCTGATCCAAACGTGATGCATCTCTGGTGCCAACTGATGGAGGGGTCATGGCGCGCCAGCCAGCTCATGCCCAAGACGATGGGGGGGGGTCTGATATGGTGGTGACGTTGAATGCCAGTGTCTCAGAGTGCCGTCCCACCGTCATTCTCATGGGGGGGGGTCTGGTGGGTGATGGCCCCTCCCAGCAACTCCCTGCCATCAATGGTGGAGACGTGCAGGGGAAAATCCAGCTGCAGAAGTTGGATCTGGTGCGCTTCTGCAAAGTTACTCGAAAAGAAGTTGGCCGACGCCCCCGAATCGATTAACGCGAGGACCGTCAGGGGATACCCATTAGGGAGTGTTAGCGTCACTTCTAGAACCACCCCTGCTCTGGGGGGTGGGGTGGGCTGGTGCTGCTCCTCGCTGTGCGGGTGGGTGGGCTGGGGCTGTTGTTTGCCGATTGCGCCTGGCTGCTGCCCCTTGTCTCCTGCAGCCAGGCTGTCTCGTTTCCCTGCTGTGGTGCTGCGTCAGTGGGGGAGGGCACAACTGTTCCCGCCTTTCCTTGCCATTCCCTGCGATGTGGGCAGTCTCTGACGAGATGCTGAGGGGAGTTGCAGAGAAAGCAATTCCCGCCTCTTCCCTCCCTGCGTCTTGGCACCGCTGGGGTTTGAAAAGCCCCCCCCCCCGCGCGCTATCAATTTGCATGGGTTCCTGGTCTTGGCTGGCCCCTGGCATGGCGTGAGATGGCTGTTGGGGGAGTGGCTTCTCCTGCGACCGTGGGAACCAAGCCCGCTTTGCGCGCGTTGCTTGCTTGTCGTTCCACCGGGATTCCTGTCTCACCCCCACCGCCAGAGCCGCTTTGCTCAGCTGATCCATATTACTGGGCTTTGGACCTCTCGAGAGCTCATCTTTCACATCCTCATTCAACCCCAGGTAGAATGCCGCTTCCATCGGAGGCGAGTGCAGTTCCCACCCCAGTCTGTGCACCAGCATGGTGAATCTTGACCAATATTCGCGAACTGTCATTGTTCTTTGTCTTAAATTATGCAGTTCCTCTTTGGTCTGGTCCAAATGGCTATCAGCCGCATACATGGTTTTTAAAGCCTCCAAAAATAGTTTGACATCCTTCATGCAAGGATTTTTTGTCGCGATTAACGGTCTAAGCCACTCCCTGGCTCCCCCGGTAAGGTGTTCCACAATAAACGCTACTCTGTGCGCATCATCAGGCAACTCATTATTGTGCAGCTCAAGAGCATACACGATCTCAGTCTCAAAGCCATGATATTCCCTCGGGTCTCCATTGAACTTGCTTACTAGGGTCCCTGCTCTCCTTCCCGGCAGCACTTGGAGCTGGGCACCCCCTCCTCCCTTGGCTTTCTCTGCATCCAACTTGTTTTGGAGGTCCACCGCTACTGCCCTTAACTGCTGCTCTTTCTCCTGAAGCGCTCTCACCTGTTCAGCAAGGTTGTGCCTGTCCTCTTTGACTTTCTCCGTTTCTTGTTTAGCTGCCTTTAATTCCCCCTGTGCCTGCAACGCCAGTGCCTGCAGGTCCTGCTGGGCTTTCTCCGCGATCTGCCGCCATTTCTCTGCTTCTGGCGTTGTCATCCCGGCAACTCCAAAGTAGCCTCAAAAAGGATTCGGAGGTAGCTGTCACAGTGACCGGATAGGGCTACTTCAGAGTAACGACTCTGCACCGCTCTGCATTTTATCTTTTTATTTGTGTTACGTATTTACAGTGCTAAAGGTGGAGCTATTTACAGAGACACATCTTCTCAGCTTGAATCAGTACCTCCGAATGGCGTTTGGCGCGTCTTGCGCCAGCATAACAACTTGGGGAGCCCCATCCTCTTCCCCCGACGCTTTCTGCGAAGTTCCGGAGTTGGGGGGATGGGTCTGCCCCCCTTTCTTCCTCCTTCCTGTCCCACCTGGGACGCTGGCTCTTCTACCCTGCCAGAGCCTTGGACCCCACTTCCTGTTTCCCCACTTGAGCTGGAGCTTTCCCTGCTCTCAGTCGTGCTCTGGGCTGGGCTGGAACTCAGGAGGGGAGGGGCTTCGCGATACCCCTTGCCCCTCACAGTTGTTAAGAAGGAAGTGGGTTGCTGTGTGCTTTGCAGGAGCCCTTCCTTAATTACAAGTTAAGTCATATCAAAAATACACATGTGGTTTGATTGTTGCTATGGTGATAATAAGCTGATGTCACCAGAACAACTTTTAACAATTGATTATGTGTGTTGTCTCTTGCCAAAATGAATCATTGCAAAGAAGTTGCATCTGATTAGCGAACTCTTAAAATGATGGAAATTTTAACAGTTCATGCTCCTAATGTTGACCCTCTGCTTTTTATTTTCTTCTAAAATGTGTGCTAGCATTTGATCTGTCTGCCCTCTCCTGTTTTTAAACACAGCTCTGCAGGGAAGGGGCAGGGATTGCAACTGTTGGTGAGGGGTCTCCCTGCCTCGGGTCCTGTCAGGGCTGCGCCCAGATGTTTTGTTGTCTGGTGTGGAGGGGCAAATGACACGCTCAGGCTCAGGTACGTGCTAGTACCCAAGGCTGGTGAAATTACTTTGCTCAGAAGTATCTCCCTGGCAAGCCCGTGCAGAGCTTGCTTCAGGTCTGCAATGGGAGTCTTCTTAGAATGAAGTTATAAACTCAAACAAAAAAGCAGCCGGTCCCTGGTGGGCTTCTGGGCCAACTTCAGTGTCCGAGTGTGCCCAGCTGCCCCCTGCCCCAGCTGGGCTTCCTGCATGTCCTGTGGGAGGTGCATCTAGTCAACCATAGCTGTGCATGATTGCCAGTAAGAGCAGACTCAGACTGGTCACGACCTCTCACCTTTGGGGAGGGAGGAAATAAGGGTTGTTTCCTGCTCTCCCTTTTGAACCATGTACTGTAGAATCATAGAGTTGGAAGGGACCCAGAGGATCATCTAGTCCAACCCCCTGAAATGCAGGAATATGCAGCTGTCCCTTACGGGGATCAAACCTGCAACCTTCACACTCTAACCAGCTGAGCTACCCAGCTGCTAAACTGAGCTGGGGGTCCAGACTCAGACTAACATTTGTTTGAGACTAACGTTTGTACCTTGCCTGTGTTGCTGCTGCTGTGGTGTTGAATGGTGAGTGAGACCCGTGATTACTGTAAGTAAAGCATTTAAACTTACTAAAAGTTGTGGTCTATTCAGTCTGACGGGTAAAGGCAGGGGAGAACTATAAATGCTTAATACTGGGACAACACATATATCTCATTCTTTGCAAAAACGGCATAAATATGCTTTAAACTCTGCTTGGGGGTTGTTTTGGCTAAAGAGCGAATTAAGCCCTGCACACTTAATAAATAAATAAATCAGGCAGTCAGCCATTTTTCCTTTGTAGTGGGACTTCAGGATTAATTGGTATTCCCCAGTTATTTCCCAACATGTTCTGCGTACTTTCCTGTGGGCTCTTTTTATGCCACACATGGCAGCTGTGAATGGCTGCAGACAGAGTGAAGGTAGTTTGGGGATAGGGAAGAGATGGCTTGACGCTTTCCTTCCCAGTCTTTTGCCCTTCAAAATCACCCCCTGTGGCTTTTTTCCTTGAGAGACAAAGCATATGGAGAGGTGGAGCTTCACCCACACTGGTACCCAAAACTCAAGCCAACTTCCCCAAACTTAGTTTGAGGAAATTGTAAATAGCTACTGTGTACTGAATCATGCCATCAGCCCATCTAGCCCAGTTTTGTCTACTGCGAGGCAAAATTGTGAAACTCCAAAAAGTTGAGAAAGTAGTTCTCAGAAACACAACTGTTAACTACTAATTGCAAAACTGTCTCTACCCAAAACAAGAACAGAAAACAGTTCTGCAAAACATTTTCGCAGGGAATCGCAGGAAAAACCGGGGGTGGGGGGAGGAGGGGGCAGGATACGTCATGGATTGACACAGGGTGGTGGCAGTCACAGGGATTAGCCACGTGATGTCACCGATTGTCTACAGCCAATGGAGACGCTGCTTCTCCATTCTATTTCCCAGCATGCACTTTTATCTGTTTGGTATGTTCTGAAACATGGGGTTTTTACATTGCACAGGTGTGACATCTGTCTTAGCAAACTTTATACGGTAAGATCCTTCGGACATTTGCATTGGACGTTGTGTCAAAATTTGAGCGCAATCGGCTAAGCGGTTCCGGAGAAAAGTAGATAATAACCCACATGCCCAGTTTACATCTTTATATATATAGATAATCCATGGCGGTTAAGTGTAGAGGTAAACAAAGGAGGGGATTCACCACAGGGGTGGGATCTGCTGTTCTCCCTGTTCCAGCTCTGGTCAAACTATGAATCCCTCTTTCTCAGCAGATAGAAGTATTCACATAGGGGAGATCTAGCCCAGGATCTCTTTTGTTTTGTCTAGTTGGGCCTGTAATTGGAACTTCCCTTTTTAAAATGCAACTGTCTGCAACACACCCCACCCCTACAGATCAGGATGCTGCTGGTGGTACAGGGGAGGGGGTTTGATTATAATCTGAATGCTCCCTACCCATATTGTTATTTGCCTACTGGAGTAATCAGTTCTTGTATAGATCTTGCATAGTTTGCTTCAGAGGGAAAACAGCTTTGAGGGGGTGGGAAATTCAGGTCAAAATAAACAACACTGTGAGTGATGGGAAAAGGTATCACAACCCTGTTATGAATGATGGTAGTGCCTGCATTTATCCTTTAAAAAGAAAGAAAGAAAGATCTGTTCACAGTTCTTCCCCCTAGTCCTGTCCCACCTAGTTTTGAGTGTGTTTATTCATTGCTGTAGGACTGGATTAGGGAATTCAATTTCCTTGCAAACTACTAGAAAGCGAAGTGTAAGTTCTGCTCTGCAGGTCAGGAGACCTGCTTCCTGCAGTAGCTGAGGCACATTCTGTACCTACCGTAGTAGAACTCCACTGTATTTCACATTAAAGTGTGAGTTCTGTGGGGAGCTGAAATGTGGGAAATAAATTATACTTTGCCATAAGTTTGGTTCTGGCTCATTTCCCCCCACTCCCTTTGCAAAAGAAAACAACGGGCAATTTCTGTATTCTTTGATGCTAAGTTAGGCTCTTACTGCCTTTTTTCATATGGGTATGAACAGGCTTGTGCTGTTGAGGACTCCAGATTTAGAAGGGGCTCTGAAGAACATGCAGCCCCAGGACTATTTTATGCTTACAGTCTCCAAAAGGTTGCATGTGCAAGCCCAGGAATCCATACTGTCCTGGTTCTGCCATCCTAGTGAAACTCACCCTTAAAAATGCTGGGAATCAAAGGACACTACATTATATATGGATTATATCTACTATGTACAGATGGACACTGAGGTGTTATCTACATAGCTTTGGGCTCGCTTTCATTTCTGTATGAGTTCCCAGGGCATGGACTAAAGGCACAGGGTGCAGGATCCTTTGCAGGAGTTAAGGAGGCAAGTAGGAGTGTAGCAGGGGTGGACTTGGATCTTCCACGTTTCAGCAGTACCCAGGTTGAAGCCCCCACCTTCTGTTCTGCTCAGTTCACTATGTCACAGTTGGCACCCAGTGTGGCAGAAGTGATCATGCTGCCCTAAATCCACCTCTGGGTTTTCACTGCTGGAGCAGAGGCAAACTCTGGGGAGGCAGGAGGGTTGGGTGCCATAACAGAGAGAGACGTGCAGGAACATTTTGGTATGTGATCATAAACCCCAAGCACCCTCCCCCCCCCACTTCCGCCAGCTGTCCGACATCAGCCACAATAACTACCGTAGCATGGCAGAAGCAATATTCGGACTCTGCAGCTAACAAATGTTCTGGAATTCCTCTGACATTTAAGATTGTTCACATCTTTATCTCTCGTATTTCTTGCCTGTGTTTACCATTTATTTAGTGTGATCCTGGCTTGTCTTTTGCCTAAGATGCAAATGTTAGCAATTTGTGAAATAAAATAAAACTTCACATGGGAAAATAGCTGCTTCATACTGGCCGAGTCCATTTAGCTCAGTACTAATCTACTTGGGCTCCACAGGATTTTAGGCAGAGGACTATCCCAATTCTATCTGGAGTCCTTCTGCATGTAAGCAGATGCTCTGCCAGGGAACTACACTGGTTTTGTGCTGTTGTCACAGCTCTGGGGCCATAAGGAATCCCACCTGCACCTCTTGAGCCTGGGAGAAGGAGGGGGGAATATAATTTGTAAATTAGCTCCTTGCTTGCCCCCTTGGGCTGGGTGTCTCATAGGCATGTGTTATGTACTAAGCTTGGATCCTAGAACAATAGGCAAGTAGGATCCAGGGGCGTAGCCAGGATGAAAATTAGGGGGGGCAAGGGGCGGTGCCAAGGGGCAGGGCCAAGGGGCGGGGGGAGGGGCCACAGTGGGGCAAGGAAAGCTCCCTTCTCCCTTGCTGGCTGTGGGGTGGGCGGAGGGAAAGCCAGCTCGGAGCCAGCTTTCCCTCCACCCGCCCCGGCGATCGCGGAGGGGGAGGAGGAATTGGGCTGCTCCGACCCCCTCCTCCCCCTCCTCGACCAGCAAGGGCGAGGGGGCGCCAGGATAAGCCCGAAATCGGGCTGCTCCGACTCCCTCCTCCCCCTTCGCGATTGGCAGGGGCGGGTGGAGGGAAAGCCCCAGAGCCGCGCAAAGCGGTTGCCTGGCTTTCCCTCCGCCCGCCCCACAGCCAGCAAGGGAGAAGGGAGACTGCCCCCTCCTGCCCCCCCTGCCTACGCCCATGGTAGGATCCTAGAATGCAACAACTGATTGGCCTGCAGGAATAGACCAATCAGGCTCCGGGAGGGAAGCAGAATCAGCCAATCAGACGGGACTCATTGTATAAATAATGTATATAAAAGCCTGAGGTGGGGGGGGCAATTCATTCACTGTTTTACAAGCTGCAATAAAGAGCATGAAGTCACTACAGTACAGGACTCTGAGTATATTTCAGCATGAGTGGATTACCATGTAAGGAGAGAGAGGCGGGGGGTGGGTGGGGGATGGAGTACCACCCTGTGGAGGAAATTTTGTCCTCTCTTCAAGGCCTGGAGATTGCAGCCTGACTGGGACAAAGGGGTTTATCTGGAGAGCGCAGCTAAAGCAGCTTGACCTGAGGCCTACTTGATAAGCTTGTTGCTTGTGGTGTCCCAGGCAGGAGGGAGGCTCAGCCTGAGGGATGTTGAGCGAAAGATCTCAGCTGGAAGAAGACAGAGGCTGCCTCCAGGCAGATCTTTTACTATTGATGTGCATTTGTAGTGGATTTGGACTGGACTGTCTGTACCTCCTCCTGCTTCCTAAATAGTTCTGTGATACGGCTGCACCATTGCTTTTGCACCTGCATTGTCCCCCCAACACTCCAGACAACACTCTAGCCCTTGCAACTGTCAGCACTCTTGCCAGCCCTAGCCTTCCTGCCAGCTACCTGCCTTGCTGAAGGGTTGGAGAAAAAGGTTCTGCATTCTTAATACTGCCATGCCAGAGTCTCTGACTGTCAGGGAAGGATGTCTCCACCACGCCCAACTAGATAGCACCAACCCACCTAGAAGGAGGCACACGGGAGCAACACCTAAAGCAGGCAAACATGTCTATGCAGCTGAATTTCACAGAGGAAACAGTGACACCCTGTGGTGAGATTCAGAGATTTACACTGGATATAGAAAAGAGCTTTTCAAGGGAACTTGAACCAAATCTCACCTAAACAAATTTGCAGTATCTCTTCACTAACCATGAACAAAAGCGTATCTGGAAGATTCAGAGCTCAAAGCTGAAATAAAAATTATGAAGCATAAAAATAGAACATAGACATAAAATCTTAAAACATTTCAAACAGCATCAGAATAAAACTTTCAACAGTAAAAAAGCGCAAATAACTTAAAAAGTATTAAAATGGAGGAAATAAAAAAGTATCCACCTCATTGCATGTGCCTGGCAAGCCTTTCTGGGGAGGGCATCCGGCAACCAGAAATTGTTGGAATGATCTGTTTGTCTCAGGAGACAATGGAGTGTCCCTCTGGGGGTGAAGTCAAATTGCTGCATTAGCAGCACTGAAGTGGCCTCCCTGGGGCACAAGCCTGGGCAGTGTGTCTGGAAGTCCTGGGCTGCCCAGATGCCAAGACACCCCTTCTCAGCCTCACTGATGTAGTCCAAAGGAAAGCAGAGCAATACATTTAACACCAGCTGGGCTGCTGGAGCTGCCGGTGTGGGAATGTTGAGGGTGGCAGGAGAGGATATATTGTTTATTAATCTCCTTCATAACTCACGCTAGAAAGTTTCTTTATATAGCAGAGTTACATTTCCCTTTTTACGCAGCAGAAACTGGTCGCAGACTCTTGTGAGTCTCTTAAGACAACAATTCAATCTGGCTTGGCCAGATTGAGATATGTTCTATTATTCCTGGTAAGACCCCTTCAATCCCTCCTAATAGAATAAAGACACAACTGTTTATTCATAAGTAACAAAAAGTAGTTTTATTCATGATCAGGCAGAGCACAGTGTGATCCCTGAAGGCAGGCTTAAGGCTTAAAGTTACAAACATGTACAAACGGGTTTACTCCATATGGGAGATAACCTGGGAGACTGCTGGCTGGCAGCCAGCAGTTACAGTCCAGGTGAATTGGGAAGTTCGCAGGACGAAAAAGAAGACCAAAGAGAGGGAGGTGGCTGCGTGTCTTGGCCTTTACCAGGTCTGGAAAGGTCAATACCCACCTACTAGTCACATGCAAGGAAGGATGCTCTAGCCAGGTGTAATAGGAAGTTCAACTGACTGGACCAGCATCCCCTGCATGACCACTCTAGCAAAACAGGTAATGTTGTACTTGACTGCTCCTAGTGGGTAAGGCATACAAGGTACCATCCAAACGCCTTAGCATGTTGAGAAACCATCTTTCACTGAAAACTCTGTTCATGGCATAACATTGGCTGCCACAGAGCCAAGTTAAGGGATAAATCAGGATAGAAAATCAAAGAAAAAAGGCAACCTTGAGAGATTTACTGCAGTACTAAGCGCTATGCCCCTAACACACTAATTTCCTTGTGTTTTTATGCACAGCCACTGATCTTAAAGTGGCAACCAGATGCCAACAAAGGGGACTGGAAAATCAAGCAACTTAGGGAGCAATTCAAACTCCAACAGGAGCAGCAAAACTGACTGGAGTGGTGGAGCAACATCACCTCTGAAGCCCTTCTGCTCATGCTGGACGGGTCAGAAAGGTGTGAGCTCAGTGTTTTTCTTGATATTTGCCTTGCTGGCTCTAGGTTCGCATAGCAGGAATGCCAGGATTGTGCCCCTCTCTAGCTGCTGGACCATCTTAGGCGCTAGCAGATCCTTGGCATGGCCAGCCTAGTCCCTTCATTCCCTACCCCCATTTCCCCCTATTTCAGGCCCTAATACCGGCTAGAACTTACATGGTAGACAACAGGCTGCATCGTTGGTGGGCGCTGTGTGGCCCTCTGTGGCAACAAGAGGCTACTCGGGAGGAGAATCTTCTGTCAAAAGCATGGATAGGGATATGGATTACTGAGTGCCTGGATCCATCACGGAGGAAATAGCTCTTCACTTCAATAGTATAGCATCTAGATCAAGGGAAGATCAGAGTATAGCATCTAGATCAAGGGAAGTAATAGTACCACTGTATTCCGCTCTGGTCAGACCTCACCTGGAATACTATGTCCAGTTCTGGGCACCACAGTTCAAGAAGGATACTGACAAGCTGGAACGTGTCCAGAAGAGGGCAAGCAAAATGGTCAAAGGCCTGGAAATGATGCCTTATGAGGAACGGCTTAGGGAGCTGGGTATGTTTAGCCTGGAGAAGAGAAGGTTAGCCATGTTCAAATATATTAAAGAATGCCATATAGAGGAGGGAGAAAGGTTGTTTTCTGCTGCTCCAGAGAAGCAGACACGGAGCAATGGATTCAAGCTACAAGAAAGAAGATTCAACCTAAACATTAGGAAGAACTTCCTGACAGTAAGAGCTGTTCGGCAGTGGAATTTGCTGCCAATAAGTGTGGTGGAGTCTCCTTCTTTGGAGGTCTTTAAGCAGAGGCTTGACAGCCATCTGTCAGGAATGCTTTGATGGTGTTTCCTGCTTGGCAGGGGGTTGGACTGGATGGCCCTTGTGGTCTCTTCCAACTCTATGATTCTACGATTCTATATTTGACGAGTTACCTGGGCAATCTGAAGAATTGCAAATTAAATGGCTCCTTTCAGACTCTAATCCAAAGGTCACCGCTACGGTGGCAAGATTCTGTGCAAACGCTATCAAAATTCGGTGCGCCTACACAGGAAGTACTTAAATTAACTCCTGAATAGAGCCACACAGATTCCATCCTAATTTATAGTGCAAAGTAAATAATCAATATAAAAATAAGGATCAAAGGTTGATCGATCCCTTTTAGATAAGTTATTTTAGTTTATTTATTTTTTAAAAATTATTTTAAACATTAATGATGTAATGTAAATTACTGTGCTGGTCGGTGACTGTAATAAAGATTTATTTATATATCTATCAAATAATAAAAGTAAAAAGTAAAATAAAATAAAAAATATGCAGAAAACCCCTTTGAGAGGGGAAAAATAAAATAAAATAATGTGTGTGTGTGTGTGTGTGTGTGTGTGTGTGTTCTCTTTAAAGAGAAAAAGGGAAAGAAATAGGGAAGGAGAGAAAAAGAAAAAAGGGAGAAGGGGAAATAGCAATAGCAATAACAATAACAAGGAGAAAAGGTTTTGTTTTAAAAGAGGATGGTGATAGTGATGGGATGGCGGCGGGGGGGGGGGGAGGACCCTCACAAACAAACAAACAAGGAACTCAGATTTTTATGTCATTCTTTCCCCCTTTTTTAATTTAAAAAAGGAGAGATAAAAAAGAAAAAAGTGAAAAGTAAAAGATAAATAAAAGAAAAAATAAAGAAAAAAGAACAGAAAGTCAGGGGTGAAGCAGCGATCCCAGCAAGTGGCCTGTGTTGGTTCAGGGCTCTCTTCTGGGTGCCGTCATTTTGATTCTTAACAGAAAAATTAGAGGTAAAAAAATGGGGAGGGGGAATGTGTTATTAAGATTTTTTTTAATTAAGGAAAGGGAATTAAGATTAAAAATAAAAATAAAAATGATGGCTGTAGCGGCAGTGGCACCCCTCAAAAAAAGAGAGAGGTTTTGAATAAAAAACAAAATTCCATTGGGGGGTGGGTGGGTGGGCATTGCGCTCTCTTTTCTTCCATGGTGTCTTGCGTCAGGTGGCCTCCCTCTGGGCCCCGGCCTGCTCTTGGCACACTAGCCGGTGGGGAGGTAGCCTCGGGTTGGGCCTGGGCTCGGCCGCGCTATTCTTCATTGCCTCCCTGGCCCTCCCGGTGCTCTCCTACCCCTCCTCTTCTTTCCCTTTGGTGGTGGCAGCAGCAGCAGCAGTGGTAACAGCGGCAAGCTGGGGAGGTTGGCAGAGGCATCTTGCCCATAGGGGCTATTGGCTCATCGCACCAGGGCATTGGTGGGGCACAATGAGCCACTAAGCCCTATGGCTCCTCCTCCTCTTCCTCGGCTGTGGAAATCCCCTCAGCTGCCGCTCGCTGAGCTGCTGTCGCCTGAGCGGCGGTTCCCCTCCAGTGGCAGCACTGGTGGCGGCAGTCCTGGGGGCCAGCCAGGCAGTGCAGTTGTTGCTGGCTGAGCCTTCTTCAGGAGCTCCGTGCCACTGTGGTGCCCGCCATCTTGTCTTGCTGGAAGCCGGCCATACCCTGCCTTCAGAATCAGATTCTAAATACCAGTGGTTGGCGAAGAATGGCAGGAAAGGGCTTGCAGGTATCCTATAGGCAACTGGTTGACCACGGTTGAAAATTAGAGAGGCTTTTGGTCTCATCCCATAGTTCTCTTTTTGTTCTTAATGTTGGTGCATCAGGCCAGTGGTGGACAACATGATCCCCTCCAGACGTTGTAGACTGTGACTCCCATCTGTGGCCACGCTGACTGACACGGATGAGAGCTGCCACCCACCACAGCTGCTACCTCTGCAAGAGGCTCTCTTTAGTACTGTCCTAACAGAGTACGCTTTGGGGGTGAAGCATAGGGTGCTCTTGTCACAATTTTCAGTTGGTATTCAGTAACATAAAAGCCAAATTAGGTTGCACAATTATAGTTGATTGAGAGGTTTTGTGCAACAACCCCATTTCCCCAAAAGATGGGATTTTTGTGATAAGTTATGGGAAAATGCACTGGGTAAGACATTGCTTTAACACAGTAACAGCTAACCTCCCTGAAAACAAATCAGGATGAATCTTAAATAAATAGATTATTTGGAAGTACCCATTGTCTGTGAATAGCTTTGTTTGCCTGGTGTGCATGTGTGTGTGAATGTGCATTTCTTGGTTTGAGTGTTGGATAATAATTAGCCTGGCAATACAGTGGTGTATTTCGCTTAACGAAAGGATTTTTCGAGCAGAGCTTGCCTCGCTAGACGAATGCGTTTTACGAAAAATTCGTCTAACGAATCGCGGTTTCCCATAGGAATGCATTGAAATTCAATTAATGCGTTCCTATGGGCAAAAAATTTTTCAATGCATTCCTATGGGATTCGCTAGACGAATTTTTCGCTATAAGAAAAGACCCGTGGAACGAATTAATTTCGTCTAGCGAGGCACCACTGTAATAATAAAAAATTAAGAGTTTCGTTTTTATGGGTTTTTCTTGGCTTTTTGTTTTAAAAGTTTTCCGCTAAACCACAAATCCTTAATTTATGTGGGAGTTGCTGTAGAGTTAATGTTGTTTGCTACCCTGGCCACTAAACCCAGCACCACAGGAAGCAGCCAAACAGGTGAATTAACAGCTAGAAGGGTGAGGATTCAAGGAATCCTTTAAGCAGGGGCTTGACAGGCATCTGTCAGGAATGCTTGGATGGTGTTTCCTGCTTGGCAGGGGGTTGGACTGGATGGCCCTTGTGGTCTCTTCCAACTCTATGATTCTATGAATGGTGGGTATTTTGTTTTCATTTCATTTCATTTTAACTATTTTGTGCTTCTAATCTGTGTTTTTTATCATGTGAACTGTCCTGAGATCTTCAGATGAAGGGTGGTATATAAATTTATAAGAAATGATAATAATTAATAATAATTAATAGAAAGCATTTTTGGTGGGGAAAGACAATAAAATAAGGAAGAGTCTCCCTACTCCATCGTCTGGGTTACTGTGACGCGTGAAACAGTGTGTGTGTGCTTTAAATGTGAGTGTGGGTATATTTTATTAAGACTAACTTCTGGAAAATGTTATCTGCCAGAAGGCTGGTGTGCTCTGTCATCCATACGTATGGCAGGATGTGGACTCAGGACAATAGTGGCTATTTAGCTATAAGCAATTTCAGCCTCGATGGACCATTACTTCCCCATTTGGGCTCATGGATGTATTGGTGCTCAGCTGAGATGGACTACAGGTGTGTGGCTGGCTGGCTGGCTGTGGTTGGGTTCAGCATTCCCCACTTGTGGCACATTAAATTGCCAACCCATGTGATTGGGGTAGATCAAAGAGTAAAGATGTGGGTCTGCTGCTGTCATTTCTAGGTTGACCCTCAAGCTTCAACGTATTTAACCAGGGGTGGGGGTGGGGATTCATGATGGGGTGTCAACTTTGGGAATGTTTTATTAGTCCCTTGTCACACATGACACAGTTTGCTACCTATCCCTCTTTTTTTGTCTTCTTAACTTAGACGTATTTCTTTTTCTTACTTGGCATGGTACATCTCAGAATATCCTGCTGTCTGTGTGAGAGGACCTGTAAGGGATTCTTTTTTACGCCCCAATACATGGTGCTGCCCAGGACTCTCTCCTGCTGTGAGTGCCCACAGGCCCTGTCCCTGCCTCCTTCCACCTGGTTTAGGGCGGGGCCTGGAAGGCCTCATAAAGGACTGCTGCCGCCGCTCTGCTGCTGGTGCTGCCCAGGGGAACTTGAAACAGCACAGAGTTCTTTTTAAAATGCTTTTAAAAGAATTTTTTATGTTTTTATCTTCTTTGGGGTGGTAGGTGGGAGGGATTTTTAGTTGGGTGTGGGAATCTGTTAAATTTTAGTGTATTTGTAATTTTTATTGTTTTTGGTTTTATTGTTTTATTGTGTTTGGGGTGGTAGGTGGGAGGGATTTTAGTTGGGTGTGGGAATCTGTTAAATTTTAGTGTATTTGTAATTTTTATTGTTTTTGGTTTTATTGTTTTATTGTGTTTGGGGTGGTAGGTGGGAGGGATTTTTAGTTGGGTGTGGGAATCTGTTAAATTTTAGTGTATTTGTAATTTTTATTGTTTTTGGTTTTATTGTTTTATTGCCTTTTTTGTGTTCTTCTTTTGTTGAGTTCTTTGCTGTTTTTTACAGAGGTTTTATTTTGTTTTTAAGGGGAGGGGTCAGGGCTGCCCGGGAGGGGGTCCCAGCAAGCAAAATGGCTGGGGCAGATTCCACAGGGGGGTGTGCACTGGAACAACCAATCTCAGTGGTCACGGGTAGGAGGAGTTACGCTAAGACCAGACCATGTCATTACCAAGGAGGCAGACTTAGTCGTTGTCTGAGGACTATCCCTGCCTCCAGGTCTGGTCCTGACCGGACGGATATTGGAATAGGCAAGGGATACCCACATGACCTGAAGGTGCTGCTGTGCAATGCCAGGTCGATGATGAATAAGACCACTGCCATTCACGACCTGATTGTGGATGGAGGATTTGACCTGGCATGTGTGACAGAGACCTGGTTGGATGAAGCCGATGGGCCCATTCTTGGCGCTGCTTGCCCACCAGGTTTCTCTTATGCACAGCAACCCAGGCCATCTGGGCGGGGAGGGGGGGTTGCAGTGATTTTTAGGAAGTCATTAGTTTGCACCAGGCGTCCTATTGGGAAGACCCAGTTCTCTGAGTGCATGTTCTGGAAGTTGGGCAATAGAGGCAGTACAGGATTCCTTTTGGTGTACCGACCTCCCCGCTGCACCAAGGATTCCCTGCCCGAGCTGCTTCAGGTCGTGTCGGATGTGCTCCTGGAGACACCTAGCTTGGTTGTCTTAGGGGATTTTAACATCCATGCTGACACGACCTTACAAGGAGCCGCTCGGGACTTCGTGGAAAGCATGGCCACCATGGGGCTGTCCCTGAATAAGTCTGGCCCAACTCATAGCCGCGGACATGCCTTGGACTTGGTGTTTACCTCTATGGATGTTGGTGATCTGACATTAAGTAAAAGCGAAACAAAAGAAGTGCCATGGTCAGATCACTTTCTGGTGCAACTGGACTTCTCCGCAACCCTTCCCCTCTGCAGGGAGGTGGGACCGATTCGGATGGTCCGCCCCCGCTACTTAATGGATCCAATTGGCTTCCAAAGAGTGGTAGGGGATGTTTTATCCCATGTCGATGGCCTTTCAGCTGATTCCCTGGTGGCCCGCTGGAATGCGGAGTTAACCAGCGCTATTGACTGTCTGGCTCCGAAGCGCCCTCTCAGATTGCATGGAGCCCGGACAGCCCCGTGGTTTTCCCCGGCGCTGAGGGCAATGAAACAGTCGTTGAGACGGCTAGAGCGCCGGTGGCGGAAAACTCATTTTGAATCAGACCGGACACGGGCTAGAGCTCAACTTCGAGCCTACCAAGTGGCAATGGCGACGGCGAAGAGGACCTTCTTCACCGTCTCCATCACATCTGCAGAAAACAGCAGCAGGAGACTCTTCCAGGTGGCTCGCAATTTAGCGGAACCACCTGCTCCATCCGGGCCCAGTACGGGCCACATGATCTCCTGCAATGATTTTGCAAAGTTTTTTGCAGATAAAGTCGCTCAGATTCGGGAAGAGGTAGACTCCACCGTGGGAGCAGGGCCGGGGCGGGGGAGTGCTAGAGTCCTGTCTAGTCAAGTTTTGTGGGATCAATTTCAATCTGTTACCTCCGAGGATGTGGACAGGCTGCTTAGACGAATGAAACCAACCACCTGTCTCCTTGATCCTTGCCCATCCTGGCTTATAAAAGCTAGCCAGGAAGGGTTGGGCGATGGGCTTCGCGGGTTGGTAAATGCTTCTCTCCATGAGGGAGCCTTCCCAGACCCGCTGAAAGAGGCGGTTATTAAACCGCTTCTTAAAAAACCATCTTTAGATCCGGCCAATATGGCCAACTATCGCCCAGTCTCAAATCTTCCATTCTTGGGCAAGGTGATTGAGCGAGTGGTTGCGGAACAACTCCAGGCACGCCTGGAAGAAGCGGACCATTTGGATCCCTTCCAGTCAGGATTCAGGCCTCATCATGGGACTGAAACTGCCTTGGTCGCACTGGTCGATGATCTCCGGCGGGCTAGGGACAAAGGTAAGAGCTGTTTCCTTGTTCTGCTGGATCTCTCAGCGGCTTTTGACACCATCGACCATAACATCCTTCTGGACCGTCTAGAGGGCTTGGGAGCTGGGGGCACTGTTATGCAGTGGTTCCGCTCCTTCCTCCTGGGCCGTGTTCAGAAAGTGGTGGTGGGGGATGAGTGTTCAGACCCCTGGGCTCTCACTTGTGGGGTGCCTCAGGGTTCTGTCCTCTCCCCCATGCTTTTTAACATCTATATGCAGCCGCTGGGAGAGATCATCAGGGGGTTTGGGCTGGGTGTCCATCAGTATGCTGATGATACCCAGCTCTACCTCTCTTTTAAATCAGAACCAGTGAAGGCGGTGAAGGTCCTGTGTGAGTGCTTGGAGGCGGTTGGAGGATGGATGGCGGCTAACAGATTGAGATTGAATCCTGACAAGACAGAAGTACTGTTTGTGGGGGACAGGAGGCGGGCGGGTGTGGAGGACTCCCTGGTCCTGAATGGGGTAACTGTGCCCATGAAAGACCAGGTGCGCAGCCTGGGAGTCATTTTAGACTCACAGCTGTCCATGGAGGCACAGGTCAACTCCGTGTCCAGGGCAGCTGTTTATCAGCTCCATCTGGTACGCAGGCTGAGTCCCTACCTGCCCAGTGACTGTCTCTCCAGAGTGGTGCATGCTCTAGTTATCTCTCGCTTGGACTACTGCAATGCGCTCTACGTGGGGCTACCTTTGAAGGTGACCCGGAAACTACAACTAATCCAGAATGCGGCAGCTAGACTGGTGACTGGGAGCGGCCGCCGAGATCACATAACACCGGTCCTAAAAGACCTACATTGGCTCCCAGTACGTTTCCGAGCACAATTCAAAGTGTTGGTGTTGACCTTTAAAGCCCTAAACGGCCTCGGTCCGGTATACCTGAAGGAGCGTCTCCACCCCCATCGTTCTGCCCGGACACTGAGGTCCAGCTCCGAGGGCCTTCTGGCGGTTCCCTCATTACGAGAAGCCAAGTTACAGGGAACCAGGCAGAGGGCCTTCTCGGTAGTGGCACCCACCCTGTGGAATGCCCTCCCACTAGAGGTCAAAGAGAACAATTACCAGACCTTTAGAAGGCATCTCAAGGCAGCCCTGTTTAGGGAAGCTTTTAATGTTTGATGGATTTCTGTATTTTAGAATTTCTGTTTTTTTGGAAGCCGCCCAGAGTGGCTGGGGGAACCCGGCCAGATGGGCGGGGTATAAATAATAAATTAAAAAATTAAATTAAATTAAAAATAAATGAGATCTCTTTGTAGTGTGCAATTGAATCCACACAGAATTAGACTGAGTAAGAAGCAGCTAGAGGAGGCGGGGAGGACAGAGGGTGAAGAAGAGCTGCGGGTGGAGGGGCAGCTCTGTTTATGTTTCTCTGTTAATTCTCTTTGAACTGTCCTTGACCATGGTATCCTTCTAGAGTGGCTGTCCAAGTTAGGGGTGGGTCAGGTGGCACTACTTTGTGGTGGTTCTGGTCCTACTTGGATGGTCGTTCCCAGAGGGTGTTGCTTGGGGAATGCTTTTCAGCCCCATGGAACCTTCAATGTGGGGTTTTGCAGGGCTCAATCCTATCCCCTATCATAATATATAATATAATTTATTATTTATACCCTGCCCATCTGGCCGGGTTCCCCCAGCCACTCTGGGCGGCTTCCAACAAAATCATGTTTAACATCTACATGAAACGGCTAAGTGGGGTTATCCGGAGGTTTGGAGTACACTGTCATAAGAATGCTGATGACTCAGCTCTACAGTGCTACCTCTGGTTAAGAACTTAATTCGTTCCGGAGGTCCGTTCTTAACCTGAAACCGTTCTTAACCTGAGGTACCACTTTAGCTAATGGGGCTTCCCGCTGCTGCCGTGCCGCCAGAGCCCGATTTCTGTTCTCATCGTGAAGCAAAGTTCTTAACCCGAGATACTACTTCTGGGTTAGCGGAGTCTGTAACCTGAAGCGTCTGTAACCCGAGGTACCACTGTAACCCAAGGTACCAGCGTGGTGTAGTGGTTAAGAGCGGTAGACTTGTAATCTGGGGAACCGGGTTCGCGTCCCCGCTCCTCCACATGCAGCTTCTGGGTGACCTTGGGCTAGTCACACTTCTTTGAAGTCTCTCAGCCCCACTCACCTCACAGAGTGTTTGTTGTGGGGGAGGAAGGGAAAGGAGAATGTTAACCGCTTTGAGACTCCTTCAGGTAGTGATAAAGCAGGATATCAAATCCAAACTCTTCCTCTTCTTCTTCTTTACATCTGCAGGTGAGACAGTGGATGTCTTGGATCGGTGGACTGGATGAGAGCTAACAAACTGAAACTCAATCCAGATAAGACTGAGACACTTTGAATTAAATCTGAACAAAGGACAAAATATTACAATGGTTTGGGATGCCGGCAAAGCAGTAATGAGAGGATTCTTGATTCAACAGAATACAATTTGGAAGAAGAGGAGGAATGAAAAGAAGGAAAAGATTTTAGACAAATTGAAAGAAAAAGAAAAAAAATTGAGAGATAATCCAAAAAGTCAGGAAGTTCAAAAAGAGATAAAAGCTTTGCAGGTGCAGTACTCCCAAATAATAAATGAAGAAATTGAATGGAAAATTAGAAGAATGAAGCAAAGATCTTTCGAATCGGCCAATAAATGTGGAAAATTGTTGGCTTGGCAATTGAAGAAAAGACAAAAAGAGAATACAATTATAAAGATTATGGATGAAGGAAAATCTATTGAGAACCCTGCAGAGATACGGAAATGCTTTACAAAATATTACAAACAGTTATATAAAAGGGAAAAAGAAGATTTAGATGGAATTGAGAAGTTTATAAAAGAAAATGGACTGCAAAAAATTCCAACACAACAAAAGAGCCTACTGAATGGATTGATTACAAGACAGGAGGTTGAAACAGCAATACAAGAATTGAAAAACGACAAAGCCCCAGGACCTGATGGACTTACCTCCAAGTACTACAAAACATTAAAAAACTGGTTGATACAACCATTAATGGAGGTAGCAAATGAGATTTTAGGGGGGGGCAAAGCACCAGAGACTTGGAAAGAAGCTTTTATCTCTCTGATACCAAAACCGGATGTGGATAAGACTCAGGTTAAAAATTACAGACCAATCTCCTTATTAAATGTGGACTATAAGATATTTGCTAGTATTTTGGCATCAAGATTGAAAAGGGTGTTGAAAGACTTAATTCATAAAGACCAGGCAGGATTCCTGCCTGGTAGACATATGAAAGACAATGTGAGAATTATAATAGATATTCTTGAGAGATTGGAAGTGAAAATAAACACCAAAGCAATGTTAATTTTTGTAGATGCCGAAAAAGCTTTTGATAATATCTCTTGGAATTTTATGAAAAGAAATTTTGTAAAAATGGAGGTTGGCCAAAACTTTGTTAATGGGATTAATGGTATTTACTCTGAGCAAAGAGCTAAGATTATTGTAAATAATGTGGTCTCAGAAGAGATAAGAATTGAGAAAGGAACAAGACAAGGGTGCCCACTCTCCCCCCTGCTATTCATTTCCGTTCTGGAGGTTTTGTTGAACATGATAAGGAACGATGATGGTGTTAAAGGAATTACAGTGGGTACAAAACAATATAAGTTAAAAGCCTTTGCAGACGATTTAGTACTGACCTTGCAGAACCCTGAACAGAGTGCAGTGAGAGTACTGCAGATAATTCAAGAGTTTGGCAGTGTGGCAGGCTTTAAGTTAAATAAAGGGAAAACTAAAGTACTAGAAAAGAACTTGACATTGCAAGAGAGACAGAATATAGAGGATTGCACAGGACTGAAGTGTGTAAAAAAGGTGAAATACCTAGGAGTTAATATGACGTCAAAAAATTTGAACTTGTATAAAGACAATTATGAGAAACTTTGGAAAGAAATCCAAAGAGATTTGGAAGTATGGTCAAGGTTGAAATTGTCCTTAATGGGAAGAATTGCAACTGTTAAAATGAATGTATTGCCGAGAATGTTGTTTTTATTTCAGGCCCTACCGATAGTTGACAAAATGAAATGTTTTCAAGAGTGGCAGAAGACACTGTCTAAATTTGTCTGGCAGGGGAAGAAACCCAGGATTAAATACAAACTTTTGACTGATGTAAAAGAAAGAGGAGGATTCTCCTTGCCAGACTTAAAGATTTATTTTGAAGCCGCAGCTTTTTGTTGGTTGAAGGAATGGTTTTTGTTAGACAATGATGACTTGTTGGATTTAGAGGGCCATGATAATGCGTTTGGTTGGCATGCATATTTATGGTATGATAAAGTAAAATTACACAAAGGTTTTAAAAGCCATATAATTAGGAAATCATTGTTTAATGTTTGGATTAGATACAAAGATCTATTGGAAAGAAAAACTCCTAGGTGGATCTCACCACTTGAGGCAAAGAAACCTAAAAGGACAAATATGGATGAGAATAGGTTGAAATACAAAGATATCCTGATGGAGGTGGGAAACCACTTTAAGTTAAGGCCATATGAACAACTGAAAGATAGGTTGAGTGACTGGTTTCAGTATGTGCAGATAAATGAAGCATTCAAGCTAGATAAAAAAATAGGATTCCAGATAGAAAAGTCGAAATTAGAAACGGAGTTATTAGAGACAGACTACAAGAATTTGTCTAGAATGTATAATTTGTTGCTAGAATGGCATTTGAAAGATGAGCAAACAAAATCAGTGATGATTGAATGGGCCAAGGACTTGGGTCATAATGTGATGATGTCGGAGTGGGAAAAATTGTGGAAGAAGGGTATGAAATTTACGGCTTGTACTGTGTTGAAGGAAAATTTGATGAAAATGATGTATAGATGGTATTTGACGCCGGTCAAGCTGGCTAAAATGTATCACAAAAGCGACAATAAATGTTGGAAATGTAAGCAGGATGTTGGCTCATTCTACCATATGTGGTGGACATGCCCTAAGATAAAAGGCTTCTGGGAAATGATTTATAATGAGTTGAAAAAGATGTTTAAAAACACATTTTTGAAAAAACCGGAAGCCTTTTTGCTTGGAATAATTGGGGAAGAAATCCCCAAGGACGATGTTAATTTGTTTATGTATGCCACCACAGCCGCTAGGATCTTAATAGCACAATATTGGAAAAAAGAGGAACTGCCTTCGAGGCAGGAATGGCAAATGAAAATGATGGATTATATGGAATTGGCAGAATTGACAGGAAGACTCCGGGACCAAACAAATGACAAAGTTTTAAAAGATTGGAAGAAATTTAAAATATACATAGGGTATGAATTTGAAAACTAGATTTTGAACATCCAGGAAAATAAAGAAGTTAAGGCAATAGGGAAATAATAGAAGATTGAAAGGGAGAAAATATGATAGATGATATAAAGATGAAATTTTTGAAGTGTTAAAGAGACTATATGATGGGTAAGAAGGATGATTTAGAAACTGCTACAGAAGTTTATAAAAAAGAAAATCAGATAGTAGGGAATTGGGGAAGCCAGAGGACAATGAATATTAAAATGGATTAGAGATGATATATATTTTTTTTTGTTGTATTTTTGTATTTTTGTATTTCTGTATTTTGATGTTTACTTTTTGTATTTGTGTTCTGTATGTGTGTTGATAAAATGTTTAATAAAAAATATAATTAAAAAAAAAAGACTGAGACACTGTTTGTGGCCGGATGGCCTGCTCTTGACGGGGTTACACTTCCCCTGAAGGAGCAGGTGCGTAGCTTGGGGGTCCTCCTGGATCCTTTGCTGTCACTTGAGGCTAGGTGACCTCAGTGCCGTGGAGCGCTTTCTATCAGCTTCAGCTGGTGGCCCAGCTGCGCCCTTATCTGGACAGGGGTAGCCTATTGTTGTTTATGCTAAGGTAACCTCAAGGTTAGATTACTGCAACACATTATATGTAGGGCTGCCTCTGAAGATGTTTCAGAAACTTTAGCTAGTGCAGAATTCAGTGGCCAGGTTGCTCACTGGGGCAAGATGGTTTGAACATATTACACTGATCCTGGTCCGACTCATTGGCTAACAATTAGTTTTGGGGCTTCCTTTGACCTTTAAAGCCTTAAATGGCTCAGGACTGCAATACCTCAAGGGCCGCCTCTCTCCATGTAAGCCTACCTAGACCGTTCTTCATGTGCCTCTTCCAAGAGAGGTCCAGAGGATGGCAACATGAGAATGGGCCTTTTCTGCAGTGGCTCCCCGCTTGTAGAATGTTTTTCCTAGGGAGTAAAATAAAAAAATTCCTTCAGTAGCACCTTAAAGACCAACTAAGTTTTTATTTTGGTATGAGCTTTCGTGTGCATGCACACTATCTGAAGAAGTGTGCATGCACACGAAAGCTCATACCAAAATAAAAACTTAGTTGGTCTTTAAGGTGCTACTGAAGGAATTTTTTTATTTTACTTCGACCCAGACCAACACTACCTACCTGTAACCTTTCCTAGGGAGGTTTGCCTTCATTAGACACCTTTAGGCACCAGGAAAAAAAAGGTTCCAATGAGCTTTTAAAATGTGTTGGGAAGAGGTTTTTTTGGGTTGTCTTTGCTTTTATTGTTATTATTTATTATGTGTTTTTAGATTGTGCTTTTATGTTGTGATCCACCTGAAACCTGAGGGAATAGGGCTGTATCCTGCTATCCTTTGGAAGCCACCCCCCCGCCCCCGGTCTAACTCAACAAACCTGCTGTTCCTGGAACTGGGTGGGAAGAGTGCAGCTGAATGGGACATAGCTGTGGGCATTTTTTCAGCCGGAATTCACTGGAACTCAGGTGAGCACCATTACCATTCTAAGAGAACGAGGGAGGTGCTCATGGATTTTTCTTTTCCCAGAAAAACCACACTGCGAAGTACAATAAACTGCCCATAAAAAGCAAGTCCAGAGTGAGAGACTAGGGTGATGCCTGCAGTTTCTAGGATCTCTTCTTGTTGTGAGACTTTTATAGGTGAGCTGAGAGTTTGTTTGGACCCTGGGTCAAGAGGGATGGTGTGTCAGAAGGAAAATGAACCAATATTCATTTTTATATATTAGTAACTTTGTATTAATGTAACATTTATATATGTAACTGTAGTTTTGCACTTTTTGTTGTTGTTGTCGGACGTTGCATCAGTTTTCTGTACATGGCTCAGAGATATTAATAATTAAGTGGTATATAAATTAAATTGTCAATAATCAATCAATAATATCCACTCTCACTGAAAAATTAGGAAACTGCCTTAGACAGAGTCAGACCCTTGGTCCATCTAGTTAGGATCTCTTCATGGATTCAGACAGGAGACTTGTCTGGAGATGCTGGGGACTGAGCAACACACCATCCTTCTCAATTAGGCAGTTGTTTGATACATGATAAGACACAACCATGTGAAGCTAATAGAATGGTTTCATGTAGAAAAAAAGCTTTCTTTAATCGGGGGCCCAGGTGGCGCTGTGGGTTAAACC
This sequence comes from Zootoca vivipara, assembly GCF_965207765.1. Classification (NCBI taxonomy): domain Eukaryota; kingdom Metazoa; phylum Chordata; class Lepidosauria; order Squamata; family Lacertidae; genus Zootoca; species Zootoca vivipara. The sequence continues at coordinate 434,239 of NC_142593.1, read as the reverse complement.
ACTGAGCCTAGGGCTTGCTGATCAGAAGGTCGGCGGTTCGAATCCCTATGACAGGGTGAGCTCCCGTTGCTTGGTCCCAGCTCCTGCCAACCTAGCAGTTCGAAAGCACGTCAAAATGCAAGTAGATAAATAGGAACCGCTACAGCGGGCGGGAAGGTAAACGGCGTTTCCATGTGCTGCTCTGGTTTGCCAGAAGCAGCTTTGTCATGCTGGCCACATGACCTGGAAGCTGTACGCCGGCTCCCTCGGCCAATAATGCGAGATGAGCACGCAACCCCAGAGTCGGTCACGACTGGATCTAATGGTCAGGGGTCCCTTTACCTTTCTTTGAACAAGTAAAAGGAAGAGTTGCTACAGGCTCAACACTGCTTTAAACTCAGGGCAACAATTCTGCAAATACATGTCATGTACATATATATGTGAAATCAGACACGCTGGGACCAGCCAGAAATAACTTAAGAGTGCTAGTGCTGGGATGTGGGAAATAGAAATTTCTGTGGTTTGAGCTGGGTGTTGAAACTAACCACAAATGAAGTACCAAGGAGTTGTAGACGTGTTTTGGACTACATCCCTTTTTATTGCAAAACATTTGTTACAGAAATTTCAAAAGTCCTGCTGCAGCAACTGCCAAATTCTGTTTTTTATTACATATCTAAATAGACAACCTAAAAGTGCATTGTGAATCCAGTAGAACTTTAAACGGAATGTATGTATGTATGTATACCTGTCCATACACAGAGGGCAAGAGAGTTGGAGTGGAGAGAAACCATTCACACTTTCTCTCTTTTATACAACAACAACAACAACAACAACAACAACAACAACACTTTCTAGGAAATAATTATAAAATTAAATTTTCATTGATTGTTTTAAATAAACTATTTGTGTGTGTAGTATATACAAATAATAATCCTGCTGATAACCTATTAGGTGTTAGGCTAAAACACTGTTCCTAGCAATAGCAGCAAAGAAACTGCTCGTACCGGGTACAGTGGCTAAAGAAAACTATCCCTTGAACACACCTCACTAAATATATCCACAATATGTCAATCATAATAAAATATTGTGTACCCATTTTGCAAAATCTAATGGATGGTTCCCAGTTTCCATACACAGCTCATTTAAAGGAGCAAAAATTATTTCATGTGTGGTGACTGGGAGAAGGGAATGCCTTTCATGTAAACTGAAGGATGGAGATAAGCAGGGCTCTTGTGCCAATCTCACTTGATAAATCTAATACTGAATTCCACAGAACCTCCCTGGGCTCAGTTTGCAGATTCCCAGTGCAATCTTATGAAGTTTACTATGAAGTTTATAAATGCAGGATTACACTCAGTTCGCCTAAACTGCCATTTTCAAACCAGGAAGGCTGAGTACGCGGGTGAATGATCAGGTACCCAAATTGTTGCAGCTACATTGAGGCCCTCGCAAATTAATGCCCTTAATCTTGCACATGATCTTCAAGTACAGAATAATAATAATAATAATAATAATAATAATAATAATAATAATAATAATAAATATGCTGCCCACCTGACTGGGTTTTCACAGCCACTCTGGGTGGCTTCCAACAAATTATAAAACGACAGTCAAACAATAAAAAACTTTGCTATAGATCTTCTAAAAGTCAGATAATGGTTTATTTCCTTGACATCTGATGGGAGGGTGTCCCACAGACTACTGAGAAGGGCAGGGGAACTTTTTTCAACCCAATGGCAGCACATGGTGTGTGTGTGTGGGGAGAGGTCTAAGTGGGCAGAGCAACATTTCAGCCCTGCAGAGGTTTCTACACCCCCCCCCAATCTCTTTCTAGGCAAGCAGGTGACATGTTCCAGCCAGGCAAAAGCACTATTTTGGGTGGGGGGATTTGGAGCAAGGCTGGCAAGGAGTATGTCCTGGAGAAGGAGACTAGTGTGGGGAGATTTCTGAGGGTAGGGCAGAGAGACATGGGGGGCTGCAAATGCCTCCTGGGACAGAGGTTTCCCACGCATGACATGGAGCTCCCCAGTTCTGAATACTTACTTTTAATTTCACAGGTGGCGGCTGATCCAGAAATACTGTACACCTAGAATTCTGGATCAGGGCACATGTCCATTGAAGACTTACACTTGAAAGTAACCGTTATGTCCAGAGAAGGGAAAGTATGGGCATACGCTGATTTATTAAATACTTTAATGAGTAAGTAAAAACAATGTCACAAAGCAGTCCTCAGTATGATCATGCTTTTAAGGTATATAAATAATTTGTGTTTAGAGAAGACATTATGGTTTCTGAGGCAGAAGAGAGAATGGGTAGATTAAACTTACACACACATTGCTATTCCCTGTCTTTCTGACCATAGAATCAGGCCTGGCAGGAAAAAATTGTGTATTAAAAGAAAACTAAGGGCCACTTTGAAGCTTTGGGTCATTTCTTTGGAGTGTTCCATGTTCTGTGATGCTTTGGAATTTTACAGTCATTTGAAATGATATTTGAATCCGCTAAAAATATCACCCTGAGACTATGGAACAAAACTAGTCTTTGTCTGTTTGTTTAAAAGCTTAACTTAAAAGTTTCCAGTAACAACATTATCTCTCCTCCCTGGGCTCAGTCTAGTTTGTCAAGCTGCTAATATTTGATTTGGATCAACAAATGAGGGGTGGGTGTGACTGGGCATCTTTTTCCAAGTTCTTTATTTTCAAACCCTCTTCCAGAAAAGTTCCCCTGACATCAATCAGCTTGAAGACCCCCATCCTTGTCCCAGCCCTAAACTTCTGCACTGGTACATCTCCCTGCAAGGCAGTGCCCAGTTCTGGTACCCTCAATTCAAAGTACCCTCAGTGCAAAGTCAGGCTTTGTTGATGCAGCAGATGTTATGACTGGGTTGTAAGGCTTTGTGCAAGTACTCGAGTTACTTTGTGGGTATTGAATTGCAAAGCTGAACATTTTCCATAGCTACATTTATCAAGAGCTGGGCAGCTGCAGAGTCTAAGATGCCAACCTGCCAACAACAAATGTTGTCTTCTAAGGCTGCAATCCTATACCCCCCTACTTGGGAGTAAGCCTCATTGAACTCAATGAGACTTACTATTGTGTAGACTGTTACAGGATTGCAATGAAAACCATCTAACCCTAAGAAACATAGACTATACAAGACTATACCAAAACAGACAAACATCTTTCCCCAAACTTTAGAAATTATATGAAAGGTTACTTTCCAGAGTCTTCAGCAATTTTACTATATGTATTTATGGGTTTTATTTTCGTACTGACAATTGTTACAATTTTAGGAATTTGCAGCTTGCTGCTACTTTGTGACAGATATATGATAAAACTAGTAATGAAATACCTTATTTCGAAAATATATAATTATTTCAACCAGAATGAGACCTTCATCGTTCAATACTTCATTTCATATAATATTAAAGTGCTGTTAAATGAACATATTGGGAAATAATATAAAAGACAAAAATTGTTAATTCATTCTAAATGGATTCATTTTACAGGCAGGCAATATTGAAATGTTAAACTCCATAATAGTCCAAAGAAATTAATGGAACTATGCATGCATTTTCATCGGCATAAAATAAGACTGAAATTTAAGGTAGAAGAACTATTTCAGTCATCATACTATTATTGTGAAAGAATAACATGTTATATAATTCAATATCTAAGACAAGTGTATATCCAACTATAGAATAGTAGCATTTAAACTGGAAACAACAGAATGGATCACTATATGAAAATATTTTAAAAATACTGTACACAGTTTCCTTAATTGTCCAGCATATGTAAACAAACAGCTAACTCAACTGAGTTTTAAAATATTACTTTAACGTTAATTATCTTATCTTTTGCATAACATGCCAGTTTGTTCTTTCGCAGTATCACAACTCACAGTGGCTCATTAGATAATTCTACGTACATCAGCTCAAAGACAGCTCTACAGAAGAAACTGAAACAGACAGTAGCTACAGATGGTGACTCCTTGCCCAACAAATGCATTTTCCTTTCTATGTATCATAGCAATCTGGCTAGCAGAGCCCCTTGTTCAGTGTAACATGTGCTTTATTATTGAACGTCACTGCCAAATAAACATATGACAATATACGGTAAGTGCAAAGTCAAATGTTCTTCTGTAACGTTCATTAATTCAATCCCATACCACCACTTATTTTGTATATAAAGTAGTGACACCCCCCCCCGAACATCTAAGGATTATCTAAACCGATTTGCATGCTCCCATCTAATCTCATATCATTGTGGCCCTCCTGTTCACCTGATACTTGATTATTCAGATATTTATGATCTAACCCAGCCTGCACATTTGGATAAATGAGGCTGAACTTTATAATGTACATACAACAAGCTGTGGTTATAAGACAAAAGATAAAAGTTTCTTTCCACTTTAGAAATAAACATGGTGGATAGTACTGAATACTCAAAAGAGGATACTGATAGCTCATAAACTTGGAAAATCAGGAGTCATTCACAGTGGGCATCAGAAGGGGCATCAGTTTAGAGATATTGGAAACAATTCCTGGAAAACTATATTTTGTAATCACACTGCCTGTTTCAATGTATATTTTGTGTGCCCATCTACAGAAAGACATCTTTTTGAAAAAAGAAAAGGTTACAACTCCACACTTGCTCCCTGCAAATACTCTACCCCTATGGAATTGGCAACATAGGCAATATATAAGTGAGAATTTTACTGCTGAATTACTGCTTGAGTGAAGTGCTGCAGTTTGTTAGCATACCCAAAGATTCCTAGTTCCAGATCCCTGGAGTTCAAGTTCTTGTTTAATAAGGTGCTGTATGCTAATTTTCACACAGACTCTGGTCCAGGAATCTCTTAATTCAGGAGTCTAACAAAGAAGCTATGGGGTGAAATGACGGAGTGTTCACTGCCAGTCTCGCTGATCATAATGGGCATGTCTGCTTGTAGAGTTAAAACGTGTTTTCACAAGAGACACAAAGATTGCAGTTTTGTCCCTAACACTTGTAAAACTGATAAATGTGGTGATACTGTGTGCAAAATGGGAAAGAGACACTTGTAAATTTGACTGATTCCTAGAAAGGAATTCAAATTATCTGGTGGGTGGGTGCCTGCTTTCTTCTCCCAGTGAACAGAAATACTTTTAAGGCCACTTAAAACAGAATTCATTTTTGTTCTCACATTCATGTAAAAACTCACATTGGCTTATGAAAAGAGGACATAAAGATGGTTCACATATATTTCCTTAACAAAAACTACAATTTTTGCACATGCTGGCCATTAATAAAAATGTGGTCCATATTTCTGTATTTCAGAATTCAGTGAGAATCTTGGTGTAGCCTTTAAAGTACTACTGCTGATTGTCAGTTTTTGTCAAAGAAATTCCAGCAATCAGGTCTGACCTTTCCCACACTAGTAAATGGACTGGAAAGGGTCACACTAGTTATTTTAGTCAAAAAAAATTACACCATGATGACAGTGGTATGACTGTTTAGAAGAGTGTCACTGAAGAAAAACAGAAAAATTGTCAAGTGGCTCTCAAGAAAGCATTTGAAGAGTCGTTTTATAGAGGTAGCAAGTCAGCTCAGGTTAAACTGAACTGTTCTGCAGAGTGGACAGCTGGGGGGGAATGCATTTAAATCATAATCCCTGATCCAGGACAGTCTAGGCCTTAAGCAGAATCAAGACAGAGTGCTACTCTATTCTGACCAACTCAAAATAGATCCCAATGCTCTCAGTGGGAACTGTATCCAAAACTGTTCAGCAGCACAGCACAGATTACCGGTAGGTTCTAGGGACTAGTGACTAGTCTCTGGCTGCTTAGCCTGGAAGAACTGCGGTAAGTATGAAAGTAGCCTTTGAAAGTAGCATTGCAAGTTGAAAAAGGCAACAATTCCTTGCCACAAATCCTAGATGTACAGACAAATGCATGATTTACACACACACACACACACACACACACACACACACACACACACACACACCTGGCATCAGCAAACACATTTCTGAAATCCCCTCAGGCAGGGACGGGAGGCTGCATTGGGGGAAATCTGCATTGGGAAAAAGGGGAATGGGCGCTTTAAACTGTCCTTATAAACAGGCTGGGATGGCTAAAATGGTCCAATTAATGTGGTCACTGGCTATTGGAGCTCTGAATAATTTTAAAAATCTCCTTCAAAACCTCACATATATGTTGTCAGAAACAAAAAAGGATGACACATTTACAGAGGGGGTAGCAGCCCTGGCATATTGCTAAGTAAGGATTAAACTATTTCTCCAAAATCATTTCACAATTAAGGTTTTCTTCTTCTGAATGGTACAGTGCTCTCTTTGCTCTTATTAGCCCCTTGCCTAGCCCGAAACACATTTAACCCTTGCAGCCCCATGGGTGGAGGGTGGGCCTGAGGGAGGCAGGGGGGGAGGTGGCTCTTGCACACCAGGGTAGGGTATTCTTCTTTCGCTACCTTGCCTTTCTAGACAACGTCAAGGAATGGCTTTTGCAGTCACCAGAAATGTTAATTTCACTTTGGCGCTTCAACTAACTTCTTAAAAGGATTTGTTTTGTCACAGAACATCATTCAGTGTCCCACTTGTTCTGTGCTCACCCAAGTTCAGACCACACAATAAACATACAATACTATAAACACCAAAATGTTAAGTTATAAGCATGCCTTAAAATGAAATAATGGCAGCTAAATGGAGGAACTGGTAGAAGAATATGGCAGTGACAATGAATGAAAATAGTTTGAAAATAGTGAATGAGATGGGCATGTTGCACAGAACAGTGAGAACAGGACACCAGTTCTTATTTCTCACTATGACATTTTAACAAAGTCCTGTGAAATACTTTCTAAACTGGTACCCGTGCTTAAAAAATAAATATTTACTATTCCACTTAATTACATTCCTCCTGAGCTTGCTCAACAGTGCTAAAAATCCCATTTAAAACAGGAAATCATGTGGCTATACATAAATTCTTCCCTTTCCCTCATGCTGCTATACAAAAGGCATCTCTTTTCTTCCCTTCTTGAAAATATAGACATTTGTGCCACTACAAGTTAATACAAAAAGGATACAGGTGAACGGTGAGTGTGTTAGCTAACTTCTTTTTACAATGATCAGGCAGAAGTATAGGGATGTGAGAAATCTGGGGAAAGTTTACGGCTACTTTGTTTTCAGTTTCTATAGAGTAATACAAAGATGCGCTCACTAGCTGTCACAACGATAGTACTGAGGTGGAAACCAGCATAGTCAAAATACCCTCTTTGTATGCATGTTATTTTGTTTCTCTTTCAAACCAATATATCCCTATTTTGAAAGGCAGATTTCTTAAACTGTTCACCCATTTATTTATTTTTTTAAAAATGTCTCTCTAATTTTTCCTTCCCCCTCCCCCTCCCCCTCCCATTAAGTGCAAATGCCAACTAGGTCAAGATACAGAACCTCAGTGCTTGACATGGATGTTGTGAAAGTGCTAACTTCACTGTTGGCAGATGTCAGCTGTTGCTGACATATAATGGTCTGAAGTTACTTCATTCTGCTAATGAAAAAACAGGAGGGCAGACAAGTCTCAGACAATTCTTCTTGTTATGATGCACATATTATCTCTAACTATGCTTGCTCTCAAAGCTATGGAAGGCACCTGTTCTAGAGACTCTTCTCATTGATAAGGTGTCCGACCTGTTCTCTGGTCTGGATGACTTGCTCCTCTGGAATGTACTTCGGAGGCTCGTTGCATTGCGCTGCCTGTCCAGCTTATCACTGATGGAGTAGCTTTTCTTTGTGTGTGCATACAACAAGTTGGACTCATCTGCAGAGTAACTGTTGGCCCTCTCTATTTTTGGAAGAGGGATATTGTTGGACAATGTTCTAGATGTATTGCTATCTTGAGATGACAAGGGAACTGCTTTTTTGTCTTTGGTTTCAGTTTCCTCATTGTCAGAGCTTGGGTGACTTAGTTCCGCTTCCCTCTCTGGGTGGCAACATCCTAAGTCATCAATTTTGTCTCCATGAACTCCAGGGAAGCTCGACCTTTCTGCAATGGTTTGAGGAGCACCGACACACCTTGTATCAATGCAGTCTGTAATGCTTGTGTACTCTGCTGTTTTGACTGGCACTCCAAGGCTGCTGAAATAGCTCCGAGAAGGAGAGAACATGAAACTGTGAGATTTTACTATCGGTGCTTCCTCTAAAATAAATGGGGTTGTAGCCAGGTATCGGCTGCTTTTAGACCTCTCCAAAGTATGGTACATGGGAGGGTCTGATTCCCAGGGGTTTGAGCAATCTGCAATTTGTGAATAGTCTGAAGAAAACACTCTTGTTTCCATCGATTGATCTTCATAATCAATACTCTTGCCAGAAATTCTATCACCCAGAGTACCGCTGACATAAGCACTACTGGAGACAACACTGGAAACTATCTGAGCTTGGAGAGCTGGATCTCCAGTCCCAAGGATGTTCATTGAACTGTCAAGGGGTTCTGTGACAGACTGCAGCTCATCCATGGCCGAGACATAAATGTCTATGCAAGAGGAAGGCCGTCTGGAGTCTGGGGCAATTGACAGAGTGCTTGTAGGCACTAAAGAAGGGATTTTTTGCTCTTTTGAGACAGAGTGAGAACTACTGGCACGGTGGAGGCTGAGGGACCTTTCTTTGAAAATGCTTTCAAATTTCTCCAACCCGCACTTGTCCTTCATGTTCACTGCATAGAAGGAGTGACTTCGCAAGTGGGGCGTGACTGTTGGAGAGGTTGGTGACACAGACTCCTCCCCCGTGGGATCAATGCTCTCTTGAAGTTTGTATGCATTTCCCTCCTGGCTATTGAAGCTGCTCTGTCGGACAATGTAGGCTGTGTCAGTACAGTCAGAGGATGTTCGAGACCGTATCTTAGTGGCCTCCCCTCTGTCTAGGCCAGTAAGCTTATCTAAGGCTGTAGCCATTCGCCCTATCATGTCTTCCAGTTGAGCAAGGCGGATGTCTACAGTCTGAAGTGAAGCCTTCATGCAATGCTCTCGTTCATTCACTTCTTCTAATCGCATGGCCATATTCTCTACCCTACAAAATAAAAGGAAGAAAGGAAGAGAGAGGAAAGCACAGTTAATTTCAGACTGAACAAAAAGGATAGTATGATTTACTAAACTTCAGGTTTCTTGCATCCAATTTAACAGAGTGGGAATGATGGTGCTAACATAAGCATTCTGCTGATGTTAATATACTAATAATAAGTGGCGTAGCAGGGGTTGCCAGCATGGGGCAGTATATAGGGGTGGGTGGGAGGGAGGGTAACAGACTGAGGACATGTGCACATTCAACTGCCTAGTGGTGTCTGCATCAGGGGATCACAGCTGCAGAGATAAGAAAAGAAGAGTTGTTCCATTGTCTGGATAGGTTGCTTCCTGGTTCAAATGGAGAAGCCATTTTCAATGGTGACATAAACACTCAACTGGGGGTTTTACCATTTCTGCATACTGATTAAAAATTTCCTTTTTTAAAAAAAATCATATTTAATAATAATGGCTGAGATACACCTTTAAATTATGAATATACATATGTTTGGAAGCCTCAGGATGTGCTACAATACTTATTAATCTACTTATTTAGGAGAAACTTAACAAAAGAAATGAATAAAAAAATATGATTTACAATTTTTTAAATCCTGTTTTTTAATTTTTTAAAATCCACCCTAGTTTCTTGACAGTAAAGCCTTGTTTAAAGTTTTTTTCCTTTCAAGAGTAACCAATTTCAAAATACACACTATGTAAGAAACCAAAATGAAAAATCTTTCACCTTTCAGAGGTAACTCGGATTCTTTCATCATTGGACGAATTGAATCTATCATCTTTCTCTCTGAAATACTCTTCTATACATTGTTCTTCAAAATCATGAACCTTTTTCAGTTCATCATCAGTTATAAAAAGCTCTGTAGAAGACATAAGAGGCAGTGACAAAGCAGCAGTTAAAAGAAGTTAATTAGCTATCATCACAAGGTTTTGAAAGGCACTGCCTATTTTGTGTCTTTAACATTGCACATCCCCCCGCCCCCTGCCCCCACAAGGAAATCACATTTCAATCATTTTCAGGTCTGTAACCCCACACCATACACATTTCAAGTGCCACATTTCATGCAGGACGCGGTGGCTTTCAGTTTCAGGGTATGCCAGGCGCTGAAAAGTGGCTTTATGAAGTTTTTTGGCATTCCTACTCCATTATAATACACGCTTTGTGCTCGTGTCCTTGTCAAACTGAAAGAGGTAAAAGAAAGAACATATCGCCTGATGTGCAGGCAGTGGCTCTCCAATAGGGTTAGCCAACCTTTTAGCCACCAGAGGTTGTGGGGCTCCAGTTCCGTCATACAGCATGGCCAATGACCAGGAACTAGGGAAACCAGAGGTGCCATCTTGTGAGGGAGATGGTGTGTGTGTGTGTGATGTCATGAGCGCAATGGCTCTTACAACCTTTTTGAACTTTGGTAGTGCCCCCCAACAAATATTGGTGCCCCCCAATAGGTTTGGCCCCCAGGAGTTGGCGCCTGTTCAGGGAAGTTTTTAATGTTTGAAGTTTTATTCTGTTTTTAGTTCTCTGTTGGGAGCCACCTAGAGTGGCTGGGAAAACCCAGCCAGATGGGCGGGGTATGAATAATAAAATTATTATTATTATTATTATTACCTGTGATGGAAACTGTAATCCAGAAACATTTGAAGGGCACCAAATGGGCTCTCCTTGCTCTCAGCTGATTATTATTACACACAAAAGCAGCTGTGTAAAGAAATGCTTGAGCAGTTGAGGACTGTGGTGCCCATCCCCCCACCAGTCAGGGTCCTTTTGCTACTCTACCAGGGTACTCTACTAGTGTGACAGACCACAAAGTGCCTTGGCAACATCTAGCTCCGGTAGTCACATTCCTGCCAAAAGAAGGAAGGTTTTGGTGCAATGGCAAAAGGTTTCCAAAGAGGAGTCATGGTGGGTGTCCTTAGGTAGGGAGTTTGAAAGCCACCACAAAGTGACAAAGGAGGCCTTCTCCTGCATTGATGCATTTCAAAGGCGATTATACTCACTCTAATGTGTGGGATGTCATTGAAAAGTATTTGGGGATTGCAACTGGCCCAGAATGCAGTAGTCAGGCAAGAGTTCTAAAATGTCATAGGCTGAATTTCTGTTTTTTTGCATTTAAAGCTCTAATGGTCTGGCACCAGGATATTTGAAGAACCGCCACCTCCTGTTCAACACCATATATGCACTGAAGTGATCTTTGGAGACCCTGTTCTGGGTCTTCTATGCAGTAGGCTGCTGTGTGGGACACAGCCTTCTCAGCAGTGGCACCTACATTGGGCAGCTTGCATAGCTTTCTCCCAGCTGGGTCTTGCAAGACTAATTGAGGCTTGTCATAGCTGCCAAATTCTCCCTTTTTTAAAGGGAAATTCCCTTATGCTGAATAGGCTTCCTTGCGAGAAAAGGGAAAACTTGGCAGCTATGAGGCTTGTTTCAGGGAGCATTTGAGATAGCCAATGATGAACTTTTGCTCAATGAACGGTCATACTATTGCTGCTTTTGTTTACATAGTTTTTTTTTATTTGACTGTTTTATATAGTGCTACTAAGCCACCATTTGGATCAGGAGAGACACCATACTTCACTGGCAGATCCCATGCTTTTCATGCAAAAAGCTCCCGGTTCAATGCCTGCCATCTCCAGTTTAAAGGATCAGGTACTAGTTAATGGGAAATATTTTCTTTTTGAAACCCTGGAGAGCTGCTGCTAGTCAGAGTATACATTATTGAACCAGATGGACAGATAACCTGACTTTGTATATTTCTATGGCTACCAGGCCTACAAACTGCAGAATACCCCCTTTGTGATCCTGCCAATGGGTGCGTCCTGTCATGCAATAATTCCAGAAGGGCCTTCTCTGTGGTGGTGGAATCCTGTCTGTGGGACTTAGAAGTGCATCAGTTTTTGCTGCCAACTCAAGATGCACCTCTTTGCCCAAACCTTTGTGGGTTTTTTTGGCATCTATTAACACCAGAAATTGTAAACTTCTGGTTTATCTATAGCTAATAGCTGTGGGTCATGGGTAGTATTTTTATGATTGTATTGTGAATTGCCCTGATTCTTGAGTGCTCTCCAAATCAAGACAACTAAGCAGAGCTGAGTATATTTTCCATATGATTATTGTATCTACGAAGGAGAAGATGAATAAAACTTACTCAGTCCATAGTCCGTTTCATCAGGGTCGCTATCATGCTTCCGCCATCGACAGCAGATGTGCTGAAATATCATAGTCATGTGACTGAAGATGATGAGAGGAGGGGGCAAGACTGGTCTTTCATGGAATGTCATAATAAGCTGATACCGCTGGAACTTCCATACCTGGTTAGATATCGATTTAACTTCAAAAAAGGTGTTGCTAAAGCAGGAGGAGAGGAAGAAAATGCCTTCTGAGAAACAGAACTACCACCTAAAATTTCACATGCAATATAGGGGCCACTCCATACATCACACAGACCCAGACATGAGGGTATACTCAGTAGGGATCTGCAGCCAGTCATGGCTCTCTGGTAGATGTACCATAGAATACAGTGGAACCTTGGTTTATGAACACCTCGGTTTACGAATTTTCAGTTTACGAATGCCGTGGACCCATCTGGAACAGATTAATTCACTTTCCATTACTTTCAGTGGGAAAGTTCGCTTCAGTTTATGAACACTTCAGTTTATGAACAGACTTCCGGAACCAATTACACCCATGCTTCTGGTTAAGTACGCTTCAGGTTGAGTACTCTGCGGACCCGTCTGGAACGGATTAATTCACTTTCCATTACTTTCAATGGGAAAGTTCGCTTCAGTTTATGAATGCTTCAGTTTATGAACAGACTTCTGGAACCAATTGTGTTCATAAACCGAGGTACCACTGTAGTGGCTTTTAAAACACTTGTTTGCTTTATTCACATGTTATAATTTTAGTTTCATACTTTAAAAGAATCTTAGGGCTACATCTACAAAAGTAAATTTCATGATAAGGCAATAGAAACAAAAACTTGTATACATAAAGCTTCTCAAATACAACTGTTAGGGCACCCACTTCAAAGACATTCTAGGCGGCTTTTTTACATTATCTGGTGAGGACAACAGCAGCATTACTCCTAACTGTCATGTTCCCAAAATAATAAGGGAAGCTTGGAGCTTATTGGAGAAGCTCACTCAAGAGCTCTCAGAAAAATGAGATCAACCTGGCATGGAAAGGGGCTATTCCCACATGTGGCACCATCCCGCTCAGCAGTGTTGGAAAGAGCAGAGCACTAATGCTCCCAGACCACCAAGAACCTGGTTTAATCTTAGGCTTCAGTGTAATTCTGAGACCAGTAAAAAACTCACAAAACAGCAAGGCAACAGGTCCATTTATTGCCTAGTCCACAAAGTTTACTGTGTAAACCGAGCTGCTTCCAGGTTTGAGGGGCCCTCAGCAAAAGCTCTCCATGGATCCCCGCAGCAGTGGCAGGTGGCAATAAGGGGCAATTTAAATATCCCACAATGCCCTAGAGTGTACCACTCTGGTGCATTGTGGGAAATGGCAGCTCATGGTGCAGAACTGGGGTCCACACTGGTGGCTCTTGGCTGGTGTGGGGCTCTGAAAGAAGCCCAAAGATGCTGTTGCTGGCCCTGGATGCAAGCAGCCTAGTAATGTAATAGTAATAGTAATATGTATACCCCACTCATCTGGCTGGGTTCCCCCAGGCTATACGGGTGGGGGGGCACATTGGCTCATAAAATGCACTGTACTTGAGCAGTGAGACTCTTAGCTTCCTCATCTCCCCCCATGAAGTGGCTCCTCATATTTTCCTTTAACGTAGCCCCAAGGCAGCCCCAGACTGACCAGAGTAGTACAGGAAGGGGGCATGCTCAGTCTTTTCCTAGGAGGCCATCCTCTGCCCATCAGAATATCCCTCAGCAGGCCCGGCTCTAGGTGTAGACTGCGCTGCGAGGACAGGGGCACCCTAGCGATCTCTGCGCCTCAGCGCCAGGGCGCCCGACCTGCTTGAGATGGCCCTGTCCCTCAGCTGCTTTTCGTATCCCCCACGGAGAAGAAAAGCAGCTGAGGAGGCAATTTTGACCAGAAAAATGGCTAGTGGGAGAAGAGCAGCAGCTCAGGCTTGGAGTACATGTTTTGCAAGCTGAAGATTTAATCCCTGGGCTGGGGGAGACCTCTGCCTGGAACTCTAGAGAATGGATGCCCTTCACTGTAAAATCTGATGTAGATGGACTAGGAGTCTGACTTAATACCTGGCAGTTTCCTGTGTATTCAGCAGCTTCCTCTGCTGATTTGATGAAATTAGAAGCAAATTGGGGCTCTAAGGAGGTTGTAAAATACAATAAAATGGGAATATACATATTTCCTATGTCTCCTGCATCTTATCTAGTAATCCATGTGGAAGGTTGCTAGGTCAGATCCCTTTTTCTGACCAGAAGAGAACTCTCTGAGCTATTAAAAAACAAAAGATAATTCATTATCTTTTTACCAGTTTGTGAGTTTACATTCTCCTGATTGACTGCAAAAGTAATCTGAGCTGTTAACCATGTAAATGCACTACCAACGCTATCACTATAACCCCACCTAAGAAATTCCAAACTTGAGCATCAAAAGTTCCTGAAACATTTACTACAGTCACTGGATTTTAAAAACAATAGACACTCTCTCACTGGTATGAAACTCACTTAAAAACAGCAATGAGCAGGTTCACCAGAAGGATGTTTGCAACCAAGAGGTAGCAAGCCATGATGGCAGGAACGATCCATGCTCCTGGTTTGCAGGGAGGCAGCTGGATTATTTTCCCATCCTCTCTGGTTTCATTCTGACCACAAGGAGCTGGGAAGAAACAAGGGAGGAGGAGGATTAAAAAGAACCCCAGTTTTCAAAACCTTAACAGAAGTTACCAAATATTTAAGTGCACCAATAAAGCACCTATAAAAAATTGGATGAATAAAAATAAAAATAATAAGGATATCCCCTATCAGCATGAGAAATTAACAATATGGGCCAACCCAAAATTAAAAATTGGAAATCAAGTAATAATTTGGCAAAATTGGGTGAAAAAGGGTATTTTGACATTGAATCAATTAATTGATGAAAATTATAAATTTATACAATAAAAGATTTTGCAAGTAAATTATGGATTAACTAGTGAAACACAATGGCAATACATCCAATTGAAACGTATGTTGGAAAGGCAGTTTGGCCCTGACGCCATAGCAGCATCAGAAACACCCATGCTGAGACAAGATTTAATCTCTGCAATAAAAACAAAAAAACTTGCATTATATAAAACCTTACTCAACAGGAAGAAGTATGATTTAGAATATGATAGACAAAAATGGAGTGAAGAGTTAGGGGTACAGATAACAAATGATATATGGGAGTCAAGTATAAAATCAACCGAAATAGTCTCTATGGATCTAAGACTAAGACTTATTCAACAGAAAATAATATTCAGAGTCCACTGGACTCCAGCAAAACTATACCAGAAGAAAATAACAAGAGTAGAGAACTGCTGGAGGTGTGGGAGTAAAAATGCGAATTTAGTACATATGTTGATTAACTGCCCAATGATAAGATCATTCTGGTGCGAGGTGAGGATATTTATAGCAAGAGTAATAAAAAGAAATTGTTATCTAGGGGAACTGAATTTAATTCTAAATTATATTCTGGAAATGTGGGAGATTTCAACAGGTCAAAAATAATGGATGTACCATGCTATATTAGAAGTAAAAAGGCTTGTTTTGATGAATTGGAAGAGCCGCAAAAAGATTCCATTGAGCACATGGATTGATTATATGGTCAGGTTAGCTACATACGAACGAATTGCATGTCAACGCAAAATAAGAATGGATAAATATGAAGAAATCTGGAAAGAATATTTAAGCGATAAGGCAGATAGTGGTGGGAAGTAGGGGAAGGAGAGAGAGGTGGGAAAATATTGTTAAAAAGGTGTAGTCATAGGTATATCAGTGTATTCAAATCTGAATTGTCAAATTGTGTTATTATTGTCATTATGGTTTTTGTTGTATGTGTCTTTTGCGGTTGTTGTTTGTATTGAAAAAATGATTAAATAAATAGAATAATAAAAAGAGGCTGTATTTGAGAGAAGACTTCGTCTTTAGCTGTGTGCTGAGGAAGAACCCCAGAGTGGAATTTCTATGGCAGAGACTGGGCATGTTACCTGGGAGTTATTTATAGCTGCAGCCTGTATGCAAGTTGGTGAACAGCAGAAGGAATATGGAGTGTGAACTGACCTTGTAAACACTGCAGTGAACTGAACTAGGGAATATAGCAACTAACTCTCCCAACATACCAGGTCTGAGATCAATGTTTATGAAGGACTAAACAATGGATTTAATAATAATAATAATAATAATAATAAAATTATTTGTACCCCGCCCATCTGGCTGAGTCTCCCCAGCCACTCTGGGTGGCTCCCAATCGAATATTAAAACAATACAGCATTAAATATTAAAAACCTCCCTAAACAGATGTCTTTTAAAAATAGGATAGCTGCTTATTGCCTTGACATCTGATGGGAGGGTGGGTGCCACTACCGAGAAGGAACTCTGCCTTGTTCCCTGTTACTTGGCTTCTCTCAGTGAGGGAACCTCCAGAAGGCCCTCGGCACTGGACCTCAGTGTCTTGGCTGAACGATGGGGGTGGAGACGCTCCTTCAGGTATACTGGACCGAGGCCGTTTAGGGTTTTAAAGGTCAACACCAACACTTTGAATTGATTTTTTGAGAAACAACAGAGGTGCTGTATGTAAGGAAAGAATAATGGTCAGCTGTGAGAATGGACTAACATCAAGAGAAGGATTAAGTGGATATTATAGAAGAGATGAAGTGCCTAAAAGAGGAAGTGGTGGACATATGTTTGCAACAGGAGCGGGAAACCTGATTTTTTTAAAAAAGAAACCGTATTAAATTAAAGTAATTTGTTCTAATCTCTAATAATTTGGAAAACCAATAAAAATAATATATATATAAAAGGAAAAGTAAGAAACACAGAAGCATTATAGAAATTTTATTGACATGTTATTTTCATTCTGGTCTGTAGATAGTATCCCTAGAAATGATGGTGGAGGGAAGAGACAATATAGTATCAGACACAGGTTATGTGGGCAATATAGCATACACCTTTGTTTCATTAACTTTTTGTTTGGAGGGCAGAAAGGGAAAATGGCATAGAATTCTCCCAATCTGAGCTCTGTATGTTAGCTGGGATCATTACTTTGGGTGGCGATGGCAACTCCTTATAGGCTGTCAGTAGAACAGCAGTTACAACAGTCCATCACAGATGAAAAATGACAGGATCATAATGTTGTGTATTGAGTCAAAGGATTTTATATCTGTATTATTATTGTCTGTATTTGCATTAGGATAAAGTAACTGCCTTTTGGTCCCAGAGGGTACAGCTACTATTGGTTCATTTAAGCTGCTGTATTTGGATCCTCTGTCTTATTGGTTTCCTCCAAAAGGCAGCACTGGGATTGCTTGATATTGTTCCCTCCAAAAGTTATCCCTTCCTAGCTAGTCCCCTGTCCCTATAAATGTAGCTTTCCTCTCCTCAGTCTTCAGTCTTGTTCACTTTAATAAAGAGCTGTTACTAGAGAACTGTCTCCAGCATATTATGTCAAGAGAGCTGAAATCACAAACCCCACGTCACAACAACTGGCGACGAAGGTGGGATCCGGAATGCTGAGGAGCGGTTAAACACAACCCTGCCTCAGAGTCCGGATTGCAGCTGAGAACAAGACTCACTGGCCAGCTGAGAAGACGACCCTGCCCGCTAGGACAATGGAGAGTCCAAGGGTATTGGAGCCCTTCCAGCCATCAGAGCCCCACACCTGGGAAGACTACGTCGAATGCTTTGAGTTCTTTGCAGTGGCTCAAGGGATCACCGATGCCAGCAAAAGAAGGGCCACATTCCTGAGCTACTGTGGGCCCGAGACCTTCAAGCTGGCCAAGGCATTACTTGCTCCAGCGAAGCTGAGTGAGACATCTCTCCAAGATATTCTTGCCTGCCTAACAAGCCACTTGGCGCCTACTGAGACCAAGATGGCCTGGCGGATGGAGTTCCATAAGAGGCAGCAGCGTGCTGGGGAGT
This sequence comes from Zootoca vivipara, assembly GCF_965207765.1. Lineage (NCBI taxonomy): Eukaryota > Metazoa > Chordata > Lepidosauria > Squamata > Lacertidae > Zootoca > Zootoca vivipara. The sequence goes on along the minus strand of NC_142593.1, from coordinate 416,122 downwards.
CTGTATCCACATTTCTGGCTGAACTCCGGAAGCTCGCTCAGCACTGCGGCTTCCAAAATCTGGAAGAGACTCTCCTGGATCGGTTTATTGGGGGTCTGAGCAGCAAGAAAGCCAGAAGACGCATCGTGGCTAAAGAAGAGGTTACCCTTGCTTCAGCCTTGAAGGAGGCCACCGCAACGGAGAATTATGAAAGAGAGGAGCTTGATGCCAGTCGCAAGGCCACTAAGCCACAGATAGAAGTTGCGCATGCCATGGACGAGCTAGAGGCTACTCCAAGCCAGAGCCCAGTCCGTGGGGTCGAGTCGGTGCGTCAGGCCTGCACAGTGCACAGAGATCGCCGAGGCAGTTGCCCAGGTTGTGGCGGAAACCATGAAAGGAAGAGTTGTCGTTTCAGGGATGCTATCTGCCGGACGTGCGGAAAGACTGGTCACATCGCCAGGGTCTGTAGATCGGCGGCGTCGGGAGCGACAGGAGCACCTAGACTGGAGCATCGCAGACCGCCCACAGCAACTCGTTTTCTAAAGGACTGCCACTACGTAACGGAGATCAACGGGAGGGCCGTGCAGTTTCCAGCGCAAGGCAAGGCACACGTCAAGGTGAAGATTGAGGGTCAGCAGTGCGACATGGAGGTGGACTCCGGATCTGCATTCACCATCGTGTCGGACCAGACCGCGAAGACATTCTTCCCCAGGGGTAAGTTGCCCCCTCTGGAGCCCTTTCCGGCAACCTTGCAGTCGTACTCAGCAGGCCGCATCCATGTTATGGGAATGTGTGCCGTGAGAGTACAGTTCCGGGACAAACAGGCTGTACTCAAACTGGTGATTGCGAAGGGCAGTCGCCCCAGTCTCCTGGGCACTGACTGGTTCCCTGCCCTGGGACTGAGTATCTCAGGGCTTAATTCAATCCAAACCTGCCCTGAGATGAGCGAGGTATTATGCAAGGAATTTGCTGGTCTCTTTAATGGAAAACTGGGTTGTTATAAAGGGCCCCCAGTTGACTTCGAGTTGGACCCCGGGGTGGCTCCAATCCGACTCAAACCAAGGCGAGTGCCATTTGCACTGCAACCCAAGATCGAGGCAGAGCTGGATAAATTGGTCAAGCAGGGAGTTCTCTCACCCGTGGACTCTGCTAAGTGGGAGACTCCAATCGTCACGCCCCTTAAAGCAAATGGGGAAGTCAGGATATGTGCAGATTACAAATGTACTATCAATAAGGCACTCAGGGGAAACTCATACCCCATTCCAGTCGTATCACATCTGTTGGCTAAACTGGCTGGGGGCAAGGTGTTCGCCAAAATTGACCTGGCACAAGCTTACCAACAGCTGCCAGTAACCCCACAATCAGCGGAAGCACAGACTATTGTCACACATAAAGGGGCGTTCAGAGTTAACAGATTACAGTTCGGAGTTTGTGTGGCCCCAGGGATTTTTCAAGGGCTCATGGAACGCCTGTTAAGAGGTCTGCCGGGGGTCTTGCCATTTTTTGATGACGTTTTGATTGCTGGAAAAGACTCACAGGAACTGGTTGCGCGTGTCCGTGCAGTGTTGCTCAAGTTCAAGGAGGTGGGGTTGCAACTGAAAAAGGAAAAATGCAGTTTTGGGGTGCCAACGGTGGATTTCTTGGGGTTTAAAATTGATGCATCAGGCATCCACCCCACAGATGCTAAGATTAAGGCCATCATCGAGGCACTACGACCACAGAACAAGACGGAGTTGCAGTCATTCCTGGGACTTATTAACTTTTATCATTTGTTCTTACCCCAGAAAGCTTCGGTAGCTGAACCATTACATAGAATATTGCAGAAAAAGAATGTGTGGCGATGGGGGCGGGAGCAGCAGAAGGCTTTTGACTCCTTGCGAGGAATGCTGAGTAGCAGGAGCGTCCTTGCTCATTATGATGAGTCAAAGCCGCTGGTCCTGGCATGTGATGCCTCTCAAAGGTGGTCCGCATGAAGAAAAATTCAGGCCTTATGCGACAAGGCAGCACGAATTGTCCATGCATAAGGGTTGTCTCCTATGGGGAGATAGGGTGATCATCCCAGCACCACTGAGAAACAGGGTTCTTGAGACGCTTCACATGGGACACCCGGGAATGGTCAGGATGAAGTCGCTAGCCCGATGTTATGTGTGGTGGCCTGGAATGGACCAGAACATAGAACAATGGGTACGAACATGCAAGGCATGCCAAGAGGTGCGGCCAGAAGTGGCCAGAGCACCAGTCCACTGGTGGGAGCAGTCCAGGACTCCCTGGAGCCGGCTGCACATAGATTTTGCAGGGCCATTCCAAGGGAAGGTCTTTTTGGTTATCGTTGATGCATATTCCAAATGGTTAGAAGTGGCGATGGTCCCTAGCATGGCATCAGCTGCCGTAATCAAGGTGTTGAGGCAGCTGTTTGCAACCCACGGGTTACCTGAGACCATTGTATCAGATAATGGGGCAGCTTTTGTATCCCAAGAATTCAGGGCATTCTTGGCTGATAACTTCATAAGAGGGGTCACATCCGCGCCCTTTCACCCATCCTCCAATGGGCAGGCTGAGCGCATGGTAAGAACAGCCAAAGAATCCATTGCGCGCTTAATGGAGGGTAACTGGTCGGCTCGCATTGCGCGAATGTTATTTTTGCAGCATGCGACGCCGTGTACTGCGACGGGCAAGTCGCCAGCCGAGCTGCTCTTAGGTAGAAGACTGGTAACGGTGCTGGATTATGTCCACCCAGATAAAATGCCAAACCGTAATTCAAGAGCAACCCCCCAGGCTGAGAGTGACACAACAAGGTATCTCGCCCCTGAAGATCTGGTCTGGGTGAGGAACTATTCACGAGGTCCGCAGTGGGTGGCCGGTGTGATCACCCGGGCTAGTGGACCTGTGTCCTATTATGTGACCTTGGAAAATGGGCAAGTTTGGAAGAGACATATAGATCAGCTGAGGCGCCGGGCGCTCAGCAGGGAGGAGTCAGATAATTCATCCCTGGCTAATGACGCACAGCTGCGAGACCAGAGTGAAGATGGCCCAGAGGTACAGTCACCAGGGGCTTCAGCAAATGAACCAGGGTCTGCTAGTCCTCAGGATGACGAGGTACAGGTAGGGGACCCTGAGATGTCTGGGACTCCATCTGTTCCTGACGAAACCCCTATAGCAGCCCCTCCACCACAGGTAACACCCAATCCAGAACCTGCAACACCTGTTGGCAGGAGATCAAGTAGAAGTTGTAGGACCCCACAGTACCTGAGGGATTACGTCTGCTGTGCTCACTAGGGGGGGGAGGGGTGTTGTGTATTGAGTCAAAGGATTTTATATCTGTATTATTATTGTCTGTATTTGCATTAGGATAAAGTAACTGCCTTTTGGTCCCAGAGGGTACAGCTACTATTGGTTCATTTTAGCTGCTGTATTTGGATCCTCTGTCTTATTGGTTCCCTCCAAAAGGCAGCACTGTGATTGCTTGATATTGTCCCCTCCAAAAGTTATCCCTTCCTAGCTAGTCCCCTGTCCCTATAAATGTAGCTTTCCTCTTCTCAGTCTTCAGTCTTGTTCACTTTAATAAAGAGCTGTTACTAGAGAACTGTCTCCAGCATATTATGTCAAGAGAGCTGAAATCACAAACCCCACGTCACAACACATAATATGGTATGTCTAAGTTGTCTAGACCAATCTACTTCTTTAGGCAGGTTCCTCTGTATAACCAGCCCTCCTCCAGATTAGTTTGGCCAAAAAGCCTCAATATAGCACAACCAAATGAAGAGACCAAGGCCTAAGAAGCTTGTGAGATGAGAAATACATCTAGCAGAATTGACTTCAGTTCCCCTGTTTAATCTGTATCTTCTGTTGGACCTGAATATGTAAGAGGAATTCTGGCAGTTGCAGTTTGATATGGTTGAATTAAGGTTTTACTCAACGTTTTTAAGCTACTTCAGGTGTTCCTGGATTTCTCTGTAAGACTCTGGTTCCCAGAGGTCACTAGGCCACTCCCTCACCTAACCTCCCAAGTCCAGAAATACAGTCATGGTCCTCACAAAACCTTCCATTACGGCATCTCAGAGAGTAGCAGGACTCTCCCTCTGTATCACTCTCAGAGGCCAAACAGGCAAAAAGACTTGGGCGAGGTGTCCTGGGGAGGAAGCATGCCCTGCACATAGTCCCAAGGGTGGACAGTAATGCATGGAGGGTTGTATTTGCCTGGCCTGATTTTGCCCACACACTTCAGCAAAACAGTGTTGGTTATCTGGCTTCCCAATGCGGAGTGTCGCTGCCACTTGCTGAGAGGGGAAAGGCACGGAGAGCTCAGAGCAGTGATGGGGCGGCAGCTGGGGGGTCAGATTGGCTCCCCAGCTGCTCCTGCCACTCAGCTTCCTGCACATTGCCCCCCCCTCAATGATCAGCACCGGGAAGCCAGGTGCGCCACACTGCTCGGCCTGCACCAACCTGCTGCCGATATGCTTCCTTTAGTATTTCTGCAGAAGGCACATGGGGAGAGATCTAGTGAGCTTATAACCCACTGCAAGCAGAAAGTTAAAATACTAGATATATATTGATTAAGGGAACATAGCATTCAGAACAAATACAGATGAATAAATAAGAGCTCTGATACCCTACTTCACTGACTCTCCTTTCCAGAGCTATCCTAAATGTTTAAACTGTGCTTTCATTCTCTCCCTCACCACCTTCTCCCTCAACTCTCTGTCTCTCTCAACTCCTCTTCAACTGTCATTCCCAACAGACACCTTCAACTGTTGCATGGCCAAAAACTGAGTTAGGCCAATAAAACTCAGATACAAGAGGAGTTAGGAGTCCATTGTGTTTATTGCAAAGCAATAATAATAATAATAATAATAATAATAATAATAATAATAATAATATATTTATTTATACCCCGCCCATCTGTCTGGGCCTCCCCAGCCACTCTGGGCGGCTTCCAACAGAAGAATAAAATAATCGATTAAAGATTAAAAGCCTCCCTAAACAGGGTTGCCTTCAGATGTCTTCTAAAAGCCTGGTAGTTGTTTTTCTCTTGAATTATTTGTTGAACCACCCTGTAACAATACACTGATTAACATTGGATCTAGCTTGATCTAATTTTTGATCTAGCAGGGAGGAAACCTGCGCTGTTGGTGGAGTGGGGGAGGCTTTGATTATTTCCCTCCTACTGCAGCCCCTCGCACCCCCCCCCCCATGGAACAGTGTGGGAGGTGGTGCTGGGGGCTATGCAGGGAGGGGAGAATCTGCACTTCCCAGCTCCCTGCCAGCAGGAGTGTAGTCTGCATCCAACTAAATTTAATTAGCAAACTGTTCCAGTTTTACTAACACATATAGGCTCTGTCAATTCTTTTTGCCTTTATTTTACAAGCAAACCCATTCAGCCAATGAAACCTGCAACCAGTCCCCCACTCAGCACAGGTGATAGCATAATTCCAAGCAATTCCACCTGACAGAAGTTAATAAATTTCTTTCTGTGCCAGGTACACAAGTCTGTGCTCTGTGAGTGGCGGCCAGGCATAAACGAAGGCGGTTCCACCAAATGTGGCTGGACTGTAACTTGTCTCCTCATGGCTCAGGCCGCCTGACCACTGGTCAGGGGTGAAGGGAGTTATGCTCTTTAAACACCTGAAGTTACCATGCCAGCTGCTCCTGGAGAAGGCAAAGCACCTGCTAATATTAACCCTTCTAATGAAGGAAGGAAGGAAAAGAAGGCAATTCTTCAACCTGCATTCTGTTTGCATATTTGTTCAATTAGCTGCCTATTTCAACTTTGCTTTAGTGCTCCAGATTGCAGCTTCATTCTAGGAATCAAGTCTGGTCTCGTGATAGGAAGTTAACTCAACTTTCAAATTAACAAAATTTGAGGATGTGCAGTTCCTCACTAACTGCATCCCCATCAGAATAAAGCTTCTCTGTGTGCAGGCTGTGGATAAATCCTGATTTTGAAATAAAACACATTCTGGCTGTAGTATTGAAAGTGAGTGTGCATTTAGGCCAATGTTTCCAAACCCTTAATAGGTGAAATAAACTTGCTTTAAAAATAAAATAAAACAAAAAATACCGAGGCACTCCACACTCCCTAAAGAAGTTTGAATTTCCAAGAGTGTGGAAGGTTAAGAACAATTTGTATATTTACTTATTACATCTATATCCACCTTTCTTCTAAGGAGCTCAAGGGAACTCATATCTTTTTCACTCCTCCTATTTTATCCTCACAACAGTCCTGTGAAGGAGGCCAGAGATGGGCTCAAGGTCACCCTGTGAACTTCATGGCTGAGTGGGGATTTGAACAAGATTCTAACCATAACATTACATTGACCCATGTAGAACCCACACCCTGAGTTTCTCTTTGGGATGTTCTCAGATATGACTGAATGATCCAGTGACATAATTTCGTGTCCCTGCAGAGGCTGACTGTGATGAAGCAAGGACATTCATCTGAACATTTGAGGAGTATCCCCTCAATTTCTTCATCCAAATCATTGATATAGATGTTGAACAACAACGGGCCCAGGACAGAACCCTGTGGCACCCCACTTGTCACTTTTTTCCAGGATGATGAGGAACCGTGAATGAGTACTCTTTGAGTTCAATCAGTCAACCAGCTTCAAATCCACCTAACAGTTACCTCATTCAACCCACATTTTACCAGATTCCTTGTAAGAACAGCATGGGGGACTTTGTCTTTGTTTTACTGAAGGGGCCACATTGGTGGGCCACATTCTGTCAGGTATCATCTGTCGGGGGACACAGGCTGGCAATGTGTGGAGCCGGAGACTGTGATGGGCAAAGACAAAAGTGTTTTGGTTTAACTAGTCTGGAATAACAGCCGTGCTGCTCCCATTTCCATCATGAGTCATGACTATTTCAGAAGAGAATGTAGAGAGAGAGGGAGGAATGAATGAATGAGAGGGATGAAAGGCCTCAGAGTTCATCAAAACTTTTTTGCCAGATCACATGCATAGTATAAATCAGTGAAGTTTCTATTTGGGAATACATCCTATGCATTTTTGCAGTTCTGAATTTTATCCCATGCTCTGGACTACGTACTCCATGTAGATTTGCAGCCCACGGACAAAATGCTAGTTGGATAAAAAATCATGAAAGTGAGGTAACAGTGGACCACTGTTTCTGCTCAGTTCTGCTCACTGTGGCATATTTCCAGTCCTTGTCTGCATCCTCTACCTCCCATGTTTATCATCTTTTTGTGATGCTAACTTTTCTTGGCTGCCTCCATGTTCTTTGTGTAGCTTCCTATCAGATCCTCTGTCTCTGGTCACTGGAGAGCCAAGAGAGCTTGACCTGCTTCAAGCCACAGCACCCACCGGCAGGCCTCTTTCTCCAATATGATCACAACCGCCATGACACAGAACTTGTGGTTTTTTTTAAAAAAGATGTGTCTTGCATGTGGGTTTCGAAATTTGCTCATTTGTAAGTCATTGCTCTCTTTTGACTCAGTCCATGTGGGAGAGAAGGACGTTGCCTCCTGTTTAGCAGCATAAACATATTCTAGGGGAAATGTTTAGAGGTTTAGCAAGGGGGGCAGAGAAATTCAGTGGGCCTCAAATAATAATAAAAATGCTTCCTGTGTCAAATAATTATGAATGCACCTTTTCAACAAATACATTTCATTCCCAATCCTAACTACACAGTCTACAATTTCCATGCACATTCCATTTGTTCCCCATTCAAAAAGAATTCAGGCATTTATTTATGGACACTTCACCACCACAAAAACCACAGAGAACATGCAGCCAGTTTTTAAATCACTATGCATTGCTTCACAGAGGTTAAGACGAACATGGGGGCACAGCCATGGAACGGAGAGGCTGCCAGTTGATGCCCCCATGTGCTAACCTGGCCAGCCTGCTGTCATGCTTCACAGAAGGATGCAAAGTAACAAAATAAAAAACCCAAATAAAACTATACAAACAAAACAAATATAGTATTTGTATATTTCTCAAATTCAGTGAAATTTTTATATAGTACAGGCCTAAGAATCATGTGGATTTCTAAATGAAGCCAAAATTTATGGCTAGCAAAGAAGTGATAAAAAATGCAAGAAAGAAAGAGAAACAAAAATATTGTAATGTCTGATTGCTCTAAAGAGCTTGTTGAGCTTGTAGGCTGGTGTCTGGCTGACATTTGAGAAAGTACAAACACTCCAGTGTACTACTCTAAAGAGTCAACTGTGGCTGATTTAGCTTAGGCCAGAGTGGAGAATATACATTTCCAAATAGTGCAAGAACAAACATTTAAGAGAAATAACATGTAACATCGTGTGGTTTAACCAGCCATGGGTTGTTCTTCTGCTCGCGCTACGTGTTTTAGAGACAATATTGCATCGTTATAGATGAGAAATCACAGAATGTTGGGTAAGAACAGCTGAAGGAGCTCAGGAGGAGGTTCTTGTAAGGCATCATATTCTGCAGCCCAGATTTCTTCTCTCTCAGGCAGATCCAGACTTTTACCTGCCTAAAATTATTCTCTGAATGTGGTAGACATTTGCGGTTTGTCTTTCGCTTTGAAAGTCTGTTTTCTGCAGAAATCAATCTCAGCAACACAAACACTGGATCATAGGAGCAAACTCCAGGGGGCCATGTAGGTAGGTAGGTAGATAGATAGATAGATAGTTGTGGGGGCTATAGTTGTGGGGGCCAGGCACCCACAAAGTCAATGAGCAAAGCTGGAGAGAGCCAGCCAGCCAGCCAGCCAGCCAGCCAGCCAGCCAGCCAGCCAGCCTCTGCAGCGCTGCCTCCAAGAGAGAAGCAGTCCGGCTCCACCCTCTGCAGTCAGAGAGAGAGGCACCCTTTTCCGGGTGGGCGGTGGTCTCTCTGCCTCCGAGTCTGAGCCCCTCCCTACAGAAAAGGGTGCCTTGCTGGCTGTGGAGAGGAAGAGGAGCTGCCACTGGCCACCATGACATGGGTGTGCAACGCCTCATGCACGTAGTGCATGTGATGCCATACGCATGGTGTGCAACGTCCATTGCGTTTTTGGAGGACCCCACCTGACGATGACGGGCACCTGCAATCCTGAGAGCGAGATTGCATCCCTGCACTGGATGCACACGGAGATTTAATAGATCCTTTCAAATGTTGATTAACATAAGAGCTGGCAAACTCTGTTTTCCCTTTCTGAATGCTTAAGTTTAAGACAGCACAGGGGCTCAATAACCCCCATATTTATATTTTATTTATTTCAAAACTATTATAAAGTTCTCCAAGGTAAGTACTGTATGTTGCAAGCTGTTTCACAACCAGACTAGAGTTAGTAAGAGACATCTAATGTAGTTATCACCTTAGGAGCTCAAATAATGAGTTACAACAGTTACTTAAGAGTTCAAATAATCAGTATAAACAGTAAAACAGATTTATCTGAATCTCTGTGTGAGGCTTTAGCCCTTCCCATTCTGTTAAAAAACATTTACAGCCAGTCAGCTTTTGTCTTTCCCCCTCTCCATTTACATGGTTCTAAACTACAATCAGCACACCACTTTAGAAAGAAGCACACACCCCAGCCAAATTTCTGCAGAATGTGTTGCACTATGCCACATCCTTAGTACAACACCAATAAATGGCCACTTATAGAGGAACAGATGTTTGTTGAAGGAAACCCCAAACTTTGTGACTCTCCCTATCCCCACTCTTCCCTTATACCTTATATCCCCAAAAGGAAGATTCTTGCAATATATGAAAAAGATGGAAAGACAAACTCAGGAAGAAAATTGCATGGATGCCATCCTTATTTTTGTTTGCTTGCATGCGATGCTATCTTTGAGAACAAAAGAGGAAGGATAATTTGAAAGAGGAAATCCCTTTTCTAAAGATAGTTTAGATACCGTGTTTCTCCTAAAATAAGACGTGCCTCTAAAATAAGCCATGGCACGATCTTTTGAAGGCCAAAAAATGTAAGACATCCCCCCAAAATAAGACGTGTTGGGGGAGCCAGCGGGACGACCCAGAGCGAGCCGGCAAACGCAGCAGCGCGCCCTGCGCCGAGCCCCAGCACAGCGGGAGCCCCAGCACAGCGACGCGCGGAGCTCCGGCTGAACGGGCCCCAGGACCCGGCAGCGGGCGGCGCGCGAAGCCGCAGGACCCGGCAGGAGCCGGCAGCAGCCCCAGCCGCGCCGCGCTGCACTGCGTGAACCCCAGGGACCCAGCAGCGGGTCCTGGGGCTTCGCACGGCACGGCTGAGGCTGATGGCTCCTGCCGGGTCCTGCGGCTTCGCCCGCCGCCCCCTGCCGGGTCCCTGGGCTTCACGCGGCGCGGCGCGGCGCGGCGCGGCGCGGCTGGGGCTGCTGCCGGCTCCTGCGGCTTCGCGCGCCGCCCGCTGTCGGGTCCCTGGGCTTCACGCGGTGCGGCGCGGCGCGCGAAGCCGCAGGACTCGGCAGGAGCCGGCAGCAGTCCCAGCCGCGCCGCGTGAACCCCAGGGACCCGGCAGCGGGCTCAGCGGGCGGCGCACGAAGCCGCAGCACCCGGCAGGAGCCGGCAGCAGCCCCAGCCACGCCGCGCCGCACCGCACCGCGTGAAGCCCAGGGACCTGGCAGCGGGCGGCGCGCGAAGCCGCAGGAGCCAGCAGCAGCAGCAGCCTCAGCCGCGCCGCACGAAGCCCCAGGACCAGGCAGCGGGCTCAACGGGCGGCGCGCGAAGCCACAGGAGCCGGCAGGAGCCGGCAGGAGCCGGCAGCAGCCTCAGCCACGCTGCGCTGCGTGAAGCCCCAGGACCCAGCAGCGGGCGGCGCGTGATGCTGCAGGACCCGGCAGGAGCCGGCAGCAGCCACAGCCGTGCCGCATGAAGCCCTGGGACCCAGCAGCAGGCTCAGCGGGCGGTGCAAGAAAGCCCCGTACCATACGTAACAATAAGACATCCCCCGAAAATAAGCCGCAATGTATTTTTAAAAAGAAAAATAAATATAAGACGTGTCTTATTTTAGGAGAAACACGGTATTTAAAAGCATTAGGATGAAAAGAGCATAATGGTTTTCTAGCAAAAAATCCCATTATGCAGAAATATTGTGAAGCAGGAGGTTAGGATGAATGCCAGAGCTGATGACTACACTTTATCCAGACATGAACAACTGGAGAAACCAAGCTGCCTCTTGCTACAATCCACGTTCTTGAATTCTACAGGAACACATGAGCTGCACTACAGAAGGCCAGCTCACCTCAAGGCTGCCCTTGATGTCACAGGGGATCTATTAGTACAGATGGAATCATTTTTACCCACCACTGGAACAAGGCCTTGTTATGAAATGCCACCCACATGTACATTCAAGTGGCAGGAAGGTAAATGGTGTTTCCATGCGCTCTGGTTTCTATCACGATGTCCCATTGCGCCAGAAGCGATTTAGTCATGCTAGCCATATGACCCGGAAAGCTGTCTGTGGACAAATGCCAGCTCCCTCAGCCTGAAAGCGAGATGAGCGCCACAACCCCATAGTCACCTTTGACTGGACTTAACCATCCAGGGGTCCTTTACCTCCCCCCCCCCCAACATTCAAGTAGACAAGGTGTGTTAATTTTCTCCAGCATGCCTGGCATGGCGTCCCTAGTCTTGTTCTTGCATTCCAATGGCTGCACAATCTCAGGCTTGCCTGGGTCTGTCCTTGCATGTTGCCTTGGGTGGCTCCGGGAGGATTAATTAAAACAGAACTCTGCATTTTCAGATGGCTAGACAAATGAATTCTTAGGACAACAGAAATGTATGGAAACATTTATATTGGAAACACATGAATAACATTTAACCTTTGCAAAGTGCTTTCCAGAGTTCAAAGTTCTTCCCATTCATTATCTAGTTGTAATCCTTACAGCCACCATAGAATGTAAGTAATGCAGCTGGATTCCACTCAATAGTTGTGTTAGTGGGAGACAGCACAATGACAGCACCAACACAACCAGACTTTCCCACCTGTCCTCACCAAATCAGCTCTAGGGCTTCCAGAGAACAGTGCTGGGGGGGGGGGGACATTCAATTTGGCAAGCAACCAAATTTTGTTGCTTAATAGTTGGACGACACCTATCTTTTAATAAATATTTTGCCAGTATCTCAGAGTGTTATTGGCAGCAATCAGGCAGGTCAAAAGATTACAGCAGGCATAAACCAGCCCAAGATCCAGCAATAACTTTCAGAGCCGAATGTTTAGTAGCTAACTAGGTTTGATGTTTATGCTCCAAAAGCAAACTAGTGGGATGGGGGGAAATGAAGCACGTTGGCATGATCTCCACTGCAGCCTTAAATTGGCTTAAGAGTCCCTCCCTCTTCCCAGGAAACTGCAGCGCTGTGAGGGATGCTTGGATCTATAAGCATTTTCACACAAATTACAATTCCCAGGATTCTTTGGGAGATGCCATGACTATTCAACTGGTAGAAAACCATTGCACGGTCATCATGTAGATATACCATTATGTCTTAGATGTACCACTCAATGCATCATGAATAATAAAATTTGTTAGTTTTAATGTGAATTACATATGTTGAAAAGGAAATGCATAGCTTAGCAAAGTTATGGTTATTAGGAAATGTTGTTAATATGACCTTGTGAAATTAACAATTTAAATGGCAGGCATGGACTTAATTTTTTCATTATACTTTCCTGTAGTGTTTTGAGTCCTCTATCTTGAGCCATTTATTGAGGGTGTTAAAAATGATCTGGTAAGATATTGGAGTTTGATACCTGACTTTGGAGTATGAGAATCATAAACGTGCTTACGGTCTATCTGGTCTGCAAACACTTCCCCATAGATCATCCAATACGGCATGTAAAAAATATTCTTTGCCAGTTTCCAGGAAGGCTCCTCATTGGGAAAAAGTATCGCCTGTCTTGCAACACCAAAGCTCATCAGAACCACCAACATAATAATGACAAAATACATCATGTCTATCATCTGAAAGAAAAAAGAAAAAAGAGAGAGACAGAGAGAGAGAAATATATCTAGAATCATAGAATCGTAGAATCGTAGAGTTGGAAGAGACCACAAGGGCCATCCAGTCCAACCCCCTGCCTAGTTTGTCCTGCTTAAGGTGAGTGAAAATGTTTATAAAGCACAAGGATCAAATTGGTGTTATAGATTTGGGAAGGGGAGGGAACCCCCCCCCAAACCCTAGAAATTAATGAATGGTAGGATTTTGATTATTTGGGACATGAAGGGAGGAACACAAGCTCCAGAGGAATTCCTGGGTGAGCCTATGCAAAATGATCTGGCCAAGAAACAATATGGGGCCATTGAGAGCCATTGGCAAGGCAAGAGAATTCCTTTCCCCCTGTCCTGAGGTGTGAACAGATACAGGTGTTTGGAAGGTTGCCAGGGTAACTGGGTGTGAGGTGACCGGAAAAGTGAGTCATGAGCAAGGGTTGCTGGGAAGAAGAAGCAGGAAGACTAGGATCCATCTTGGGCAGGCTGACTGGGAGAGATGTCTTGGACTCCAGGGCCGCACTGTTGAGTACAAGCCCCTCTTGAGATGGCCATGCTGTAATATTTTGACTCCTTGCATGCAGACTGAAGGTGTAAATAGGTGAATAAACTATATTTCTTAAAGCTATGACAGTCTCCAACGTATCTCAATTCTCCAAAGGACCCCAGACCCTGAGTGAGTGCCATGGGCTCTTGCCACTGATTGGCAGAGAGAGGGAGGCACCTGACTTTTGCAACATTATTCACACGGCCGTCTTAAGCGCCCCTCGCGCCATGGTGCCCCGGATCTCTCCAGCGCCCTCCCGCCCCGTTTCCCAGCGCGGTGGGTGGGCGGGCAGGCGCAGCGCGATCTCTCCGGCGCCCTCCCGCCCCGTTTCCCAGGGCGGTGGGTGGGTGGGCGCAGCGCGCAGCTGTGCAGCGGACCGGCCGGCCAGCGGGCAGGCGCAGCTCACGGCGCCCTCCTGGCAGGCCGGCGCCATGGTGCCCTGCGCCACCCAGCCTATACGTAGGGCCGGCCCTGATTATTCAAACACCCGAATTCAACAAGCTGCACTTGGAGACAACCTAATAGAAGATGCCACAGAAGGCGAAATGTTTTCACGGAAAACCTAAGGGCTGTAAGAAAAGTGATGTAAAATAGTGGATAATGCACATTTCAGAGATACTTGATGGGGCTCAACTATTATAAAACAAGTTGTCTGAATCTCTTCCTCACTTCACTACTCCTCTGAGCAAAAGGTGGTGACAGTTGTTGCCATTTTTTTCTCCCTTGACAAGTACAGAAAGCTGGAAGACTTGACCTTCTTCCCCACTTCTTTCAGCTCTATGTGTCTTTCAAGATTCAGATTAATGCTAATGTGGGTTTTCCCTCTCTTTCTGCCTTGTGTGTGTGTTTGTGTGTGATCCAGGGAGGTAAGGTAAAGGTAAAGGGACCCCTGACCATTAGGTCCAGTCGTGACCGACTCTGGGGTTGCGCGCTCATCTCGCATTATTGGCCGAGGGAGCCGGCGTATAGCTTCCAGGTCATGTGGCCAGCATGACAAAGCCGCTTCTGGCAAACCAGAGCAGCACATGGAAACGCCGTTTACCTTCCCGCTGTAGCGGTTCCTATTTATCTACTTGCATTTTGACGTGCTTTCGAACTGCTAGGTTGGCAGAAGCTGGGACCAAGCAACGGGAGCTCACTCCGTCACAGGGATTCGAACCGCCAACCTTCTGATCAGCAAGCCCTAGGCTCAGTGGTTTAACCACAGCGCCACCTGGGTCCCATCCAGGGAGACAAATGAGCAAAAGAGTAGTGTCCATGGCATGTGATCAAAAATGTAAATGTGCTCTTGGGTTTAAAAAGGTTGGTGACCGCTTTTCTAAAGTGTCTCCTAACTTTCTGGAGTAGATTTTGGAATGGCAGAAGGGACTGCAGAGAGGAGAGGGAATCAGCAAACATCTTTTTCTCCTCCTTCCACTTATGGAAGCTTCCTCTGGATCAAAAAACCTCCTAGCAGTGGAAAGACACAGACTGGAGACAATCCAATTACTTTTCAAGAATCTACAGAGGTTCAAATGCTTCATTCAATGTCAAGCTTAAAGTCTGTAATAAAGGTTTCTAACTGCATAAAATTTCTGTTTTCTTAGGAATACTTGATGTCTGTACT
Organism: Zootoca vivipara; assembly: GCF_965207765.1. Taxonomy (NCBI): domain Eukaryota; kingdom Metazoa; phylum Chordata; class Lepidosauria; order Squamata; family Lacertidae; genus Zootoca; species Zootoca vivipara. The sequence goes on along the minus strand of NC_142593.1, from coordinate 401,083 downwards.
CATGTTTACTTCTTTCTTCTTTCTGCCGATGTTCTATATGGGATATATATATAGGCATATTTCAGGTTTAAGAAAAAAAGAGAGGCAGCTATTTTTTATTTGTGTGTTTCTATCAAGATCAGGGCCATACCACCTCACTCACAAAGCTTTCCAGTGGATTTTGATCACCCATTTAGCTGTGAGTCATCACCTCTTGGGTATTCAAAGGGGTGGAATTAAGTGATCTACATGCAGGTGTGGACCAACCCTCAGTCTGACAGGCCATTAGGCCTCCCTGGCCTCCCCATTTGTCCACCAGACCATTTTAGCCAAGCCACTCCTACCTGTGCCACACCTGACACCATATATGGTGTAGGTCACATAAATTCATGTCTGGGTCAAAAGAGGGGTTCACAGGAAATGTTGATCAGTGACACCTTCAAAACCTTTTCCAAGGTGCTTTGAAGGTCCAACTATCAGCTGGGGCTGACAGAGAGCCCTGCAGAGGCAAAGCAGCCGTTGACCTGGCTAGTTCAACTCAAGGAATTCCTTAATTCAGCTGTGGGGGCTGGGAGAAGTAGCTTGGATTCACATGTGATGAAGGGCAGCATATAAATCTTTACATAAACAAATGGTAGACAGTGGGAGCCCAAATCCCATTAAAAAAAGGGAGAGTTTTGAATGTAATTCAAACCTATGTATACAGAAATCTGGATTTTTTCCCCTCAAAGGAAATGTGAGACACAATATAGAAAACAATAATTTTAGCCTGTAGTTTTTTTAAATAGACCAATAAAAATGCATTGCCTTCAACTTGGAGTATCTATGCTGGAAGCCCAGCCTCAAAGCCTGCTACAGTGAATGGAAGAGGCATGGCCAGGTACAATGCAGGATAATGGCAAGGGTTTCTAATTGTCTGGAGGCAGACTGAGTGTTAAACCTGGAGGTTGCCTAAAAGTAGCATCATCTCTTGTTTTCAGTTATAACATTCATTACAAAAAGAAAGAATGGGAAAGACCTTCTTACCATTTTCCCAATCATCATTACATATGGCCCCAAATACTTGTTCACCCCGAAGATGTCTAGCAGTCGGATATACCAATAAATGATGTTGACACAGTATATGACACGGCCATCACTCCTAAATGGCTGATCTTGGAGGCGAAGCACCATTCCCACAGAAAATAGGAGAATAGCAATGAGGTCCGTAACGTTCCAGTACTCTTGGAGCCACACTTTCACCTTTTGCAGCAGCTTCCCAGGTTCTGACATTAATATCTAGAGAAGGAGGGATGGAAGGGTTAGACCTGTTACTTCATGTTGAGCTCTATACATGGAACAAGGATTCACATCTCTTAAAGAACCCAAACAATATGATAAACCTCTCTTATTGCATGATTCAGCAACAAGCACCAGGAAACACAGGTGAGCAGCTGTGCTGTGGACTCTGTGATATTAACCTGGGATCATGGACTTACTGTACAGACATTATTATTATTATTATTATTATTATTATTATTATTATTATTATTATCATCAGTAATAGTAGTAGTGGTAGCAGTAGTCCTATTTCAGAGCTCACTCCACAAACAACAACAATTGTACCCTGCCCATCTGGCTGGGTTGCTCCAGCCACTGGACGGCATCCAACATTGGAGGATGGATGGCAGCTAACAGATTGAGGTTGAATCCTGACAAGACAGAAGTACTGTTTTTGGGGGACAGGGGGCAGGTGGGTGGGGGGACTCCATGGTCTTGAATGGGCCAACTGTGCCCCTGAAGGACCAGGTGCGCAGCATGGGAGTCATTTTGGACTCACAGCTGTCCATGGAGGCGCAGGTCAATTCTGTATCCAGGGCAACTGTCTACCAGCTCCATCTGGTACGCAGGCTGAGACCCTACCTGCCCACTGACTGTCTCTCCAGAGTGGTGCATGCTCTAGTTATCTCTCGCTTGGACTACTGCAATGCGCTACTGCAATCCGGTGACCCGGAAACTACAACTAATCCAGAATGCGGCAGCTAGACTGGAGACTGGGGTGGCTGCCAAGACCACATAACACCAGTCTTGAAAGATCAACATTGGCTCCCAGTACGTTTCCGAGCGCTGACCTTTAAAGCCCTAAATGGCCTCAAAGGCCCAGTATACCTGAAGGAGCGTCTCTACCCCCATCGTTCAGCCCGGACACTGAGGTCCAGCTCCAAGGGCCTTCTGGCAGTTCCCTCCCTGCGACGAGCGAGATTACAGGGAACCAGGCAGAGGTCCTTCTTGGTAGTGGCACCCGCCCTGTGGAAGGCCCTCCCACCAGAGGTCAAAGAGAAAAACAACTACCAGACTTTTAGAAGACATCTGAAGGCAGCCCTGTGTAGGGAAGCTTTTAATGTTTGATGGACTATTGTATTTTAATATTTTGCACTGTTACTATACAACAAACAATTTAAGGGTGGTCATCGTACATTCTGAGCATCATATTTCAAGCTGACGAGCTCAAGTGTGGATTTCTGGAACCAAAGGCTGAAATTTATTGTTGCTCCACAAACCTTTGTGAGTGGGAGGAGAATGCAAGTGTGCATTTATATGTTCTACCACATACTGCAATCACATCATATTACCATATACTGTACTGTAATCGTGTCTGAGTGTGCAGATGTTACTCTATAAATCATTGTGTACAATAGAAAGCATTAAGTCAGTATTAATTGTACTAGTCAGAACAATCTAGTTTGTGATCTTACAGTGCAACTAGACATGCAATGCAGGAGATCTCAAAAGGTGTTTTTTTTTTAAAGAAAACAGCCATAGGAGATGAGATGAGATGAGCACAGTGCCAATTCCCCAATTAAATATATTACCTCTCTCATCTTCTCTATTCCCATTGTGAAAATATACGAGATAACAATCCACTCCTGTGTGGAAGGCCAACGTTCCATCTTCACCAACACAATATAATTGAACAGCATCAGGTACCCAACGTATGCCATCTGCAAATAAATAAACTCAGTTTTCCTGGATATTGTATAAATGTTCAGCTTACCTAGGTTACTTAATTCAACCATACTAGTTTTCTATTCCTAGACAAAAGAGCCATGTGCAATTTCCAGCTAGAAGGCCAATGTTCTGGTTCAGCCCTTCTTTGTGGATGCAGGAGTGCCAAAGCCATGCCACAAAACACCTCCTCATTCACGCCGGGGCTTCCACATCTCCTCCAGTTCCTTTTCTGCAAGGAGATGCATGTTCACAGCTGCCCAGCTGAATGGCTAAATCTGAACATGACATAGCAGTGCTCCCTCAGAGCGTATCTACTGTGGACTTCAAATATTGGAACTAGTCTATAAAGATCAATACGGATAAATGTGTATTTCTGACTGACGGTCGAATAAAGTCTGACTGATTGATATAGATCAATAGTAATCTTGGTTATCTGACTGCTGGTCCTTTTTCAGCCTCAACAAGTGCCAAGCATGCACAAGAAGGAAGTACCAGCTGGCTTTGGAAGCTGCAAAATTTTCAGAAGTATACATTTTATTTTTTAAAGGAAAAAACCCTCAGAGTAGGATTACCAGACATCCCTGGTTCCCGAGGACAGTCCCCCGATTTGCAAATCTGACCCCGGACAAATTCTGTCCCCGGAATATCCCCAGATTTGCAAATCTGTCCCTGGGAAATGTGGCAGCGGCAGCCTCAGCAGCCCAGAGCCAGCCTGGTAGCGCAGTTGGCTCTGGCTGGCTTGGAGCTGCCTGCTGCCGTGGCGCCCGCCATTTTCTCTCTCCGGAAGTCCCCATATGATGCGTCTTTAGTGCAACACATCATATGGGGACTTCCAGAGAGGGAAAGTGGTGGGCGCCACGGCAGCGGGCAGCTCCTGAAGCTCCTTTAGCCAGGCTGGCTCCGGGCTGCTGAGGCTGCCGCTGCCGCCACCACTGCCAAAGGGGAGCCAGGGACGCCCGGTGGTACCGATGTCCTGCCCTCAGCCCCCTTTGTTTTGACTGATTGGGGGAGGCTCAGGAGTTGCGGCCGGACAGCTGTTGCCCAGTTTTATGTTTTTTTTTTTTAAAAAAACTCTGCACATTTATGTTTCACAGGGTGCAAAAGAAGGGCTTTGCACCTTGCCTGGCAGAGAAACCGTGTGCCTTGCATCTCTCCTGGGCAACAGCCGACCACCCGCAACTCCAGAGCCTCAACACCCCCCACGGATCTGTCAAAACAAAGGGAGAAGGGGGCAGGAGACTGGCGAAGGCTCGGGAGTCAAGGGCGGGCGGTGCGCTGTTGCCCAGTTTTTAAAAAACTGCGCATTTATGTTTCACAGGGTATGAAAGAAGGGCTTTGCACCTTTATACAATATGCATGTGTGCTTGGGCCCAGGGTCTTTTGCCTCATGACCCCCACTACTGACTCCCTGTTGCTACTCAGTTTAAAAAAAGTGTACCCAGATTCACTGAAAAAAATCTGGTAAGCATATCTCAGAGGGGGGACCCCCCCCGCAACAGCCTAATGAGGATGAGGACTTTGCAAGCCTCAGCTGACTTATAATGCTGACTGGGGAGGGTAGAGAACCAGACAAATGTGTTGCGATGGGAATGTGGTGCTTGGAAATGTGAACAGAAACACCACACACAGCAATGTTTTGTTGCAGGCCCCACCTTTTCATACCAATAGGCACTAATCTCAAAACCAATGAATGTATCAATATGGGCCATTATTATGCATAATTAATTTTTCCCTCTGACATTATTTACAGCCATTTTTCAATTAATCACAAATAAGAAAAAAGGGGAGGGGAGGAAAACGCTATGCCAATAGGACAACATTTACAAAATAGGGTAAACGAAATGGGTAAACAAAATAGGGTAAACGATGAGGATAAGGAAAGTGCTGTAATGTTTCAGGCAGATGAAACAGAAACTGTTGACCACGTCTCAAGAAATGTTTTCACATTAGTCCTCCAGATGTTCATGTTGATACATAGCTTCTTTAAAATATCCCATTAGTTTCTCTTAACAATCTAGTGACACACAGAGGGGCTTAAGTTTGTGTCTTCCTGCAAACTCTCTACAATATTTATAGCATTATCTACTTGCACATAGTCATATATTACAATAGTGCTTCACTTAGACAATGTAGACATACTGTACTGATGAGGGGAGCTTTTGCAAATTTATGTCATTAGGGACAGATGACAAAATGATAGTCGCTCCTTACAGTGTAGAACCAAAATTTAACAATTGGTGCATTGTAGAACTCATAGATCTTGCGTCCAAAGGGGATCCATCTGTGTCTGCTCTGAACTTCCTCTTCCTCCTTCTTTCTTGAAGATTCCCCATTGCCACGTCCCAACATTGCCTACAGTTAAAAAGAACAAAAATGACTATAATAGATTAATCGCCAGCTGCCCAATCCAGTTTCACTGAATCAACTGATGGGACACTGTCTAACAAATGCAAAGCACACACAGACATTTCAAACTTACAATAAGAATCAGGAACTATAATTAAGCAACATGAAAATTCATCCTTTAACTTTTGTATATTTCAAGCTGCCATTCATAATGTTGATTGCATCTTCAAATGCCGCACCAACACTTCAACAGAAACTACAGACATAAATGCAATTCACGAATCCCTTATACTTCTCAGTTCTTTAAGAGCAACTATACAAATAAAAAGCTTATCTTTTTTCCTTGCTGATATGTTTTTCTCCCGCTGCTTTATAATAGCTAATTTTTAAAATAGAAAAAATACCCTAAAGAAATTAAGGATCACAAAACTGACAATTATGATGCTGGGATCGGAACAAACATGAGGGACAGCAGACTGAAGAGAGTGGGAAAGTTAGATAGTAAAACAGCATTTCCTGCTTCAGTATCTTATTTCTGAAGTAATAAGGGGCGTATGAAGGGGAGGGTTAGTACCTCTCTTGGGGGACACATTGTGCTCCTTCTGGGGTACTTTGCTCACCTTTAGCTTCCTCTCTGCACTCAGCTCCCACCTGCAGCTCCTAGAAGCTGTTAGCCTGCGACATGCGACAATGGTGAGAGGCTCTGGCGGATGGAGCAGGCGAGATCCCTGTGGAGGGAAGTGAGGGGCTGGTGGGGCTCATCAACCTGGGAAGGGAGCCAATCTAGGCGAAGGAAAACTCTGATCCTAAAGCTCTGCTACCTTGCAGAAAAAAGGCTAAGAAGTAAATCCTACACAAATCTCGAGTGGACTCCCTAAGACAGTTGATTAGCGCCTTGCACGCCTCCATCTGGCAACTCCTGCAGCCAAGCTCGGGCCAAATGTATTGCTCTGCTTTCCTTTGGATTATATCAGCAAGGCTGAGAGAGAGGTCTTGTCATCTGGGCAACCCAGGACCTCCAGACACACTGTCCAAGTCCTGAGTCCTGGGGAGGTCACTTGGGTGCTGCTAACACAATGGTTTGACTTCACCCCCTAATACTTTTCATGCTGCCCTAGGGTCTACATGAGAGTTGTTTTAAATGCAGAATTAAAACAACAACAATGGTGGGAGAACTTAAAATGTCAACAAGCAAGTCAACACAGTTCTAACAAGCCTTTCTATGCCAAACAAGCAGAGTAGCTGTAATACTGTGCTAGTAAATGAGCAAGTAAAAGGATCCAGGACTTCTAGAAAACTAAAGTACCGGTAGCTTCTGTGCATTTTAGCGCTTCATATTTCAGCAGAGCATAAGAGGCAGGAATTGCTCCGTTTCAGAGCTGCCTGCTTTGCTGTTAGGCACATTAACCTTTAATGATTAATTTAATTGAACTTATTTTGTCCACCACAAGTCTTTTAAAGCTTCTTTGCAGCTGACTCTAATCCATATGAATATGTAAGTGAAGTAGAAAACAGATCATAGAATTATAGAGTTGAAAGGGACCACAGGAGTCATCTAGTTCAACCTCACAGTGCAAGAATCTCAGCTAAAGAATCCATGACAGATGGTCATCCAATTTCTGCTTTAATATCTCCAAGGAAGGAGAGACCACAACTTCTCAAGTGAAACCATATCTCTGTCAAACAGCTCTTACTGTCAGAAACATTCTTCCTGATGCTTAGTCAGAATCTTCTTTCTTGTAAGTTCTACCCTCTAGAGCAGGAGAAAACAAGCTTGCTCCATCTTCCATGTGACAGCCCTTGAGATATTTAAAGATGGCTATAATACCTCCTCTTTTCCATGCTAAACATACCCAGCTCCTTCAAGCACCCTCATAAGGCTCAGTTTCCAGACTCTTGATTATCCTAGTGGCCCTCCTCTGCAGACATTCCAGCTTGTCAATAACCTTCTTAAATTGTAGCACCCAGAATTCTGACCAAGGAAGAATAGCATGGTACTAGTACTTCCCTTAATAACATGTGCTCTTTTTTTGCTGCTGCATCACACTGTTGACTCAGGTTAACCTTGTGGCCTGCTAAGACCCCTAGATCCTTTTCACATGTAGGGCTAGTTACAGGTAGGTAGCCGTGTTGGTCTAATGTAGTCAAAAAATAAAATAAAACAAACATTCCTTCCAGCCGCACCTTAGAGACCAACTAAAGCTCATACCAATGACAAACTTAGTTGGTCTCTAAGATGCTGCTGGAAGGGTTTTTTTATTATTTTGTTTCAACATGTAGGGCTAGTAAGCCAGGTGTCCCTTATCTTATATTTGTGCATCTGGTTCATTCTAAGTGCAGAACCTTACATTTGTCCTTACTGAAATTCATTTTGTTAGTTTGGGCCCAGTTCTCCAACCTGTTAAGGTCATTTTGAATCCTGATTCTGTCTTCTGTGCCTTAGCTACCCCTCCCAGTTTGGTGTCATCTGCAGATTTGATGAGCATCCCCTCAGTTCCTTCATCCTCAATTAATATTTTAGAATGCCTGAATATTTCAAAACAGTAACAATGATCACTCTTGCTGATTTAGATATAAAGTGGCCCCCTATGCACACTTACCTGGGAGTAAGTGCCAGTAAGCATTGGGGAAATTCCTTCTCAGAAAGTAGGGAGGCATTGGATTGCTGTTCAAGGGGAAGGGCACCTTGCCTCTTGTAATTCACCTTAGGACCTGTTTCCAGTTCTTTACCAAATATGAAGGAAATTGTGCAAATAAAAAAAAAGGGTTTGACGATACGCTTTTCTGTAGCAAACATAACATGATTCAGATTCACCAGGCGGAAGAGGGAAAAACTGCCCAATTACCTTTCAGTGAAGTGCATCTTTTGGTAAGAAATGTGAGTGAAAGATAAAAATGTGCAACCATTTAGAGAGCCAAAACCAAGATCAGTAAAATTTTTAAAAAGTTTCCTTAATGAGGGATTCTGAAAATATTCTGGAAGCCAAAGGGACAGTTGTAGTGGTAAATCCTCTTCAACAAGGGGAGTTTTTGTTTGACAAAGTTCTTGGCCTATTGTCACTTACAAATGTTAGTGGCTTTGTATTAGCTTTGAAACAAGGGAAACCCAAATCCAGTTTGCAGGGGAAGAGAGAAGAAAGTTGCTCTGCCTCGTGATTAAATCAGCATAAGCTAGTAGAAGGAAGTATTGCCATAGGGGGACAAAACTACCCTTTGCTTGTAAGTGTTTTCTACTTGGTGTGCCACCTCTCAACTACTTGCTGGTCAACCTTGCACTGCCTAAAATAAATGTCCTGTTTTACTGGCAATTGGTTTCTGGATGGTTCCCAGTGCATGTGTGCACCCATGACAATAGGACTCAACTAAATAAAAGTGTTGAAAGAGAACTGTTTCCACACTGTGGTGAGGCACACTCAGCACAGCTAAGCAAAGCCAATTTTCTAAATGGGATGCCAACAGTAGAGATGGGCAGATTCAACTGGCAGAAAGCAGCGCAAAACTGACAATATTTGTTACTCACTTTGAGTACTACTGTTTCAAAAGACTACCCTTTGGCATCAGCTCAGCTTCTGTGCACTTCCAGAAGAGTTTGAATCACAAGAAAGAAAGAAAGAAAGAAAGAAAGAAAGAAAGAAAGAAAGAAAGAAAGAAAGAGGGAGAATCCTGTTTATTATCTAGGTCTATGTATGTTTGATTGTTGTTTGCTTATTTAACAAAAATTACATACTGCTTGATTGTAGTAAAACCTCTAAGCAGTTTACAAGAAATATTGAAATTATAAAAAACACTAAAAACAATTTAAACATAATTAAAATGGGCAGGTTTTTGCATTCAAAGTTGGCAGTGGCGGGGAGAAGTAAATGAGCTTTCCTTCTTGTAGTTTTTGGGCAACAATGTAGGCATGAAAATGCAGAGGTGGCCCCTAGGAAAGCAAGCTTTGCCACTTCTGAAGGATAATGCAGTGAAGATGAATGAAACGAAGAGCTTTACACTTATGGTTCCAAGTCACAGAAATTGCCCATGAAGCTGATTCAGCAGAAGCGGGTGAGTGGGCATGTGACAGAGTAGAAGGACTTCAGCACCCAGCATTTCCCAAGAAATCACCATGAGCAGAACTATTAAAAAGCACAGAACTGAAAAGAACAAGGGGATGCATTACTTCAACACAAATCGCTTCAGGGGTTTTGCTTTGGTGTGCTTTAGAAAGAGTGGCGGAAAGTGGAAGACAGGTCTGCATCTTTAGGGAGGGCGTTCCAAGCCAGGCTGCTTCCATGGAGGAAGACCATTCCTTTGTGATTACAGAGAGGGTGGCAGAGACCTAATCTGAAGCCCAGGGCAAAACATAGTTTGGGGGTCCTCCTCCCACACCCCAACAAATGCTGCCAGTAACATATACATGGGATATCAACCTATTAAATGTATTACTGTCAGGCTTGGGGGATTCTATCCTCCCCTGGCAGCATCAAGGATCAAGGCAGAAGCAAGAAAGTTTAATGGTTTTATTCAGTTCTCATGGTGCAAGACGAAGAATCTAGTCCAGGCATCCCCAAACTCGGCCCTCCAGATGTTTTGGGACTACATCATCCCTAGCTAACAGGACCAGTGGTCAGGGATGATGGGAACTGTAGTCTCAAAACATCTGGAGGGCCGTGTTTGAGGATGCCTGATCTAGTCCTAAACTCCATAGTGACGCGGCTCACTCGGAGATCCTCCCCTTCTTCCCCCAGCATCAGCCTGTGGCCGGGCCCTACGGGTGGCCTCAGGAGTCAAATGTCTTTGAGCCCTTTGCTCTAGAATTCTGAGTGGAGCCTTTGTGAGGAAGGTGGCTCTCCTACGCTTTCCAAGGACGTCTCTTCTGGCAATTCTCTCCCCCCCCCAACACCTCCTAACTTGGCAGCTCTGAGTTCTGCTGCAATTCAGTCCTGTCTCCCTCTTCTCTTGCGGGCCCTGATCCCCCTCCCCCCTCCTCCAAGGAGGAGGGGGGCGATTCCCAGCCTTCCCCTTCGGACCCTGGCAATTACACAGTTAATACCTGTAAACAGTTAATCATGAACAATCCTTGGAAAGGCTGGGAACTTGTTATACAAAATATGGAAACCCAGAAAGCTGACTTCTATGGAGCCACTAGGCTGTCCAGTTCAGTTTTCTCTACCCTGACCGGCAACGTTCCTCCAGTATTTCAGCCATCTGGAAACGTCAGGGATTGAAGCAGAGATCATCTGAACACAAAGCAGATACTCCACCACTGAGCCCTTCCACTAACAGTGGTGGATCTTGGGATCTCACATTTCAGCAGTATCCTGTGCAACGCCAAAATTTGGCGCCACTTGCACTCCATTTTAAAGAATAGTTGTAGTGTCCCTCGTGGCCCCCTGAGGCTCTGTGCCCAGTGCAACCAAACTGTCAGGGTCTGGCCTGGATTGAAGGAGTGGGGGGGTGCAATCGCAGGAAGATCAGATCCTAACAGAAGAGGAGAGGGAATATTTGCCCCCCCTCCCTTCCAGAGCCTCCAGAAGCAGGGAGACAGGCAGACACAGAGGCTGCACAACTGAGAGAGGAGCTCCCCAGCTTTGAGATAGTAACTAAGCAACCAGAAGGGAGGGAACTGCTGGGTGATACATCAATCAAGAGTAGAGGGGAAGCCCCCCCCCCCCAACTCGGAGGTATGAGCGTGTCTGAGATCAAAGGAAATGCGGGGGGACGTGATGGGGACAGACACCCCCCCCCACTGGCGCACTTCTTGCTGTGGAAGTGGAGAGGAGGAGTCAGAGTGAGCAACTGCTATGCTTGCAGAGAGTTGTATGTCTGTGCCCACAACATGATACTGTAATAGAAAGACGATAAATCTACTGAATGCTCATTCTTATCTGAGAGCAACCAGAAGGGAGAAGGAAGTAACTGTAGGCCACTGAGCACAAATGTCTACCCACACTCACAAATGACAAATAGAATAGAATCATAGAATCATAGAGTTGGAAGAGACCACAAGGGCCATCCAGTCCAACCCCCTGCCAAGCAGGAAACACCTAATTGCAAAACTGCCAGGGTTTGGACTAGGAGTTTAACCTAAGAACCATGAATGTTCCTCTCACTGTAAGGTAAAGGTAAAGGGACCCCTGACCGTTAGGTCCAGTCATGGACGACTCGGGGGTTGCGGCACTCATCTCGCTCTATTAGCTGAGGGAGCCGGCGTACAACTTCCAGGTCATGTGGCCAGCATGACTAAGCCACTTCTGGCAAACCAGAGCAGCATACGGAAACGCTGTTTACCTTCCCGCTGTAGCGGTTCCTATTTATCTACTTGCATTTTGACGTGCTTTCGAACTTCTAGGTTGGCAGGAGCTGGGACCGAGCAACGGGAGCTCACCCTGTCGCGGGGATTCGAACCGCCGACCTTCTGATCGGCAAGCCCTAGGCTCTGCTAAAACAGCAAATGGTTTGCAATGTGCAGAAAAATAGTTCTCTCTGTGAGAGGGTAGAAGGGATGGAAAGGGGGGATAATTTGCTAGGAGGCTGCTGTATGTAGGTGGCTTCTGTTTTTTCTGTTTTTTTAACGTACAGTAACTGATTTATCACGAGTCAGGCTGAGTCATGTAATAATGCATCAGGCACCTATTGGTAACATATTTGGGGGGGGGGGAAATGAACTTGTGCTATATATATAGGGACTTGTCTGTCACTGTGGCAGTATAATGATCCCATCCCTCGGCGTGAGCAGTTACATGCAGCGTGGCAATGGGTCTGCTTGAGCTGAAACATTCCCTGTGGCATCCGCCTCCTGCCTTTTAGTTTATTATCTCCGACTTCCTTTGCAGCCACCTGACTTTCAGGCTAATTGCCCAGCACTCATTTATTCCTCCACTCTTTTCCTGCCAACAGTATATCTGGTGTCTGGTGTACTTTTTGTTCATATTAGCATATGAACAATGAAATATTAAATTCACAACTGTCGTGTATTTAAGAACACCAAATATTAAACTCTGCTTCATATTCCCGTGCAGAATTGTGGGAAGGGAAGAAACTCCATGTATTTTGGTAGGGCAGGCTGGCTTCTTTAAAATGACCTCTTCTCTTCCCCCCCCATCCTCTCTCTAAGAGGGTGATTTAATTGCCTAAGCCAGGGGTCGCCAGACTTACCCGGCTTTGGGCCGGTGCCCGCCGCGCCGATTGTGCGGCAGGCCGGAGGGCGGGGGAGTGCGCGCCCGTGTGCATGTGCACACACACTTACTGGCGAGGTGGCGCTCTTCCAGGTCGAAAAAAGCGCCGGAAATCGTTTGTGCGCATGCATATGGGCCTCCCCCGACCTGGAAGTGCACCGGAAATGACCTCTTCTGAGTCGGGAGAGGCCCATACGCATGCACACAAACGATTTTCGGCGCTTTTTTCCGACCTGGAAGAGCGGCGCTGTGCGCCGTAAGAGCGGGTGGCGGCAGCGGGCGTCATCGCGGGCCGGATTGGGAGGCCAATTGGGCCGCATCTGGCCCATGGGCCGTAGTCTGGGGACCCCTGGCCTAGGCTGTAAAAAAGGCCAGGGCTGTTATCTGATTAGCGCTGATTTACACATGAAGGAGAATTTGCAGCATCTGTGGGGAGGGTGGGGAATGGTCTGGGATCATGCCACCTCTCTACCTCAAAGTGCCTGGTACGTGTCCATGGGACATGAAAAAATTGGGAGTTTCCCTCTATTATTTCTAGTTTCATCAGGGGAGTCAAAACACGGACAGCTGTGTGTGGACCCTGACGAAACAAAATTAAAAATATCCTTCCAGCAGCACCTTAAAGACCAGCTAAGTTTTTATTTTGGTATGAGCTTTCGTGTGCATGCACACTTCTTCAGATACCCTGGGTTATAGTTTGCTCATAACGTAATTGGTGAATTTAAATTGGAGCCCATCATGGATAGGCTGCGGATTGGAACCCCTTGTAGCAAATTAGAATAAAGACACCTGGATTTGAGATGTAAAATTCACACTTTTCAACTTTGCCAGAGCAACATCACATCATGCTGTTTGCCACGGTGAGGTGCCTGTGGGCACTTTGCGTTTTTGAAACTAACTTCTGATCTCCTGTTATGCTTCTGAAATGCTAATGGTTCGTATGTAGGTACCGTAAATAGAAATACTAAATACCGTTTTTATTTTCTGTTTGTAACTTTTAAAGAAAAGTGCACCGTTTTAAACTGTCTTGTTTTATAATAAATCCTGGGAAAGGATTTCTACTTTTCTGTTTTTTGGGACTTTGCTGAGGGGAAAGCTAAAGTCACTTCCTAGCCACTTGGTCACCTACCTGGTACCACATTGATTGAACTTTTGTCTGCCTCACGGTAAAGTGAGTCAGAGGTTGCAACTGAAAAAACTTACCTGTTGAATTTCTGCCTGCCTCTCGATAAAGAGACCGAGAGCTGTGCAGCCTGGTAAAAGGCAGGGGATTCCTTCCCTGGTCCCTCCCTTAGGGGTGCTTGGTGAGAACGGGGAAGCGGTGGCAGTTCTACCATTTGTTTTGCCTAGTTTTGCAAAGGCGGAAACCCCCTGTTGCCTTTCTCGACCAGTCCTGCCAGAGTCAGGAAGACTGGCTGAGAGGGGCGAGAGGCGGTGAAGTCTTACAACAACACCAGAGAAATCCAATATGATGCATTCTGGTACTGAAGGCTCCTGGCGGTCACTTGAATCCTCTGCTCTTCACTGCAAAGAATTTGAGTGCACACAGAATCCTTAGAGATATAAGTACTGAGTGTGCCATGCTGTTTTATTGTGATTATCTCTCTCTCTCAGGGCAGTTTACAATATAAAAACACAAAAATGCATAACATATTAACAAACAAAAACAAATTGGTGTTTAATTGTTTGAATGATTGTTTCCCCTTCCCCCACCTATGTTTTTAGATGTTCTCATTTTATCTGTAAGCTGCCTTGAGTCCCTGCCAGGTAAAAATGCAGGGTATAAATAAATACTAATGTTAGAAGGTAGAAGGAGAAGAACCCAGGCTGACGGCAAAGACCAAGGTCAGATGTTGGAGAGGAGGGAAGATGGAAAACCATGCTATTTCTCTAAAGAAACACACAGAGACAAGACAAGACAAGACAAGACATTGCAGCGCCCTGTGCTGCTACTAGAGGAAAATATAGTGTTGGAAAAAAGGAATGGGAACAGGGCATCAAAAGAGAGGGTAATTGTTATTCACTACATTGTAGCTGTGCTTATTGGATTTGAATAAGCACTTTAGTCATTGATCAGAAGCCAGCAGTCATTAACTACAATTAAAGCAGAACAAGTTCATTTCAGAGGAAAACAACCTGTCAATCTTAAACTGGCTTCTGATCTTTTCCTCTTTTTCCAGTGCCCAGGATCCTGCCTGCATAGGGGTCCTGTAGGCTGATCTTGTGCCTAGTGTCTTCTGCTTCCCTGACTTTGGGGTCTTGTAGGCAGAGCCTTCTGTTTGCCCACAGATAAGATCTTGGGGACAGCTCTTGCTGATGGGCTGTAGGAAACACCCTAATTTTTAACAAAATTTAATGAAGTAAACCTTTAAAAATATGAATATGGGCACCAGGAGACCAGTAAGTAGCTATGATAAAATAAAAAATGCTTGTGATGTCTTATGCCAGCAGAAGCCCAGGAGACTTTTTAATGGTTTAACTGGTTTGATTCTCTCTAGTACATACAATAAATTCATTTAAAATTAGCATGGCAAAGTCACACATGAATATTAAGTCAGTGTTGACTTCAAAGGGACTTCTCACTAAATGTTTGCCATCATAAGCAGCTGTTATATAATGTGTGCTTCTAAAATGTTTAAGAAAAGGAAATAAACATCAGAGGAGGGAAAATAAAATGAAATAGAATAAAATAAAATAAAATAAAACTATGAAAAAGTCACCTAAAGGTAAAGGTCCAGTCACGGACGACTCTGGGGTTGCGGCGCTCATCTCGCATTATTGGCCGAGGGAGCCAGCGTACAGCTTCCAGGTCATGTGGCTAGCATGACCAAGCTGCTTCTCGTGAACCAGACAAACAAAAACGCCGTTTACCTTCCCGCCAGAGCGGTACCTATTTATCTACTTTGACGTGCTTTCGAACTGCTAGGTTGGCAGGAGCTGGGACCAAGCAACAGGAGATCACCCCGTTGCGGGGATTCGAACCGCCGACCTTCTGTTCGGCAAGCCCTAGGCTCTGTGGTTTAACCCACAGTGCCACCCGTGTCCCTGCAAAAGGTACCTACTAAAGATAATAGAATAAGACCAATAAAGAACAATTCACAATCTATTCATTAAGCTGCCCCATAATATTGTAAGTGGATTGTCAAGTAACAGAAGCAGCTGTAGGAACTCCTAATTTCCATATATTCACAAAGATGATCCTCAAAAGGGTCATGCATTCCAGCTTCCAGCTGAAAACAGGAAATCCTAAAACTTAGA
This sequence comes from Zootoca vivipara, assembly GCF_965207765.1. Lineage (NCBI taxonomy): Eukaryota > Metazoa > Chordata > Lepidosauria > Squamata > Lacertidae > Zootoca > Zootoca vivipara. The sequence goes on along the minus strand of NC_142593.1, from coordinate 385,355 downwards.
ATCATAGAGTTGGAAGGGACCACAAGGGCCATCCAGTCCAACCCCCTGCCAAGCAGGAAACACCATCAAAGCATTCCTGACAGATGGCTGTCAAGCCTCTGCTTAAAGACCTCCAAAGGAGGAGACTCCACCACACTCCTTGGCAGCAAATTCCACTGTCGAACAGCTCTTACTGTCAGGAAGTTCTTCCTAATATTTAGGTAGAATCTTCTTTCTTGTAGTTTGAATCCATTGCTCCGTGTCCGCTTCTCTGGAGCAGCAGAAAACAATCTTTCTCCCTCCTCTATATGACATCCTATATGTTTGAATTCCTCTCTGGTGATTTCCCCCTTTTTCCATTTTTTGTACATATCCCTTTTAAATCTTAACTCAGTTAAAAGTTCTTTAGATAGCCACCCTGGCTTCTTTAGGCACCTTCCATGTTTCTGTCTCATTGGTATTGCCTGAAGTTGTGCTTTTAATATCTCCCTTTTAACGAACTCCCAACCATCATGAACTCCCTTCCCTTTTAGTATTTCTGTCCATGGGATCTCACCCAGCGTTTCCCTAAGTTTTCTGAAGTCGGCTTTCTTAAAGTCTAGAATTTGGACCTTAGTATGCTTGGTTGCTCCTTTCCGCTGGATAATAAACTCCAGAAGAGCATGGTCACTCCCACCTAATGATCCTGCCACTTCTACCCCACTAACCAGGTCATCACTATTGGTTAGGACCAGATCTAATGAATGGTTCCTTAACCTATTTGTGAAAAACTCATAGAAAGATATTCCAGATTTTTTAATGATCACTAAATATATGTCAATATTTGTGAACACCTCATCTCTATAATGCTAAATGCTAAATGTGGACCTATCACCAAGTGAAAGTATTATGTTCCTGTTTTGGTCTCCAATTCTTAACAGCAACTTAATCGCCCTTAACAGCTCACTTTATTTGATAAAACTTCATAGAGGCGTATGCGATCCTGAGCCCCAACTTTCCCCCAAGATGCTGGAGTTGGCCGAACATCTGAACTGGTTTTTTGTTTTTGTTTTTTGGTGGCAAGAGTAAAATGAGTATTGGTCAAGGATATGATCACTTAAGCGTAATTTAATTGGAGGTGTGGTTTTTAGCTTGTATCTCAGTCCTTGAGATGGAATTGACAAGAAATGCTAGGAACAATGCATTTGCGAAGTATAACAGCTGGAGATAAACACTTACTTTTGTTACCTTGCAACAGTAATCAGCTATAACATACAGTTGCGTACAAATACAGTTTTTCATTAACAATTGTATTTATATTTAAACTTGAGAATAACAAAATGACACACCACATCAAAAATATTGCTGTGACATCTTTTTTTTTGTAAATCATTATATGTTTCACCTAGGCTTTGCAGCAATAATAGTAAATAATTATCGTATTTGGGGAGAGTCCTCCGCTACTGATAGTCTGTACCTTCCATAATCCTTCTAAGTAGGATGTCTGTATAATGGTGTCCTTTACAAAAAGCATGATCAGTCATAGTTGTGTGTGTCTCCACTATTGAAGTCAAGGCACAGCCAATGGTAGAAACTGGCCAGCAGCCTCATCACCTACCTTGGTAAGATAAACAATGCATTGTTTCCCAGAAGCAAAACGGAACTTCTGTAATTTGTTACCTCATTTGACTCTATGAATTCTTCCTGGCCACAAACTATATGACACAGCTTATACTCAGCCATGGTTACTTTCAACTGGGCATCTCAGGAGAGCTTCTGGGTGGATTGGGCTCCTTAAAAACAAGACACTCCTTAACAGAGGGTTCACCAACATGGCAGTCACAGGGGCTGCTGCTCTGCTGAAATTAAGCTTGGGAAAAAGTGATCTGTTGTGGCCCATAGTTGTGGGGCATTATGTGTTTCTGCGGCCTGCAATTGTGCCCAAGGATCCTAAAAGGTTGGTGACCCTTCCCCTAACACATACCAAAGTGGAAATGGTAAAAGGGGGGGGGGGTTAATGGCTGTGCAAACCACTTTCAGCAATGTGTTCCCTTACTGTGAGTTCCATGTCCTCCTCTTCTTTTTCTTTCACTGGTTTTTCCGGTTCCTCTGGCTCTTTTTCTTGAAGTTGGATCTCTTGAGCCTGCGACATGTAAGGCATGTCATCTTTGTTCTTGAACTCCAAGCTGAGAATTGAAGGAGGAAGTAGAATTCCTAGAATTACCTAAAGCAATAATAATGATAACAATAATCATCACAATTAACAGGTTATGATTATGCCAGTTGCTTAGTTTCAAATTACATTTGCTCTCTGGGCCATCCAATAATCTGATACTCATGCATGTGGGTTTCAAAATGACTCGCCAGGGGCTGGTGCAAAACCCCATTGTGTGGGCAAAGCCAGGGATAGCAGGAGCAGAGGCTGGCTGTAGATGCTTCCTAAAAGACCTGGCATCCTAGAGAGCTTAAAAGGAGTAGCCCAGCCTTGCCTTACAATGACACCTCCCTTTAGAGTTTAAGGTGGAAAGATTTGCAGAGGGTCTCTCTTACTAGTAACAGGACAAGGTCCCATCAATGCTTTACATGATCAAAGCTGTTACTGCTAATTCAGCAAGACCTCTCCCTAAGTCTCAAGTTATGATATGATTTTTAAAAAGTCCTGACCTTTAGGCTGGAATTTTTGCGCATCCGGAGTCTGCCCATCCACATGTCTGTGAGCAGCATTTGGCTACAAGTGTGAGCAATGAAATCACGGTGCTTGGCTGCCACTGCGAGTTGCAGGCACGTGGCATTGCTCCAGTTCTTCAGCTCGTAGGTCAGCAGTTTCATTGCCAGCTGCTCATCCTGCTTGTAGGATTGGTCCAGGAGCTCCACTGCCAGCTGGCCAAAATCCCTGCAATACAGGGCGCTTTTTGTTAGCTTGTGCAATCTGTTACATGGAAGCTAAACAACTGGGGACACTTCTGCTGAAAGGACTATGCTATGGTATACTCAGGTGCACTTGGCATATTGGTGCTGAAGGTTAGACATCTAGTGAAGCTCCTTAATGTATTGTTGCTAAGAGGTCCTAGCTCCCACTTGCTTGCTTTCTTCACCTTAGTGGCTTACATCTGAACCATCCCACTTCCTATTACCTGTCTGAGAAAAGCACAGTTCCTAGGGAATCCTTAACTAAGGGAATACAGTGCATCCCCCCCCAACTGTGCTAAGTGAATAGTGAAGGTATGGAATTCAAACATATAAGCATCTCTTTTTTTCATTCAACCCAGGTCTGAAGGTAAGTGCTAGAGGACTTCCAGGCAACCTGTTTTTATTGAGCATTCATTGTAATTTGTTTGCAGGGAGATTAGATGGCATTGATTGTTTAATAGATCTCCAAAATGGTGGCGCGTGCAGATGCAGCGGCTGGTTGCTCCTTAACTCATAATTTGGCTTTTTTGTCCTGCCAAAATAGACTTGTTTATAGTCGGTCTTGGTCCTCGGGCAAACCACTGGTGCCTCTTAGATTATGTTATTGTCCGTGCTAAAGATCGCCATGATGTGCTCCTTACCAGAGCTATGACGAGTGCTGATGACTGCTGGACAGATCACCGACTAATGCGCTCCACGATGGCTATCAAGATTATACCTCAATGGAAGGATGACCACTCAAGCCCTTCAAGATCCCATTAAGCGGGATTGCTTCCAAACGACTCTTAAGGACCATCTGCTTTCAGAATTCCCTGATAATATCAAGGAAACTGGACCAAGCTAAAAACATCCATTATTGCAGCCTGTGAACAAACTATTGGATACCAAACCAAGAAACACCAGGACTAGTTTGATGAGAATGACAGTGAGATTGAATGCATGATTGACAAGAAAAGGAAGGCCTTTCAGATCTGGCAAAGAGATAGAAACTGTGCCACTAAGGAAAAACCTCTGCCAACACTAAGGCTGAGGTTCAAAGAAGAACCAGAGAACTAAAAAACACCTGGTGGATAAAAAAAAAAAAGCTCAAGAGATCCAGCACTTAGCCGACACTCATGATGCACAGAGACCATCTATGGGCCAATAAATCATGCCATATGCCCCCTACGCTCAGCAGACGGTATCACACTTCTAAAAGATAAAAAAAGCTATTGCACTGCGCTGGAAAGAACATTACCAACATCTCCTTAACCGCAACTCCCCCATAGCTGCTGAGGTCCTCTCACAAATTCCACAAAAACAAGTTAGAGATGAGCTTGCAGTATGGGAGAGTTGTCTACAGCTATTAACCAAATGAAAAACAAGAAAGCCAGAGGACCTGTTGGGATACCTGCCAAAATATTCAAAGTGGGCGGAATTGAACTTACACAACAACTTCACAAGCTCATTGAAAAAATCTGGGAAAGAGAAGAAATCCCAGCAGACTTTAGGGATGCCAAAATTATCAATCTCTTTAAAAAAAGGTGACAGAACTGATTGTGGAAGCTATCGAGGCATCTCTCTATTAGCTGCGGCCGACAAAATTCTTGCAAGGATCTTAGCAAACCGTCTGGTAAAAATATCCGAGGTGACCCTTCCTGAATCCCAAATGTAGATAGCAAAACCAACCCCTGTATATGGTGTTTATTGACCTGACTAAGGCTTTCGACACTGTAAATTGTAATGCCCTGTGGACTGTCCTGAAAATTGGCTGCCCAGATAAATTTGTAAACATCATTCAGCTCCTCCATGATAATATGACAGCAACAATCGCAGATAACAATGGCTCTCAAAGTGAACCATTCACAGTGGGATCAGGTGTTAAACAGGGTTGTGTTATTGCCCCAACTCTATTCATTATTTTCAATGCCATGATTCTACACTTTGTCGATGGGAAACTCCCCACCGGAGTAGAAATCATACTGAACAGATGGAAAGCTCTTCAATCTGAGCAGGCTGAAAGCAAAAAGTAAGGTTACCGTAACTTCCATCATAGAGCTTCAGTATGCTGATGACAACATAGTGTGTGCACGCTCAGAGGATGACTTCCAAACCATTCTAAATATATTTGCAGAAGCTTATGAAAAGCAAAGTGCTGCACCAACAAGTACAAATAACCCCTCTGCAGCGCCACAAATCCAACTCAGTGGTGTAATGTTGGAAAATGTTGATCACGTCTCCTACCTAGGAGACCACAAGGGCCAACATTGATGCCGAAATCCAGCATCGCCTGAGCTCTGCAAGTGCGGCTTTCTCCCAATTGAAGTGCAGAGTGTTTGAGGACCGGGACATTCACAGGGAAACCAAAATGCTTGTTTACAATGCTATTGTACTACCAACCTTACTACCGGTATATGCTTGTGAAACATGGACCACTTATAAACACCATCTCCAACTTCTCGAAAGATTCCATCAACGGTGTCTCCAGAAAATTTTACACATCACTTGGGAAGACAGGCGAACTAATATCAGTGTACTTGAAGAAGCAAAGATCACCAGTATTGAAGCAATGATTCTTCAACATCAACTTCGTTGGACTGGTCATGTTGTGCGGATGCCTGATGATCGTCTTCCAAAGCAACTACTCTATTCTGAACTTAAAAATGGAAAGTGTAATGCTGATGGTCAACAAAAGAGGTTTAAACGCTGTCTCAAGGCAAATCTTAAAAAATGTAGTATAAACACTGACAACTGGGAAACACTGGCCTGCGAGCTCTCCAGTTGAAGAACAGCTTTTACGAAAGGTGTCATGGGCTTTCAACAAACTCGATCTCAGGATGCAAGGGAGAAATGTGCTAGGAAGAAGGAACTCTTGGCAAATCCACACCGTGATCAACTCCTGCCCAGAAACCAATGTCCCCACTGTGGAAGGACGTGTGGATCCAGAATTGGCCTCCACAGTCACTTACAGACCCATTGTTAAAACCGTGTTTATGGAAGACAATCTTACTCGGCTACGAGTGATCGCCAAAGAAGAAGAAGTTTATAGTCGACAGGATCTATTTGTCTACGAAGCGAGTGCTGCAAAAATTGTGTCTCCGCATCTGCAAGGAAGATTTTTTGACTTCAAAGAGCCAGGGAGGAAAGAGGCACAGAGAGACTGTAAAGACTGGACTTTGAAGTCATCTTATTTTTACTTGTCATTTCGTATTGTGTTGTTTAATTAATGTTTTGTAGTTATTTTAAATTTATGTGGAGTGCCTTACTCTGAGTGGATGTAATTTCGTTGTTCCCGCAGGGGGGCAATGACAATAAAGATTATATTATTATCTTACCTTATTATCTTATTAATAAGCATTCACTCTCATTTGTTAGTGGGCAGGCTAGAGGTCTGTTGTTTCAAACTTTCCACTACATTTTCTCTATTGCAAAAAGTTGGATCTTTTGGGTAAGCACGCACAAGAGCTCCAAATCAGCTTTAATTGCACAGCCTGAATTTGCTGCTTGTAATTTAATCCCACTAGAATATACTGACAATCTGGAAGCACTGTTGGGATTTATGCAGTATTTGGTCATAAAAGGGGACTGGATACCAATGAACTGACTGAGGATTTCATGGTACTAGATGAAGGTGATGATAGTTGTTCCTTGTCTGGACAGGGCTTGTTACTTCTGTGCATATCTATGTAGAATCATAGAATCATAGAGTTGGAAGAGACCACAAGGGCCATCCAGTCCAACCCCCTGCCAAGCAGGAAACACCATCAAAGCATTCTTGACATATGGCTGTCAAGCCTCTGCTTAAAGACCTCCAAAGAAGGAGACTCCACCACACTCCTTGGTAGCAAATTCCACTGTCGAACAGCTCTTACTGTCAGGAAGTTCTTCCTAATGTTTAGGTGGAATCTTCTTTCTTGTAGTTTGAATCCATTGCTCCCTTTTCCGCTTCTCTGGAGCAGCAGAAAACAACCTTTCACCCTCCTCTATACGACATCCTTTCATATATTTGAACATGGCTATCATATCACCCCTTAACCTTCTCTTCTACAGGCTAAACATACCCAGCTCCCTAAGCCTTTCCTCATAAGGCATCGTTTCCAGGCCTTTGGCCATTTTAGTTGCCCTCCTCTGGACACGTTCCACCTTGTCAATATCCTTCTTGAACTCTGGTGCCCAGAACTGGACACAGTACTCCAGGTGAGGTCTGACCAGAGCAGAATACAGTGGTACTATTACTTCCCTTGATCTAGACGCTATACTCCTATTGATGCAGCCCAGAATTGCATTGGCTTTTTTAGCTGCTGCATCACACTGCTGACTCATGTCAAGTTTGAGGAATGCTCATCATAGGCAACATTCAGCATGTCCTGCCTTGTCTGGGCTGGTTCACAGCCAATTCTGAAATCCCATGGCGTTAGAGAGCTTAGCCAGGAGATTCACAACAATATATTGTGTGAAGACTGCATCTGCATCTTAAGACCATTAACAGCTGCCATTTGCATCTTAAGAACCTTAGACTACCATAATCTGTGCTATTCAGAGCAGCCATTTGATGGCACAATATGCATGAACCTAGGGCTGGGTCACCACAGCTGCATGATACCAGGGATTCAGCATCTGCACCAGATTTCTATTACTTTCCCAGTAAAATCAAAGTGCTCTTTTTGACCATAAAAGGCTGTTATGGATACCTGAAATATTACCACCCCACATAAATCAATCCAGAGGGATTTATTTACTGTATTATCTACACATGACATTCCAACAGCAAAGGTCTTCTGAAATAAATACTGTACCTGGGTACTTCTGGAAGTGTTATGTTATATTATGGATTATTTATATACAACTTCTTGGCCCAACGACCCCCCAAAGCAGTAAACAGCACATTAATACCATATTTTCCGCTCCATAAGATGCACTTTTTTCCTCCTAAAAAGAGGAAATGTCTGTGCGTCTTATGGAGCAAAAGATGCGTGGTCCCTGGAGCCAAATTGTCCAGGGGCAAAAAGCAGATAGTGCTTTTTTTTTTTTAGAAAGAGCTAAAGGGAAAGAGGGTGTTGAAAGGAAGCTGCTCATCAGCTGGTTGCAAGAGATTGGGGGGAGCTAGCCTAGCTCCCTTCCTGGCCCCACCCCCTTGCCCAGGCCTCCATTATTGAGTGTTCTGCAGAAGGAGGCTGCTTGTTTCCCCAGCGACATGTGACTGCCTGATTAGATTATCTGTCTGGAAACTGTAGAAATGGCTCCCTTTCCTTTCCTAAAGAAGCTGCAGAACTGTGAGTTGAACCCCATTAAAACAAGATTTTTTCCCTTTGCAACGTAAGCTCAACAACTTTGAGCTGATCCTCAAAAATGGAGCTTTCCCCCTTTGCAAAAAAGCTGCACAACTGTGAGCTGATAGAAAGGTACAATAAAAGTACAGTGACAGGCCCAAATATGATAATGCTTGACTAACTCAGGATTGGCTTACATTAACCTTCAGCTCTATAGCCACTATCCTCTCTTGCTACATCAGGGCATGCTGAGTTCACCTGCCCACTTGCTGGTCCTCCTTGCCCAACTACAGGACCCTGACAATCCCGTTCCCCAGTAAGAGCCACAGGATATCTGTTGCTGATGCTGATGATAAGAACAGTCTGCAATACCCCCCCCCCCAACCACACTGGATATGCCTTTGTGAGCTGCATGCAGACACAGCTCCCCAGAATCCTAGCTCTCATTTGGAAGCTCATATTCCCTGCTCCTGCTCCCATGCAAGAGCAAACCTACTTACTGTACAACTAGTCACTGAAGGGGTGACTGGAACTTGCCGCCAGAGAAGGAGGCTTGCTCCCTGAACACCAGCAACAGATGTGACAAAGTTCTTCCTCTTCATTTGTGGAGCTACCGGTATGTCTGACTCTTGGAACAAGCTCCTGTTTTACAGGAGCAGCAGAAAAGCTGGGGAGGTTAAGGTTGTTTTCTACCTCCAAGCCAGCAATATTTCTGCTCCTGCTCTTTGCTTGCCTTCTGAGAATGGTGGCCTCCAAATAAATAGGTTTCTCCCAGGAAACCTACTATACACAAGTGCGGGAAGGCATCTTGTTTGGTCTAGCTATCATCAGATCAGTGTTAAAGAGAAGTGGGGGGGGGTCATTGTAACAGGTTTCAGGTAGTATCAGTAGAAACAAATCAAGATGAAGTTATTAATTATTCAACCTGGAGTTATGATTTAACTCCTGAGATATGTCATCCACCATATCATTCTCGGATGCTTCGTGGGCCATGGCTTTGCAGAGTTTACAGGCCACTAAAGCCTTAGCCATGGCTTCCTCTCCATGTTGCCAGAAAAAGAGGGCCATCTTCTGACGCTTCATTAGCACAGCCCACACCATCAACTCATGAAAGGGGAAAGGGAAATGGTTAATCTCAGGATCATCAAGATCAATGTCCACTTCTTCCTCTCGCTTCTTGGTTGTTTTTCTTCCCCTCCGCAGTGGGACATCATCCTGTTAAACATGGAGAAAACGCCATCAGACCAAAGCAGTTTCAACCATGTAAAGTTTGTTAGGAGGCATTAAACTAGTTCCCTTACTATAGTCATAAGTTTTTGCTCTCTTTAGTTTATCTGACTCTAGATACTGTACTTTCCTACATAGGGCAAACCACCCACACTTTCTCACAATAATAATACATGCTGCCTTGGGCCCTCCATCGCAAAACAGATGTAAATAACCCAGCCTTTAATATCTCTGAACAAAAATTAAGAATGATGCCCATAAAACAATAATTCTACTACTTCAAGAAATACTTGCTGACATAGCATTGCTAACATCTCTCCAGTCCCTGCATTAAAAAAAATAAATCCTTGTTGAATGCCTTGCTTGCCAACTTAAGCCAACATAGATATTGCAAACTATATTATGTGCTTTATGAAAAATCTTGCTTTAGAATTAGGTGAATGTGGATTACATTCATCCTGTTAAAATTAGAAAGCAATCTCATACTGTTGTGGGAAAGACTGATTCCCATGCTATCCTTGTGTACATTCACAGAGCTGATTTTTTTGCTGCTGAGCTTTTTCTAGCAGTGCCCAGCTGTTGTTGCTTCCCATATGTGGGTGGAAGAGCAGACTACACCTCGGCTCCCCGAAACAGCACAGGAGGGGAGTTTGGGCAAGTCTGGTCTTGTACTGTTACTTTGGTCATTTCTAGTAGCAGATCCCAGCATATTAATGGTAGTAGAATCTCCCCAATGTCACCTGCACCAATCTGTAATTAAGAATTAGCCTTAATTCACCTTTCTTTATTAATAGCCTTATAAAAACTCATTAATTTAGAGCCAAACAAGAAATTAGCTACAGTACCTATCTGTGCCTTTAAGTGCAGAATTCATTTGTTTTTAACACAACACAACCAGGAAGAGGGCCTTCTCACTGGTGGCACCCTATCAGATGTCAAGGAAATAAACAACTATCTGACTTTTAGAAGAGATATGAAGGCAGCCCAGGTTAGGGACGTTTTTAATGTTTGGCGTTTTATTCTCTTTTAATATTCTGTTGGGAGCTGCCCAGAGTGGGGGCACCAGATGCAGCGATGGGGGGGGGGCAGCACAAGGCTCCCAGCCCCCCCCCCACGACCTCAGTTGCACCAGGACAGGGAGCGGCCCAGCGGCAGGCCAGCGAGGCTTGGAGGAAGTCCAGCGAATAGCACATTGGAGCTGCCCCCTGACCGAGCCCCCACCAGCCTCCTCCACCGCTGCAGCCACCCTGGCTGTCATAAATGAGGAGAGCTAGAAAGGGATGGGGAGAGCCAGGCAGGTTGCAGTTCAAACCCGGCCCCAACCCGACCTCTTTGGGACCCACCAAAACATTTACTATTATTTTTAATTTTATTTTTAAAAAGTATATTCCCCCCTTGATTTTTTTTCCTTTTTGGGGGGTCCTTTTATTCTGATTTTATCTAGATTTTATTCTTATTATTTTGGTTCCTTTTCCTTAATTTTTCAAAAAATAAAAATAAAAAATATTTTAAATACATTTTTCTTTCTTCTTTTTTCCTTTCTTTCCCTCTCAGATTTCTTACCTCCATTTTTTCTAACTCTTAAGAACCAAAATGGTGGCGCCCAGAAGGGAGCCTTGAACCAACATAGGCCATTTCCTGGGATCACCACCTCAGCCCTGACTTCATTCATTTTTTTTAATTACTCATTTTTAAAATTCAATAGGAAAAACAAAGAAAGAAAATAGAATAAAAGAAAAACCTGATTCCTTTATTTTTCTATTTCTAATTTTGTTTATTTTTCAGGGCGGAGTCCTCCCTCCCCCTGCCCTCCCATTACTATCATCATATTTCCTTAAAAAAACAAAAACAAAACAAAATGAATTAAATGACACTTACTTCCATTCCCAGCAGTTTCATGGCTTTGGGCTGTAGGCAGAAGAAATGGACAATGTTTCAAATATATTTGTGTGTGTGTGTGTGCAGCAATCCTATACACACATACCTGAGAGTAAGTCCTACTTAATCCAACAGGGCTTACTTCTGAGTAGACAGGAATAGGATTGCACTGCAAAGCACAGAGACTGCAGAACCACTGCGCCCCCCCTCCACCTCACCAATCAATCAAAAGCCCCTAGATCTAGATGTTGTAGTTTATGTTGAACTGCACTGAGAGCATAGTCAATTCTCCTGCTTCATGGGGTCCATAGGAGAGTCTCTCCTCCCCTGTGTCCATATTTATTTTATTTTCATAAAAACTTTAACCAAGAGAAGGCTAAATAAAGAATATCATTTCTGTTAACTACAGAAGCATAGAACATTTGCCACTCGGGCATGTTTGGGAATTTGCTTTTGATTACTTGACTTTACTGGAACCGATTTGAATAAAGATAATCTATTTTACATGTCCTGAGTGCTCCCTGGAAGGACAGATCGTGAAGCTGAGGCTCCAATACTTTGGCCACCTCATGAGAAGAGAAGAATCCTTGGAAAAGACCCTGATGTTGGGAAAGATGGAGGGCACTAGGAGAAGGGGACGACAGAGGATAAGATGGTTGGACAGTGTTCTCGAAGCTACGAACATGAGTTTGACCAAACTGCGGGAGGCAGTGCAAGACAGGAGTGCCTGGCGTGCTATGGTCCATGGGGTCACGAAGAGTCGGACACGACTAAACGACTAAACAGCAACAACAAAAAATTTACATGTGCAGTAAATCAGTGGGATCTTTCTCAGAATATGGCCTCCTACACAAGGATCTGATGACCTCTCCAATGCATGCAAAGAACTCACTATTTCTAAAATGCTGAACACGCCCCCCCCCATTAGCTGCTCTGAGCATCTTCTTTTGGAAAGTGGAAGTGAATGACAAATATTTGTGCAAATAGGATAAATTTTCGGGGTAAAGAATGGCAAATGAAGAAATCACCCTTAACTCTGATGCCCGCTGCTGGCTGGGCTGCCCCTGGAAGCTTTGAAAGCAGTTTGGAAAACGATGTGTGTCCTGGGGAAGTGGCTCTCAGCAACTCAGGACTTGGCTTCCTGTATGCAAGTCAGGCACTAATGTGGCCCTCCAAGGCTGCTAGCGAGGGGTGTGGCAGACGATGGCGAATGTCTCTCCCCAGGCCATACAACTTCCTGTGTCACAACCCTTCCCAGCTGTACTTTGTATCCCTTGAATGCCCGGAAGGAGGACAGAGATGTGCGAGGGCGCAGAAACAGGCTTACTGTACAAAGGTGACATTCATTTTCCTTGCCCTGCTGCCCACTTTTGCTTCTGGCCCCTTCTGCCCTGGAAGGTTGCTCTGGAGGAGAATGTGGCCCTTTGGCTGAATAAGCCTCCCCACCGCTGCCCCTCCCCCACTTTCCTTTCAGCATGCATGTGCAACTCACCGCTCATTGCAACCCCTTAGGAAAGAAACAAGCACAAAACCCCCGATGATAACAGTCCTTACTCTCTTGGGGCCAAATAAGTTGTGATAGAGGGTTCGGAAGCGTTTTCGAGTATAATTGCAGCGGTAAGCTCCTCCCATGAGATACTCAATCACCAGGCCAATGTCAATCAGACTGATCCTGTAATCTGGAGGAAGATTTCCCTATTTTTTCCATTGGAATAAAAACACACACAACACAAAGGGGAAGGGGGGGAGAGGTAAAGTTGATTATTATGTTTACCACACAGATTTCTCTGTAACTATGAGAGGGTTTTTTTTAATGAAATAAAATGTTAAGAAAACGTAATAATGTATTATTATGCTGGTTAATTAATTCACCTTAAAATTGATCCAACCGAAACCTGGATATTCACGCTTGGAAAGAAGACATAAATTAAATAAGAAGTTGCATTAAAACGTAGCAATAACAGAAGATAATAAGTTTCAGAACAAAGGATTCAGGCTCTTCTGAGAAGGAAAACGGAAACACTGCAGAACAACAACAAAAAAAAGCATGAGGGCAAAGCATTTACTAGAGGACTCTGCCTGCAACTTGCTGGACTCTAGCTATGGCCTGTTCATCGCCTACTGAATGTGTGTGTACTTTGGCAACCGCCTTGGGACAGTGTGTGTGTCAGGCTCTGTCCAATTGTTTTCTGTAGACTTCATCATGGAACCAGAAGAATGCTGTAGCACACATTCCCACTCAACCCTTTAAACTTTAAACACACACTTCTAACTCTTTTCCCACATACATTCCCGAATGCTCAATTACCTCCAATTGTTCCTTAAATATAACCTCCACCTTTATTTTCTGGGGAAAGTTGCTTTCATTCACATTACTAGCAAACAAGAGGAATAATGTTTGTGCTTTTCAAAAGGTGCCAACTGTATACAGGATTTTAAAATAGCATACTTTTCAGTTGAACTTTGGATTATTCTTCTTGCCTCTTTAAGCATATGCCCCTGAAGGCGCAGTCTGAAAACTAGCAGGCACCGGATGGGCCTGGATCTCTTTTGTTGTTGTCATTTGATTTTTCAGAAACAATCACTTATGCCAGTAATTTCTTCCCAAATATGATTCTCATGTGAGAGTTTTCAATATCCTCCACTTTAAGTAATAATTGCTTTAAATCTTGTCCAAAAATGGGTTAGCCTGCAATATTTTACTCTATTGGCCAACAATGAATTTACATCTGAGATATTGCTTCACTGACTCTGAACTCTCCTAATATCAAACTGTTAATGTTTCTATTTTATCATTCCAATGCAAAGTTTAAAACTATGTAAATGAATGTTTGTGTCCCCTGAAGTATTTGTCTTTTTCAGTAAATAATTTGACAGTGTTGCAGTATCAATGCAGAGAGCTGCCCGTGTTTCATAAAATGCCACTGCCACTTTGGGACTATTTTCTTCACTCAGGCATTCCAGTGCATGTCTAGAATTTCCATGATGAAGTAAGGCAATTCCCAGTTCTCAATGCGTATTTGGTATCTGGTGTAGATACCAGAAGTTTCTTGCAAGCATGAAGAGAGTGCACATGTGTGAAATCTAGCAGGCGCCTCCAATTCAGATATGTACTAGGCAAAGCTGACCAGCTCCTAGTATTGGGCCTAAGCTCTAGATTCCAACTATCATAAAGGACTATTCAGCAAATTTTACTTCTGTGTCTTCATAGCTGTTTACCCCATGGCTACTGTAATCAGCTACCCACAGACTGATACAAAATGTTAAGTGAACATCAGTCCTCAGCCTAACTTCTTTTCAGACTAGAGGGCATCCAAGGCTTGATCAACCAAATGCTCTTCTGGCATTTGACATATGATATTGAGATCTTGTCAGGCATGTGTAGATTTGATCATGTTTGGACTGCGATTGCAAGGAGGATTGTTCAGCTTTATTAGTATTTTTCAAACAAACAAACAAACAAATGAGCACACTAAAAAAGCATTTTACAATACTGTTTTATTTAGTTGGTCTTTCTTATCTAGAAACAATTTACTCTGGAATAGTTTACATCTTCTAAATAAACCTTTTAGGAGTAAAATTATACAAATCCAGAAACTGTCACCAGCACCACAGACACTAATTCTTTTAATATATGCATAACTCGCATACCTCCAGCATTTCTCTGATGGAAACAGGGGCATTCTATCTACATCAGGAAGTTTCTCCCACATTTGATTTCCTGCACACATAGACACCAGGCCCTTCGAGACAATTACAACCTCTCCGCCTCACAGTAAAGAAAATAGGTGCGAGGGAAGGGATTGTGTACAGCACCTTCCACAGATAAATGGAATGAAATAAAAATTTAGCTTAAGGTGCCTTGAGTCCCTGTCAGGGGAAAAGGTGGGATACAACAACAACAACAACAACAACAACAACAACAACAACAACAACAACAACTGTGAGAATGATCAGGAACATACCAGAGCAAATCCTATTGAACTTAGAGATTCAGGTGGATAGCCATGTTAATCTGTCACAGTCATAATAAATAAGAAGCTGAAAGATGAAAAAAATCTGTTTTAATAAGCCCAGTGGCACCTTAAAGATCAACTAAATCTAAGCTTTCAAGGCATGAGCTTTCGTGTGTAATACACACTTACTTGTCAGATCCTCTGAAGCAGAGACTGTAAAGGCAGCTGGTTCCACAGAGAAAGGCAAGGGATTTTGAAAGGGATAGATGACCAAAATTAGCTTTAGTATGTATAGTGGGACATGAATCCAATATCTTTATTCAGACCAGGTCTCTCCATAGTTTTTAGTTTGGTAATGAGTTGTAATTCAGCAACTTCTCTTTCAAGTGTATTTCTAAAATTCTTTTGCAATAAGACAGCCACTCTATTTCCCATTATACATACTAAAGCTAATTTTGGTCATCTGTTCTATCCCTTTAAAAGATCTCTTACCTGTGGAAGCAACTATTTAGGTTGAAGCGGCCTCTGCTTCAGAGTTTCTCCCTTATATTTATTTGATTTTTAAGGTGCCACTAGAACTATTAAAAAAGATTTTTTCATCTTTCAGCTTCTTATTTATTCTGACTATTGAACTTAGTGGGACTTAGTTCTGAGTAAAACTGATTAGGATTGCAGTGTAAGGCTGTCCAGTCTTTACAATGTTACTTGGGAGTAAGCGCCATTGAATATCGTGGGACTTACTTCTGAGTAGACATGTAAAGCCTTGCAGTGTAAATTTCCATTTACAATAAAGGAATAAACACTCCATGTGTTTCCTAAGAAATGACCGGCTGCTGAAGCATTGCAATTAAAGAATTTAAAGTGGATTGGGGACTTTCCCCTTCAAAATTATTGCAAGGGCTTTGTATGCCAGCTTCACTTTTTCCTCATCTGGTGCAGGGATTTTATTTTCAGGATAAACAGGACTCTGTTTTTGCACCCACACACACAAACACCACTTTTAATTGTTCTCTGAGACATGGAGGTGATCAAATCAGAAACTGGGACGGCTTCTATAATTCTGGGATTGTCACTTGGAGGGTATGAACTCATAGACATAAGAGTGTTGGCAGCAAGCATCACCTTCCAAACTGTGTAAATGAAAAAACTACGAAACTGGAAATGTTTATTATATGAACATTAGAGGGCACTATTTACCCACCATACTCCCAACTCTCCCCTTTTGTTCCATTGAGTGATCATTAAAACATCAGTGTGGCAGGTATAGTCATTTTAGATCAAATCCTTTCCCAGCTTAATAAGTAGAGGCTACTGATATTCCCATATGAGAGAGATTGCCTTTATTAAGGAAGCTGAGGGGGTCTAAAGGGTAAACAGCTCTTCTTTCCCACAAACTAATTGAAACATCACCCAGCATTCAAGAGATCCCGCTGGAATCCAAAGCCTGTCTGGGATCACTCACTCATGAAGCTTAGTGGGTTTTGTTTAAGTATCAAACATTGGCACAGGTAGTCTTTCCTTGTCCTCCCCACACAGCAATATCCTCTGAAGTATCTTTTCCATTTACCATAGGTATCTGAATGCTGTGCCTTCTCAGGATGGTGTTGTGAAGCTGTGCAATAAGTCAAAAGTAATGCAAAAGGGCAACATGCTACCCAAGAATTACACTGGTTTGATGAGGAGACAGCCTGCTTGCAGAGCCCTGGCTTCCTTGCTCTCCCTTTCCTTACTACAGTGTGATAAGGAGGTTCACAGAAACCCTAAACCATCCTTAAGCTTTTTGAAGCTTGTATACTGCCTTGGGTAAAGGTAAAGGGACCCCTGACCGTTAGGTCCAGTCGTGACCGACTCTGGGGTTGCGCGCTCATCTCACTTTATTGGCCAAGGGAGCCGGCATACAGCTTCCAGGTCATGTGGCCAGCATGACAAAGCCGCTTCTGGCGAACCAGAGCAGCGCGCGGAAATGCCGTTTACCTTCTTGCCGGAGCGGTACCTATTTATCTACTTTGACGTGCTTTTGAACTGCTAGGTTGGCAGGAGCTGGGACTGAGTACCGGGAGTGTCATGTGACAAAGAGGCATGAGAGCAGGAACAGCAAAGCAGGCTAGAATCCCAACTGTCATAACTTTAACTGTCAACTGTCATTCTAGGCTTAACTGCCGTTCCAGGCTGTGTGACTTAACTGAACAGTCATGATTATCTTTGTCTCAGAGTGTGTGCCAGTATAGAGCTGAGTCCGTGTTCTGTAACTGTTTACTATTTTATGAAGAACTTTATTTTAAACTTAATAAAGCTTTTATTATTTCAATGAAGTACTCTGCTTAAATAATTACCACTGCGGGGAGAGGAGACGGCGGAAGAAGATTGGAAGAAATTTAAGATTTATTTGGAGAAGAAATATAAGATTAAAAATGGACAATAAGGGAAGTGGAAGAATAAAGAGGCTGAAGAAGCAATTAGATATAGTAAGGGGGAAGTAAGATTAAATGTAAAATAATTATTATGATTTCTAGATTCAAATAATATCTTGAAATATTAGAAATTTGTGGTTATAATGGATCAAGAATAATACGTATAATGTGTATCTTAGAAGAAGAATTGATTTATGAAGTAGAGAGTGCTATGTTAGTTATAAATAGAAGCGTGGAAGGGGGGAAAGGAGGAAGTCGCCAGAAGAAGAAATTGCATTGATTATATTGTTAAAGAAAGGTTTTTTCTTTTTGTATTTTTTCTTTTTGTTCTTTTTTCTTTTATCTACTTTTTCAATATTTTTGGTATGTGTTAAAATCAATAAAAATATATTTTAAATAAATAAATAAATACCACTGCACGTCAGGTTATAGGCCGCAGAGTTTTATGGATGGCGAATTGCTAAAGCTGGAGAATCAGGGTGCTGTCGGTGAGGACCCCAAAGGGCCTGAAAGTCCAGTGGTGAGGCTGCGTACTGAAGAAACAGTCCTGGCGCAGCAAAGAGCAGAAGCCATGTCAGCTCAGCAATCTGCACAGTTTATTAATCTTGGCTACACTCCCCAGATTTGGACTCTGCCAAACAATATTGGGATTGTTTATGTTAGATACACCTGCCTGACAGTTCTGGCACAATAACTGGACTAACTAGGAGACTGTACAGAACTGTGCTAGCTGAAGGTGGGTGTTTAACCACACATCTCCAGACTTTGTGCATGTTATTCCTTCAGTTGCAAAGGAGAGGTAAAAGATTTTCAGACCTGGATCAAGTCTATATCCTGCTATCCAGTCTTCCACCATGTTTTAATATTGTGATAGCCTCTCTTGAAAGCATGAGGCAAGAAGACTTATCAATGGCGTATGTAACAACCTGTCTACAGGAGGAATCTGAAAAACGCATGGAAAAGCTGGGCGAGAAGGCCGACCGGGGGAGTTCCAGTCGATCTGTCTACCAGATATAAAATTTATATAAAGTATATAAATGTTAGTTTGTTTCATGTTTATATTACTGCTCTCTAGGTCTTTGGGGGAGTGTCATGTGACAAAGAGGCATGAGAGCAGGAACAGCAAAGCAGGCTAGAATCCCAACTGTAACTGTCAACTGTCATTCTAGGCTTAACTGCTGTTCCAGGCTGTGTGACTTAACTGAACAGTCATTATTACCTTTGTCTCAGACTGTGTGCCAGTATAGAGCTGAGTCCATGTTCTGTAACTGTTTACTATTTTATGAAGAACTTTATTTTAAACTTAATAAAGCTTTTATTATTTCAATGAAGTACTCTGCTTAAATAATTACCACTGCACGTCAGGGAGCTCACCCAGTCACAGGGATTCGAACCGCCGACCTTCCAATTGGCAAGCCCTGCCTAGGCTCTGCCACCGGCGTCCCTACTTACTGCCTTACATTTCTCATATTTGGCAATTTAATTTGCAAATACTGCGAAATGCCACCAATATGAACACATTTAAATTACTCATCACTTATTATTTAAACTTAATGTACAGTGAAATCAGGCAGACACAGAGAATTAATGCCTTTGCACCCATAATACTTCAACATGTCACAATTTAAATTTTATACCTTAGATCCTAAAATATTATGGTTTAGCTACCAGACTTTAAAATGCATCAGAATCAGAACACCAACTTCAGAAGAGTCATCTGTCTCAGACATGCCCTGTTCACCACCTGACTGTCAAAATAATATTACTTTCCATTAAAAGGCTATTTTCTAGAATGACATTCCATTTAAATCGATGTCAGGCTCTTTGATAGATTGACTGAGGAGGAGTGAATGTCCCATGCTCATGCATGGGAATGCTGTAAGTCACCCAATATATTGTAACACATTTCTTTCTTACAATTTACATAAAATAAAAAGGGCAACTCCTAAAGTGCTAAGATTTCTTGTTAAAGCTATTTCTGGGATATTGCTCTTGGTCTCTAGTTCACTAATTCCAGTCAGAGTTTACTCTGCTGCTTGAACATTAAAAAACTATGTTTCAGAATAGTTTCCAACCTCTAGCATAATGTATTTCTGAAAGCTCCTTTAGTTTATGAAAACATTTCTGGGAGGAAAAAGGACATACAGAAGTTAGAATTATTTATTGTGAAAATACATAATGTAGCTTCCCTGAAATAGCCTCAGCATCTGACATACCAAAGGGGGCTTGGCATTTTAAAAGGTGTTATTGGAAGGGAACAGAGGATAAAAGTGCTTCCAAAACAAGTAAGCAGCATAAAAATGGCCACACACTTAAGTACAAATACTGTGCTACTTGCTTGCAACTCACAGAAAAAGAACAGAGAAGCAGAAAAGTTTAAATAATTATTTCTGGCTTCCATTCAGTACTAATGTACATCCAAGAGATTTATGCTTGAAAACAACGGAAGTGATGTAAATGATCTTTCAGAATTTTTCAAATGATATTCCAAGGCTCCTTAATTTCAATTACTTCATAAATGACAGTGTATAGGTGATTGCCAGCAGAGCAGAACCCATTCACACCATCTTCAAACATCTCCAGGCATTTTTTTTCAAACTTATGAAACTCTTTTGTTCCCAATTTTTTTTGTTTCTCTGCTTTCTAGGGAATCACTTGACTGTTACTGCTAAAATGCAGCACATTTTGAATCTATATTTCACTCCCTCTCTTGAATCTATATTTCACTCCCTCTCTTGAACCAGGTGTTTAAATGTCCAAAGCTGGATCTTTCATATTTGGTGCCTGCTATAAAGGAGTCTGGCCAGGTGTGTTGGAAAGCATCCAGGTACTAGATACCCCACTAGATACCCCACTACTTTCACAAATTTTGTGCAAAGTCATTGCCCTCCCACTACTGCACACCATCATAGATTCCCATCAATTTATGCCATCTTTAATGAAGAGAAATAGGTGCCAGTTTTCATTTCATTCTTTGTATCATTGACAATACAGAGAAACTTTTATCTACCCAGTTTTTGATACAATGCTCCCTGCTTAATGGTTTTCATAAAGTGGATTTTTTTAACCCACTAGTTGCTCTCTAATCCCTTCTGCCACAAGCTCAAGTACGGATACTGGGTTAAAGACAAAGTTTAATGTTAAAACTGCACTATTCATAATTTTTTTTAATGCAGATGAGAGATTTTATAGCACATAATGAAATTGAAAATGTTGCAGTGATTCAAGATCCTGAACAAAAATTATATACTTTGCAATGTCCAGCACTGGCCTGCAACATGGAAAATCAGCATCCAAAATAGTGGTGGATAAAAATAATAATACAGCTAACAGCATAAATCCACATGGCATGGAAAACACCTGCAATTCCGCTAGCGAAAGCGCTATCTCAAAGCATCTAAAGTCGCTGAAAGAGCAGCCCAGTTAACTGCATTGTACAGACACACACTGCACAACTGAAGACAGAAGACAGGAGAAGGCTCTTACTGAAAGCTCATGCAGAACAGGGGCTGTCTCTAAGGACAAGATCGAAGCAGCCACAGCATTACCTTCAAGCTACTGTCCACCTGTTGGACTCTTACCTTTTTGACATCTCTGACAAGATGATACAAAGTGTTGGATGGTCCATGTCTCTGAAAATGAAGGACAACAGAGGACCAAATAGCTTTAACCCATCAAAAAGAAGTAATTTGAAACAAAATAGAGATGGCACAGATATTTGGTATGGTTTCCTAAACCATCAATAGCATGGCAATTTTTATAGTGAACATCTTTTACAAATATCTAACCCTTGAATGGGCAAATGTACTGGCCAGATGGCACTTCAGGTTTACACTGCAGGTTTTCATCAGAGAGAGGTACAAGTTCATAGGCTTTTATCTGCCATTACATTATACCACCTTTATTCTGGATTAAATACTGTTCTGAACACAAATGTCACGATCAAAATAAAGATTTGTCAAAGGGAGGAGGGATACAGATACCCCGAAGCACTGCATAAAACGACTCTTTTTAGCTACCTATCATCAAACAAAATGAAAAGAAGTAAATGGACCCACATTACTACTCAGTGCCAACACTAAAACTTGGAATTGGAAATCAACACCTTCAGTTTGGAAAAATCTGAGGCATCCATGACACAAAGTGAGGCCTGACATCAAATGCGGTGTAGGGCAGATTGGTGTGGCTTGGGGAAAACAGTCTGGTGGAGGTTGTGTACACCAGCTTGCTGGAAGTTGAAGCAAACAAGCAAAATCAACAGACAGACAGAAAATTTTGTTTAGTTTGACCCTACCGTATTGTACAATTCCTCTAGTCTGGAGATGGTGAGAAAACGGTGCATGCTTACTCCATTCTCTATGAGCAACTTTACAAAATCTACTCTGTCCAACACAAGGGCATCCAGCATGGCTTGCTCAAGGGATCCCACCTAAAAAAGGAAAGAAGCCAATCAGGCGGTCTTCGTGGTCAGTTTGATAGAGACATCAAGGCTTTAGTACAGAGAGGAAATATGGTCAGTTTCACACCTCTTCTGGCATCTTAAAGGCAGATTCCAGCAAAACATTCCATGTTTATGTAATGACTTTTCAACACAATCCTGGGACATTCTGAGAAAATAAAATTACAGCTGTCACAAAGAAAGAAGATGAATGGGAATAATAATATGATTTTTAAAAAAAACGGATGAAAGACAAAACAATGTGATTTATATGAATATGTAACAAAAACAAGCAAGCTTACTAATGATAAGGATGATGATGATGATGATGATGATGATGATGATGAAATGATCTGTAGCCTTAAGCAAAACACACAGGGTAGATTTCAATTTGTGCTAAGTGGGGAAGGAGTGCCCCCTCACACCAGGAGACTTCTCCCTCTCTTCTCTCCTGTACCTCTTCTGTGGTTTACTCCAAACCTTCAGAGCAGATTTAGGGCATGGAAGGGTTGTGGGCATGGGAGAGCAGAGGGGGAGAAATCCCCATTGCCCGAGGGGACCTCATTTTGTGCACACAACAAGTGAGTTGCATCCTGCCCAAAGGTTCACAATTAGGCACAGAGCAGGAGTAAAAAGGCACATGGCAGACTCAATATTCATTCCCAACTTTGCTAATCTGAAGACTGCCATCTTTCTCTTTTCGTTGGCTGTCTGCCTAGCCAGAAGGGTTTGGAGACAGATCTGGGTAATGGATAGGCTTTTAGTTTCCAAAAATGGGGGGGTCAATTACTGCTTCTTTGTCTCAGAATCTTAGGTGTGACCTGAGACCGGTAGCACCTTGCAGAAACAATCCCAAGATATCCACAATCTCCATCCTGAGACTGATGGCCAGTAGCGGTCTGTGGAGCCATTGTGTTCACCTGTTGTCTGGGTTGCTGCAGCTTATCTGAGGTGTGTGTGTGTGGGGGGGGGGGAGGCAGAGGAGAGGTTGGCACAATGCACATGCACCACGACAGCTCTGCTGACCTGACCTGGAAAACAGCAGTGATGATGTGAATTCAGGTGAGGGCTGCCCTCCTGCCCACTGCTACTGCTTATGGAATGACTGACTGACTGACTGACAATGAATTAAAAACAGAGTAAAACATCAAACATTAAAACCTTCCCTAAACAGGGCTGCCTTCAGATGTCTTCTAAAAGTCAGATAGTTGTTTATTTCCTTGACATTTGATGGGAGGCTGTTTCACAGGGTGGGCGCCACCACTGAGAAGGACCTCTGCCTGGTTCCCTGTAACTTAGCTTCTCGCAGGGAGGGAACTGCCAGAAGGCCCTCAGAGCTGGACCTCGGTGTCTGGGCTGAACGATGGGGGTAGAGACACTTCTTCAGGTATACAGACATTCTGGCTACAACTTCTAGCCAACATTTTGTTTTTTGTTGCTTGTTTTTGCTGTTTCCACCTACTTCTTACTCTGGGTAACATCCAGCCTAACAAAGAGTTCTTACTTGACATTTTGTGACATTTTAGATGGTCATAATAAAGGTATTGCCCATGGGTAGGCAAACTAAGGCCTGGGGGCCGGATCAGGCCCAATTGCCTTCTAAATCCGGCCCGCGGACGGTCCATGAATGTTTTTTACATGAGTAGAATGTGTCCTTTTATTTAAAATGCATCTCTGGGTTATTTGTGGGGCATAGGAATTTGTTCATTTATTTTTTCTTTCAAAATATAGTCCAACCCCACACAAGGTCTGAGGGACAGTGGACTGGCCCCCTGCTGAAAAAGTTTGCTGACCCCTGGTATTGCCCAACTTCAGATTTTGGAACAAATAAATTCATTACCTGTCATGCTAAAGACTACAGAAGCCACTAGATGGCAACATTTCCTTTAAGAAGAAAATCCCTTTTACAAATTATTTCCCCTTCCCCACATTAAACTGAAATGATATTAGAGGTGTATATATACTGTACCGGCCACTGTTGCCCATAAATAAAAATCTGGCTGCGAGCGATGTCTACTCTGTTCCAGGCTAATGCTAGACTTAGTTGATCTGGAGCAGATGCATTTGCTCCTATACAAAAAGATAGAGGGGGAAAGACTATGTTATTAAATACAACGTCATGGGATGTGAGCAGAAGACAGAAACACAAGGCAGGTGAGAGTCCAAGGTGGGCTTTTGCATGATTTACTGTGTAAAAAAACAAACAAACTTAACTATTCCTACTCTCTAAACTAGCTAAAGTTTCTAATGATACGTTTCACTGGAACAAGTTACCGTAGGTGCTACTAACTTAAATCATGTTTGTTTTTTTAACCTTAACTACCGGTAGATGAGACCTCTACACACTCTGTGTAGATTGCAAGCTAGAAGCCCATGAGCTCCTGATTCAATACTGCCATCTCCACAGGGACATAACTGTTTTTCCAGCGGATATTTTTTTTAAAAAAAATCGGCCCTCAAATACAGCTGAAGGCAGCATATTCAATCTTGCAAAAGTGAAAGCACATCTGTATTTTGGAATGGTTAAATTTTGCAAGTAGGGTGTCAAAGTGTCAAAATGACTAGCTGGAAAATAATCACACCAGTGACAAAATTTCCTTATTGTGGCCAGATTATTCTGTCACTCGATATCATATAGGCACTGTCTAATTAAATTATTTGCTTTACTGAAGCCCAGTGTTAATAACTGTTGTGGTGACAAACCAGAAAAGTAAAGCTTTTGGTTGACAATTTTAGTCTAAGCGCTCTCATGACAATCTCATGATACTAAGGGTAATAGACTGGCGGGGTTTAAATTTAGGCAAAGCCAATAATTAAATATCCTACACCAAATCTGTAATTCAACAGAGGGGAGGTTAGCCTCTAAGAATCATAGAATCATAGAGTTGGAAGAGACCACAAGGGCCATCCAGTCCAACCCCCTGCCAAGCAAGAAACACCATCAAAGCATTCCTGACAGATGGCTGTCAAGCCTCTGCTTAAAGACTTCCAAAGAAGGAGACTCCACCACACTCCTTGGCAGCAAATTCCACTGTCGAACAGGTCTTACTGTCAGGAAGTTCTTCCTAATGTTTAGGTGGAATCTTCTTTCTCCATGAAGCATTTGGAACACAGGATGGAACAGGAAAAAATTGCCATAGGAACTTAGATTGAACAGCTTCTGTAGATCCAAGGTGAGTGAGCCCCATATAATAACTGTGCTAGGGGTTTAGCTTTAAACACTTCAAGAGCTGATGGTATCTGATTGCCACCTTTTGTATGGAAAAAATGTGTCAGAATTTTGGCACTTTGTGAAGCCTTTTGCTTTGCATATTTCTGATGTGATCCCCATGACCCTCTGGACTGGAAAATAAGGCCGAGGTATTTAAAGACTTTAACTTGTTCCATCAGCTGATTATCCATATACCATCTATGGGCCCTATAGTGTCTTGAAAACACAATGGCTTTAATTTTCTTGTAATTCACAGCCAGCAATTCCCTTTGGCAGTATCCTGTGAATGCCCTCATCAATCTTTTTAGACCCACTTTTGTTTGAGATAGAAGTATAATAATATAGAGATGGTTTTTGTGGCCAATTTAGGGGTGTGATACTCTGGAGATGTTAAACTCTGGACAATACCATTTATATATAAATTAAACACTGTGGGAGCTAGGATACAACCTTGATTAACTCCCTTTGTGGCTGGAACAGATCCTGTGAACTGCCCATTTGTAGAGCAATGCACTTTGAGGACAGTGTTTTTATATAGACACTAGCTGTACCCGGCCACACGTTGCTGTGGCTGAGTCTAAGATTGGATGTGAGTTTTGTTGGGCGGTAAGACACAGACAGCAGGGTTGTCTTGAACGTAGAGAAGGGCCCCCTGCCCCCCGTTTCATAGCCCCCCTTCATTTTGTAGACATTAATGTGCCCCCCCAAAGACTTCACCCGTCGGAGTCGGAGTAGGAGTCGCCCGGCAGCCGTTCTCATGTACCCGGCACCCCAACCTCTCCCTCTCCCCCCTCGCATACTGCATGCTCCCAGCGGGGTCTGCCGGGTGAAGGGGCAGGATCCGGTCGCTGGCCCCGGAGCAGAAGTCATCGGGCAGCCGCTCCCATGCACCCAGCACCCCAACCTCTCCCTCTCCCCCCCTCGCATACTGCACGGTCTCAGCGGTACTGCATGCTCCCGGTGGGGTCCGCCGGGTGAAGGAGCAGGATCCGGTCGCCGGCCTTGGAGCAGGAGTCATCGTGCAGCCACTCCCATGCACCCGGCACCCCGAACTCTCCCTCTCCCCCCTCGCATACTGCATGGTCTCGGTGGTACTGCTTACTCCCACCGGGGCCTGCCGGGGGAAGGGGAAGGATCCAGCCGCCGCCCTCAGAGAAGGAGTTGTCAGGCAGTCATTCCCAGCAGCTTCTGCAGCTGATGTCAGGATCTGGCCCCCACCCTCGGAGGAGCCACCAGGGAGTCACTCCCAGCAGCCTCTGCTTGGTTAGTTCTGCTTGGAATGTTTACTATAACATGTGTTACTTTTATGTCCAGCAGATGGCGCTATTTTTGGTGAAAAACAGGGTTTTACCTGCCACGGGTGTGACATCTGTTCAATCTAAGTATATACAAACACTTCCGTATTCTCATGCAATGTTGTGTCAAAATTTCAATGCAATCGGTCAAATACTTTTGGAGATTACTGGTCATTTACAAACGGACACTTACATTTTTATTTATATAGATTTAGTCAAGAACAATAATCTTTCCTTTATACTTGAAGAGTTCAACTTATCCCACAGTCTTACTTGAGAGATTGAATCGAATGCAGCATTCAGATCAATGAAAGCAGCATATAGCACACCACCTGGTTTCTTAACATACTCATCTATATCATGGGCTAGTACAAGGCAATGGTCTACACTGGATCTGCCTCGTCTAAATCCTGCTTGCTCTTTGGCAATAATAGCTTCATCAGTTATCGAATCAACTACAGTGGTACCTCGGTTTATGAACACAATTGGTTCCGGAAGTCTGTTCATAAACTGAAGCGTTCATAAACTGAAGCAAACTTTCCCATTGAAAGTAATGGAAAGTGAATTAATCCGTTCCAGACGGTCCGCGGAGTACTTAAACTGAAGCGTTCATAAACTGAAGCATGGGTGTAATTGGTTCCGGAAGTCTGTTCATAAACTGAAGTGTTCATAAACTGAAGCAAACTTTCCCATTGAAAGTAATGGAAAATGAATTAATCCGTTCCAGATGGGTCCGCAGCGTTCATAAACCAAAAATTCATAAACCGAGGTGTTCATAAACCGAGGTTCCACTGTAATGCTTTGCATATTATTTGCTAATTACAGGTAGCAAACTAATTGGTCTATCACTAGCTGGATTGGATGCAAGGCCCTTTTTGAAGAAAGGGATGACTACCGCTGTGGTCCAAACTTCAGGAAACAACCCGGATGAATCGATAAATGAGCATATTACCGCCAGCAGGTTGACCTCATCATCCTACCCATGATGGAATGAACGATAATATTGCATCCATTCATTGGGTGGCCAAGAAATTTCACAATTGCTACTAGGGCATGGATCTCTTATGTATTACTCAATTTTATGATTTGATGATTAGATCAGATATAATAGAATTTCACAGATAGGAGCTTACATTATTTTCCTCTTTGTATTTAAATTAGTCAATCATCTGGAAATTTTGTTGGGCAGGAAGCTCTTTGAATCTCTGGTTTACATTCCCTTTAGATTTCAAGAGGAATGAAACCTTATCAAGGCAAAAAAAAAAGCTCTAAAAACATCACATGGTTTCTGTGTTGTTGCTAGGATACCCCCTTCATTTGTCTCTCTGTGCTAGAAAGCTGCTTTTCCTACCCTGTGCCTCTGGGGTGGATTTACATCATACTACTGTTATGACACAGCAAACCACAATCTTTGCTGCTGCTGCATGTTTCTATTAAGCATCCAGCACTATGGATGCATTTTAATTTAATCTCTGGTTTATTCCACAATGTATTAATTTTTGTTTTGTTTTTTAAATAGCATATCCAATCTGATTGAAGGCATACAATGTCGGGGAAATCCCTCTCCTGCAAAAGCAAGGAATAAAAAGTATGTGGTTCTGTCCAGCTGTGTAGGGTCCAAAGTAGTTTTGTTTAGGATATAAGCTAAGAAGCAATCCTGATTCTTTGGCAAATGCTTTCTGCCTTTTTATCAAAGTCTCAACAATACAACACTATGCACAGCATCCAGTTGTAAAGAAGGGAAGCTAATACTCAAGACTCCTCCACATTCATCTCCACCTGAGCCACTTGCCGGGAGCCATCAGCCTATTTTACTAGTTAAGATCTTCCAGATCGACCTCCCCTTGCTCTGGCTTCGGTGCCATGATGTGGGGGGTGGGGAGAGGGACAGGCTTCTCTACTGGGCTGAGCTGTTCTGGTTTTTACAGACTGTAAAAATGCCCACCTCTCAGTTCCACATACTATGCTATGCTAATGCTTTAGTTTCAAAGCAATCATACAATCATTTCATGGTTGATACTCCTCGCCCCTTGCATAAAGAGGATGGGAGAGAATGTGCTCAGCAGCTGCAGGACGGAAGCCTTCTGAGAAAGATGATTCACCGCACAATTACAAGCGAGGAGGAACGCAGAGGAGGAATCCGGTGCAGGTGAGCTTAGCAATATGCTCCAGTGAGCACAACAGTGGATTAGACTGCAGCAACGGAAAAACACAGGCATCACCCAGCGTGCTGCTCTCCAGATATTAACAGGACAGATGTTGTAAGGATTTGGGCAGCCTTGCAAATCATGTTGGGGAAAAGACTGGGGGAATAATAATAATGTAAAACCAACCCTCTACTAGGATGGTAGCCCTTCTTGTAACTCAGCAGGGATGAGGACTCTCCCAGACCCTAACATGACAAGAGAGCTATAAAGGAAGGGCCACTGGGTCTCAAAACACACATTGAAGGGAGTTCTGTAGGATTATTATTATTGACAACAATCCAAATAATTTCTTAGTGGGCTGTGAGTTCATGAAGAGAATGGATGAACAGAGGGGGGAAAGGCCTTTCTGGTCATTTTTAGCTAAATACTAGTTTTTTGTAAAGCACTCTGAGGTTTGTTTATTTTTTCACTCAATCAAGCAGTGCATAAAGTTTATGAAATAAAAATAAAATAAATAAAATAGTATTCCCCCTGACAGAGAAAATCTGGGGGAATTGTCTACTAGTGAAAAAGTAGCTTGGGAGAGTGATTTTTTGTTGAAAAATGATCAGCAAATAACGACTCAGCAACTCTCTCCTCTCCTCCAAACTCACAGTCTTTGGCTTAAAAATACACCCAGAAACAACACAGTAGTCTGTATATGTGTAGAGTGAAAGATATTGCATATCACATTGAATTGCTTTTATCTGCCATGTCAAATAAATAATTATTACCTATTGTAATAAAAGACAACCAAAAAGTGAACAAACTCTCATGCTGATTCTGTTTCTGTTTTGGAAAACTAAGACCACCATCCCATTCAGCTAGATAATTACTTGGTCCCCTATGCTGTGAGTGCTGTTTTCCATATACAGTGGTACCTTGGGTTACAGACGCTTCAGATTACAGACACTTCAGGTTACAGACTCCGCTAACCCAGAAATAGTACCTCGGGTGAAGAACTTTATCTCAGGATGAGAACAGAAATTGTGCGCTGCAGCAGCGGGAGGCCTCATTAGCTAAAGTGGTACCTCAGGTTAAGAATGGTTTCAGGTTAAGAATGGACCCCCTGGAACGAATTAAGTTCTTAACCAGAGGTACCACTGTACTGATGGGTCCCTTGAAACTGCAGAATGAACTACAGAGTTTCACTTACTACCTCTTGCCCAACAGAGCATCTGTTTTTCAGTAATGATATCACTAAAATGCAGAAGTGTGCATGCACACAAAAGCTCATACCTATGACAAACTTAGTTGGTCTCTAAGGTGCTACTGGAAGGGTTTTTTATTTTTATTTTGACTAAAATGCAGTTTGAGTAAATATTATACAATGGTTCAGAAGCAAGCATTCAGGAAGTACCAGATTGACAGCATCAGTCTGTCAATCCAAACTCCAAACAGAAGCCTTACATTTGTTCTTGTATTCTCACTGATTGCAATTCAATTCCAGCCATGGCATGTGGGCCTGACTCACATTCTGGACCTCTTGAACAGCTAGCTCTGGATTTATGTGACTTTGAATCTGGTACTGCCTTTGAAAGGTAAATGGCGTTTCCATGTGCTCTGGCTACCATCACAGAGTTCCATTGCGCCAGAAGCGGTTTAGTTATGACCCGGAAAGCTATCTGTGGACAAATGGCAGCTCCCTTGGCCTGAAAGTGAGATGAATGCCACACCCCATAGTCGCCTTTGACTGGACTTAAACATCCAGGGGTCCTTTACCTTTTACCCATATCCCATCTTTCCCCCATAATGGAACCAAATGTACATGAAAGGCATTGCCCACTTGGTTCTCAGGCAGACACCTATCCAGATACTGACCAGTCCCAGACCGGCTTAGTTTTAGCAAGGGGACAACCTTTTGCACCTTCAGACCAGACCTTGGGATACTAAAAGTTTGCTACTTAGGCATCATACAATGCAGGACGAATAAATGTGTGTAAATTTGTCAAAGACTTTCTGTGCAGAAAACACGATTACCTTTTAGCAAAGCTGTCAAGATGGCCAGGTCAATATCTTGGTGTCCTTCTGATCCCATGCGAAACACTGTAATCTGGAATGCAAGAATAGATTGTTTTCCATTAGACATTTCTAATATTTTAAATGTGGCACTTAAATGAACACAATGCCACCAGGTCTGTCTGTCTGTCTGTCTGTCTGTCTGTCTGTCTGTCTGTCTGTCTGTCTATCTATCTATCTATCTATCTATCTATCTATCTATCTATCTATCTATCTATCTATCTATCTATCTATCTATGTGCAGCCTTGAAGAATCTGAAATACAGAAATACTGTGGGTACACCCAACTGGCTACCTACAGGCTATATATTCAGAGCACATTTTTTCCCCTTCAAAGAATTCTGGACACTGTAGTTTGTTAAGGGTTGATGGGAATTATAACTATGTAAGGGGCAAACTAGGGACCCAGGTGGCGCTGTGGGTTAAACCACAGAGTCTAGGGCTTGCTGATCAGAAGGTTGGCGGTTCGAATCCCTGCAACGGGGTGAGCTCCCATTGCTCGGTCTCAGCTCCTGCCCACCTAGCAGTTCGAAAGCACGTCAAAAATGCAAGTAGATAAATAGGAACCGCTCCGGCGGGGAGGTAAACGGTGTTTCCGTGCGCTGCTCTGGTTCGCCAGAAGCAGCTTTGTCATGCTGGCCACATGACCCGGAAGCTGTCTGCGGACAAACGCCGGCTCCCTCGGCCTATAGAGCGAGATGAGCGCCGTTAACCCAGAGTCGGATACGACTGGACCTGATGGTCAGGGGCCCCATTACCTTTAAGGGGCAGTGCCCAGAATTCTTTGAGGGAAATAATGTGCTTTGAATGTGCTTTATAGGTATTGTGTTCACTGCCTAGCATTAATGCAAATCAGAATTCCAAGACCCAATAATGCATCAAGAAATGGAGACATTACACAACAGTAATAAATATTTAACAGAAGCAGAAAAGACTTGAAGCCTCAAAACAGAAAGGAAAATTCTATATGGAACTCATTATATAGTATTGTGAAAAACTCATGATTTTTTCTACTTTGGCAGTTGTTGAGAGCAAGAAGTTGGGAAAGCTACTAATAGCTGACCTAACTGCTGTAGAAATGTGAACTTCACTTACATGAGTTTCTGGCAGTGGTGAAATAATTCACTACCACTGTTCCTTCATTCATATGTGGTGACACTGTTTAGCACCATTTAGCAAAAACAATTTTAAATCATTTATTTTAAAACTTGAATACAATGTGCATTCAATGTGTTAATCTTGAAGGTGCCACGATACTCTGATGCTTTTATAACTACTAAATTCAGCATCTTAAGAATGGTCTGTTTCAAAAATATTATTTATTTATTTATGCATAAAAATGTACTTTTTTTAACAAAAGTATTTCTATACCTATACTATGAAATATCAAGGGCTGTGTCCTTATGGGGCTGCAGTGGGACGAGGGAATCACCCAATATCTGCGGGAGGGGTCAGTGGAGGACAAACCTCTCTTTGCAGTTTGGGGTAATTGCCCCCTCCCTTTTATATCCAGTGTGTGTGTGTGCGTGTGTGCAAGGAACCGAATCCTTTTGCCGAGTTCTGTAACCAAGTCCAGGCCTCTTGTTCTTTGTTCTCACTTCCCCACATTTGCCAAGAAGAACACATTGTGGTTAAGAGCCAGGGCTCTCTATAGCCGTTATCCCAATAAAGGAAAGATTAGGAAATCTTGAAGTATGAATAGATAGATAGATAGATAGATAGATAGATAGATAGATAGATAGAAAATATCTGAAGAACGAGTCTGCTTTAATAATTTCATGGCACAAGCAGGCCAGGTAATTTTTTATCAGATGTATTTTCTTCTTTCATTGCAGAACAAACGAACAAGGCCTTTTCCCAGCCGGAACACACCGGAACTCAGTTCCAGCCCCTCTCAGGTGGGTACCATTACCATTCTAAGAGTACGAGGGAGTTCATGGTGAGTTCCGGCACCTCTTTTTCTAGAAAAATAACACTGCTAATGAATATATGCCAAACATCTTGACTATGGCTGCATACCCTCGATGCATTTAAAAGACGTTGCCTCCCCCTGAAATCCTGGAAACTAAGCCCTGTGAGAGGTAAAGTGCAGTTTACAGGATTCTTTGGGGGAAGAAGCCACATGCTATAAATGTGTTTTGAATCAGGCTGACAAACCCTCCAAGCACAGGATAATTATCCAGCAGCAAAAGGAGCAGAAGGTAGAGATGACATGCCAGCATCCAGCCCTGTAGCAACTACCTTCCACTACTCAGCTCCCTGGGATTAAGCCAGTTAACAGGATCAGCTGCGTTGTCACAGCAACAAGACTATTTTATCCTATGCAACCAGCAGGAGGGGAGTGCACTAGCTCAATGGTTACAAATCATTTAGCAGACACCCAAGCAAAACTAACTGTCTCCCCCGCTGCCCAACCAAACAACCCCATTCCCTGCCTTTTGGGTGTTTGGAAAAATGAGGAGGAGGGTGACATGGAATACAGCAAATGGTAGAAAGAAGTTTGCTCTTTCCAGCCTTTTGGATATACAAAAGTCAGTGCTGACTATCACATTATGTACACCTAAAAAGACAAATTCCTTCTGCAAACAAGTTACACTGTTCTGGAAGAACAGACTATTGCTCTACTAAAATTAAAGCAAGGTCACAAACCTTTCTGTGGTTTTTTTTAAAGGGGGATTAAGGGTATAGATGGAAGAAAGGGGACATAAACAAATGTTTAAAATAATCAAAATGATTCCAAAATTAACAATAGATAGCAAAATGCAAGAAGGCAGCAATGGTTGATCTTGACATGTGTATTTTGAGAGTCCTAAACAAATGCTACATACATCAGCAAAACAGATACAGATTTCCCCAGAAATGAATTATGCAGAAATGAATTATGCAAGAATTCACCAGGGTATGTCTGAAATATAACTTGTCTGAGGGTGGCAATATTCACATGCAAAAGTGTCAATACAGTGGTACATCGGTTTAAGTACACAATTGGTTCCGGAAGTCTGTACTTAACCTGAAGCGTACTTAACCTGAAGCGAACTTTCCCATTGAAAGTAAGGGGAAGTGAATTAATCCGATCCAGACAGGTACGTGGAGTACTTAAAGTGAAAGTACTCAAACCGAAGCGTACTTAAACCGAGGTATGACTGTATTTGCTTCAGCATATATGCAATGAGAGGAACCAAATCATCATTCAGTCCAGACAACTGAACATTTCTTCAGTAGGAGGAGATAGTCCAATAAATCAGTTATCCACAGCTGAGCAGTAAACCTCCGTCAGACGAGTCTGGTGTTATGTATCACTTGGCTGTCCCCACCCACTCTGCTATTAATCTTCAGGGGGAAACTCCCGATGATGCAAAGGGGATAATTTATTTAAGGTTAAAACTCATGTGTGGTGTGTGTTTGGAGAGAGAGAGGACAATTCCACTGGGATCGTGGATGAGGGAGGAAGGAAGGATTCCACCTGCCTGTGCACTGTGTTCACAGTGAAAATTCTCCTAGTGACACTCTGTCATTTTTGGTTCCTAGGAGATGCCATAGACCAGGGGTCAGCAAACTTTTTCAGCAGGGGGCCAGTCCACTGTCCCTCAGACCTTGTGTGGGGTTGGACTATATTTTGAAAGAAAAAATAAATGAACAAATTCCTATGCCCCACAAATAACCCAGAGATGCATTTTAAAGAAAAGGACACATTCTACTCATGTAAGAGGAGAAGATGGTGAAATGCGAACAGGGGACAGAGAAAGGGCAGAACTCTGCAATACCTTCTTTGCCTCTGTCGTCTCCAAAAAAGAAAACAATGCCCGACCTGAAGAATATGGAGCAGATGATTCAGCAGGGGAAACACAGCCCCAAACAAGTAAGAATCAAAGAATCATAGAGTTGGAAGAGACCACAAGGGCCATCCAGTCCAACCCCCTGCCAAGCAGGAAACACCATCAAAGCATTCCTGACAGATGGCTGTCAAGCCTCCGCTTTAAGACCTCCAAAGAAGGAGACTCCACCACACTTCTTGGCAGCAAGTTCCACTGCCGAACAGCTCTTACTGTCAGGAAGTTCTTCCTAATGTGTTTTTTTATGTTATTCAAAAGTGATACTTTCTTTCTTTTTTTAAAAAAATTATTTTGTACTTCAAATCATTACAGATTATGTCAACACAAACGGAAGAAAGGAAAAGAAAAAAAACAGTTATAAATCAGGAAATCATATAAAATGATAAATCATATACATTTAACATATTGTAAATAAATAAAGGTAAGCTCAAACAAATTAACATCCAATAAAATAATAATAATAATAATAATAATAATAATAATAATAATAATAATAATAAATAAAGGTTACATTATTTCCTACCGCCCACCACCCCACCCTCCACCCACCATACGTGAAAATTGTGCTTCCAGCCATATTTGTTCTGCGCCTTTCATGTTCTTTCAATCATCTGTATACCTGAAACGTTAGTGTGTGTCTATTAGTAAATCTTTTGTATCTGAGTCATCAAATGGCTTCTACAAGCGAGGGTTTTTCCACCATTGTCATTACATAACTTCTATATTTCCCCCAATCTTTATTTCTGGTTTCCTCATTAATTCCTTTAACTTCAGCATTTTTCGTTGCTGAATAATAATATATTAACAATTTTTTCTGCCACTCCTCTTTGGTTGGTACCTTATTACTCAGGAAGTTCTTCCTAATGTTTAAGTGGAAGCTTCTTTCTTTTAGTTTGAATCCATTGCTCCGTGTCCGCTTCTCTGGAGCAGCAGAAAACAACCTTTCTCCCTCCTCTATATGACATCCTTTTATATATTTGAACATGGCTATCTTATCACCCGTTAACCTTCTCTTCTCCAGGCTAAACATACCCAGCTCCCTAAGCTGTTCCTCATAAGGCAGTGTTTCCAAGTAACAGTGGTACTATTACTTCCCTTGATCTAGACCAGGCATCCCCAAACTGCGGCCCTCCAGATGATCCCTAGCTAAGAGGACCAGTGGTCAGGGATGATGGGAATTGTAGTCCAA
This sequence comes from Zootoca vivipara, assembly GCF_965207765.1. Lineage (NCBI taxonomy): Eukaryota > Metazoa > Chordata > Lepidosauria > Squamata > Lacertidae > Zootoca > Zootoca vivipara. Next base: position 349,595 of record NC_142593.1, on the reverse strand, counting down.
AACATCTGGAGGGCCGAAGTTTGGGGATGCCTGATCTAGACGCTATAGTCCTATTGATGCAGCCCAGAATTGCATTGGCTTTTTTAGCTGCTGCATCACACTGTTGACTCATGTCAAGTTTGTGGTCTACCAGGACTCCTTTATTCTATCAGTCTCAGGAGGTAAGGAAGCAAATTTATTCTTTCTGGCAAAGATTGATGGGAGTCTGTTATCAAGGGAACAGAAATCCAAAGATGCAAGATAAGCTGCAGAAACAATGGAAATCAGGTATAAGTACTCCCTGTGGAAGGCAAAATCCTAAAGCACTGCAGGTTGTGTCTGAGTGCTCTTGGAATATCCTACGATACCCTTTCAGAGCTCTGCTTCAGATGGGCAATAGGAATTTAGAGTGAACAAATGTTTGGTGCAGAATTATAATTGTTCATCTTTATTTAAACTAGTGAGATTTTACAGGTGCCTCATCAATGCAAGTTGCTTTAACATTAACAATAGACTCTGCTCACGGACAGTGAACTGCTTCTGTTTATAGTCGGGGTTATTAATGCATCACGGTCCTCTTATCAGAAGAGCAGCTTCTATTCCAGTATTGCTCAGCATTTATAATTCAGCTGGATATGCCTGAATATTTTACTGTAAATTTCCCTTGGCAGCAAAATGAGGAGAGAGAGAGAGAGAGAGAGAGAGAGAGAGAGAGAGAGAGAGAGAGAGAGAGAGAGAGAGGTAGCACAGGCATACACACAAACCAAATGCTGAACAATCAACTGCTCAGAGGAAAAATGCAGTAAGTATAGCAGATTTGTCAGCATTGAGGGGCCCCTGCGCCTACTTCTGAGGTCCTTGCCACGACTGCTTCCCCTCCCACTGTGCTGACTGCTATTGCCACCTCACTTTCCCCCTCCTATGACCTCCCTGTCCTGGATGCTCTGCCCCACAGAGCTACTATGCCAGCGCTGGTAGCTCTGCTCCCCCTGCACCTCCAAGCTTACCAGCCAGGAGGGGGAAGTGAGAAGGCTCAGAGCCACATTCCAGCCATGTAAGGACTGCCTAGTGGCTGCTGGAGGGGAGAGGGGGTTGCAGTCTGGCATGGCCATGCTGGGCAGGGGCAGACGTCCCTTCCTGCTGGCTGCTGGGGCTCCTTCGCGACTGCAGCCCATTGGGAGTGAGCAGCAGGAGGAACAATGATCCCCTCTGGTCCACTCCCTGGCTATTTAAGCCAGCCGTGCCCTGGACTCAGTCCCAGTCAGGGCTGGATTTCTCACCCTAAGCATTGTGTTGCAGGCCTGTTTTGTCACTGTGTTTGGGGGCAGGGAGGAATATTGGGTTTTTTGCCAACTCATAGCAATTGTCAGAACTTGATGGCAGACAAGGCATTGGGTTGGATCCTTAGTCAAAGTGGACACAGGGGTGGGTGGGTCAGGAGCCCCAACACCTGGTCCGGGGAATCAGGGCATCCCGTTGATGTGATCCAGGGGAGGGTGTTTCCACTTGGACACCTAGATGGGGGCTGATGGGCCAGAGCACTCCCAAAATGGTGATTGGAGGGGTCTTTCCAATTTGATGTATGTTACAGGACAACTCTTAACCTTTGTTAACCCTGCCAAATAATCAACCAACAGCAGGCTGGTTGATACAGCACACATACCCAATGCCTGCGCCCAAATCTGCTGACATCTGATAAAGTTGTGGCCTGTTTAAATCCCAAAATGGTTGTAGTGCATTTACTGCAACTTCACCACGCATTGACCTCACGGCTCACAGCTTCACAGCGCCTGGACCTGCAAATGGGTCTCTGCCCCAAAAGGACTTACCCAAATCCCACACCACATAAGCTGACTCAGGAGGGAAGGAAGAAAGGTAGGAAAGCTAACTGGCAAGTAGACATAAAAGGCACCAGGAAAATAGTGGAAATGTGGGCCTAAGGTACTAAGAAGCAGCTGGAGGAATGGAAACTTGAAATCAGTGGCATCAGAAAATATGGATATGTCTTAGCTTTGAGTTGGTGAGCAGGACAAGACTAATAAATGTCACCTCACTGAATATTTTAAATTCAGAACAAAGCTGTTGTTGTCGAAAGAAACTGATTTTCTTAGATGCCCTGAAAACATAACAAGATCAAGCTTCCTTGAGGTTTGATCCCCACAACAAAAACAGACTCAAGTAGGTTAATAGCAAAAGAGGATCTGAGCAGCACTTTGAATAAAACATTGGATAGTTACCTCTTAAATGTGACCTCAATTCTAGGTAAAACCATTACTGATTACTCTCTAGAGAATACCCATTGCAAGATGTATTCTAGGAGGAAGAAAAACATTCCTGTGATTGCTGCCAGCACATTGTTGTTGTTGTTTAGTCGTTTAGTCGTGTCCGACTCTTCGTGACCCCATGGACCATAGCACGCCAGGCACTCCTGTCTTGCACTGCCTCCCACAGTTTGGTCAAACTCATGTTCGTAGCTTTGAGAACACTGTCCAACCATCTTGTCCTCTGTCGTCCCCTTCTCCTAGTGCCCTCAATCTTTCCCAACATCAGGGTCTTTTCCAAGAATTCTTCTCTTCTCATGAGGTGGCCAAAGTATTGGAGCCTCAGCTTCACGATCTGTCCTTCCAGGGAGCACTCAGGGCTGATTTCCTTCAGAATGGATAGGTTTGATCTTCTAGCAGTCCATGGGACTCTCAAGAGTCTCCTCCAGCACCATAATTCAAAAGCATCAATTCTTCGGCGATCAGCCTTCTTTATGGTCCAGCTCTCACTTCCATACATCACTACTGGGAAAACCATAGCTTTAACTATACGGACCTTTGTCGGCAAGGTGATGTCTCTGCTTTTTAAGATGCTGTCTAGGTTTGTCATTGCTTTTCTCCCAAGAAGCAGGCGTCTTTTAATTTCGTGACTGCTGTCACCATCTGCAGTGATCAAGGAGCCCAAGAAAGTAAAATCTCTCACTGCCTCCATTTCTTCCCCTTCTATTTGCCAGGAGGTGATGGGACCAGTGGCCATGATCTTGGTTTTTTTGATGTTGAGCTTCAGACCATATTTTGCGCTCTCCTCTTTCACCCTCATTAAAAGGTTCTATAATTCCTCCTCACTTTCTGCCATCAAGGTTGTGTCATCTGCATATCTGAGGTTGTTGATATTTCTTCCGGCAATCTTAATTCCGGCTTGGGATTCATCTAGTCCAGCCTTTCGCATGATGAATTCTGCATATAAGTTAAATAAGCAGGGAGACAATATACAACCTTGTCGTACTCCTTTCCCAATTTTGAACCACTCAGTTGTTCCATATCCAGTTCTAACTGTAGCTTCTTGTCCCACATAGAGATTTCTCAGGAGACAGATGAGGTGATCAGGCACTCCCATTTCTTTAAGAACTTGCCATAGTTTGCTGTGGTCGACACAGTCAAAGGCTTTTGCATAGTCAATGAAGCAGAAGTAGACGTTTTTCTGGAACTCTCTAGCTTTCTCCATAATCCAGCGCATGTTTGCTATTTGGTCTCTGGTTCCTCTGCCCCTTCGAAATCCAGCTTGCACTTCTGGGAGTTCTCGGTCCACATACTGCCTAAGCCTGCCTTGTAGAATTTTAAGCATAACCTTGCTAGCGTGTGAAATGAGCGCAATTGTGCGGTAGTTGGAGCATTCTTTGGCACTGCCCTTCTTTGGAATTGGGATGTAGACTGATCTTCTCCAATCCTCTGGCCATTGCCGAGTTTTCCAAACTTGCTGGCATATTGGGTGTAGCACCTTAACAGCATCATCTTTTAAAATTTTAAATAGTTCAGCTGGAATATCATCACTTCCACTGGCTTTGTTATTAGCAGTGCTTTCTAAGGCCCATTTGACTTCACTCTCCAAGATGTCTGGCTCAAGGTCAGCAACCACACTACCTGGGGTATACGAGACCTCCATATCTTTCTGGTATAATTCCTCTGTGTATTCTTGCCACCTCTTCTTGATGTCTTCTGCTTCTGTTAGGTCCTTACCACTTTTGCCCTTGATTATGGTAATCTTTGTACGAAATGTTCCTTTCATATCTCCAATTTTCTTGAACAGATCTCTGGTTTTCCCCATTCTATTGTTTTCCTCTATTTCTTTGCATTGCTCATTTAAGAAGACCCTCTTATCTCTCTTTGCTGTTTTTTGGAAATCTGCATTCAGTTTCCTGTATCTTTCCCTATCTCCCTTGCATTATGCTTGCCTCCTCTCCTCCGCTATTCGTAAGGCCTCGTTGGACAGCCATTTTGCTTTCTTGCATTTCCTTTTCCTTGGCATGGTTTTCGTTGCTGCCTCCTGTATAATGTTACGAGCCTCCATCCATAGTTCTTCAGGCACTCTGTCCACCAAATCTAAATCCTTAAACCTGTTCCTCACTTCCACTGTGTATTCATAAGGGATTTGATTCAGATTGTATCTTACTGGCCCAGTGGTTTTTCCTACTTTCTTCAGTTTAAGCTGGAATTTTGCTATAAGAAGCTGATGATCTGAGTTACAGTCAGCTCCAGGTCTTGTTTTTGCTGACTTTATAGAGCTTCTCCATCTTTGGCTGCAGAGAATATAATCAATCTGATTTCGATGCTGCCCATTTGGTGATATCCATGTGTAGAGTCGTCTCTTGTGTTGTTGGAAAAGAGTGTTTGTGATGACCAGCTTGTTCTCTTGACAGAACTCTATTAGCCTTTGCCCTGCTTCATTTTGAACTCCAAGGCCAAACTTGCCAGTTGTTCCTTTTATCTCTTGATTCCCTACTTTAGCATTCCAATCCCCTGTAATGAGAAGAACATCCTTCTTTGGTGTCATTTCTAGAAGGTGTTGTAGGTCTTCATAGAATTGGTCAATTTCACTTTCTTCAGCACCGGTAGTTGGTGCATAAACTTGGATTACTGTGATGTTAAAAGGTCTGCCTTGGATTCGTATCGAGATCATTCTGTCATTTTTGAGATTGCATCCCATTACAGCTTTTGCCACTCTTTTGTTGACTATGAGGGCCACTCCATTTCTTCTACAGGATTCTTGCCCACAGTAGTAGATATGATAGTCACCCGAACTGAATTCACCCATTCCCTTCCATTTTAGTTCACTGATGCCCAGGATGTCGATATTTATTCTTGTCATCTCATTTTTGACCACATCCAGCTTACCTCTATTCATGGTTCTTACATTCCAGGTTCCTATGCAATATTTTTCTTTACAGCATCGGACTTTCCTTTCGCTTCCAGGCATATCCGCAACTGAGCGTCCTTTCGGCTTTGGCCCAGCCGCTTCATCAGCTCTGAATCTACTTGTACTTGTCCTCCGCTCTTCCTCAGTAGCATGTTGGACGCCTTCCGACCTGAGGGGCTCATCTTCCAGCGTCATAACTTTTATATGCCTGTTGTCTTTGTCCATGGAGTTTTCTTGGCAGGGATACTGGAGTGGCTTGCCAGTTCCTTCTCCAGGTGGATCACGTTTAGTCAAAACTCTCCACTATGACCTGTCCATCTTGGGTGGCCCTGCATGGCATAGCTCATAGCTTCTCTGAGTTATTCAAGCCCCTTCGCCACGACAAGGCATTGATCCATGAAGGGGCTGCCAGCACATACGGTATTTTAAAAAGCATTCCAAGAGATATATTTTAAGATGCTTGTCTCATGTTTTATAAATTTGAATTGTTCCAGTCCTGTGACATTTTCCTGGTAAGGATACTGTGAAAAGTGAATACAGATATATAAACCAGCTTGACACAATGGAAAACATAGCTAATTATATTCAGATATAGCTTATTTTTAATGGTCATTTAAATAATAATTTAAAGGATACTTTTATATGAGACGGTATGTATTTGCCCTATGGAAGAGTCCCTCTCCCATGGTAGGGATTAGGAGAGTATACATCATCATCATCATCATCATCATCATCATTTTATTTGTATGCTGCGTTTCCATAGTTAAGGCAGCTTACGACATGACAAGATTTACATACCGGTAATTACCAACGTAACAAAAGTCATAAGCAAGAAATAAAACACAAAGAAAAGTACACAACCAAATGGAAAACAATTTCCACATCTTCTATATATCTAAAAATGTAGGCATTGCGCACGCAGATGAAACAGCCTTTCTCCATAACCGCTGAACCGAATTGAAACAAATTTGGGCAGAACATACCTTGCCCATCAGGGAGGGATCTGGCATAATAAAAAACCCACACCTTTCACACCTAAAATAATGATTAAACACAAAAAATGGCACCCAAATTAGACGTCACCACCAGAAGCTCTGAAGACTCCAGCAGCATCCAAAAGCTGCGCTGCCAGATGACACTACAAAATTCCACAGCAACCAACTGAAAAGAGTCCTTTTGCAGCAACAAGGCCCAGCTTTTTTAATACTCTGCAGCATTGCCAAGCAGGGAAAAACAAACAGAATAGGGCCTTGCGCAACCGGGGGAGGGGGCACAGGGATGAAGCACAACAAAGGGAGGGGGGAAACACATAGCTATGGGGGGGGGAACGATGAGTCAGCCAAAGCAGTGGGATGGTGGTGGGTTGGGACAGGGAAAACTGAGTAGGCCGACCGCCAAAATGGCCATTCCACTTCCAAAGCCAAAGCCCAAAGCCTCTCCTGCATTAATAAATGCCTGGCAGCATTAGGCAGTCACTCATCATTTCCCCTAACACGCACTTGGGGGCACAGTGAGGGGTTTTTGCTTTTTAATTTAGTGGGCGTTGTGTCACATGCGAGGCTACGGTGGCCATTTTAAGTAAGGGCAGTCGTGCCCCTTTTAACCTAGGCTTTATACCCTGTTTCTCATATTTTAAGACATACCCATAAAATAAGCCATAGCAGAATTTTAAGCATTCAAGGAATATAAGCCATACCCCGAAAATAAGACATCGTGATAGGCGCAGCAGCAATGCCGGCCGCGGCAGGAGGAGGAGGAAAAAAATAAGACATCCCTTGAAAATAAGCCATAGTGTGTTTTTTTGAGGAAAAAATAAATATAAGACATGTCTTATAATATGAGAAACACGGTACTATGACTGATTGCCAGCCTCTGCGTCTTTTAAAAAAACAACCATGCACTTTCTCTCCCCAGTTTTAAGTCCTCAAACCAACACCGCATCCTACATTCAAAACACCTACTCCAAAATTAGAAAATCCAAATAACCAAAACAAACAACAAAACACAAAACACACAACAACACCCAAATCATACAATACCCACCAAAATAAATGACAACCCCCCCAAATTAAACAATAGTAACTTCTGCTTCTCATGTTCAAAAAAATAATAATCTATCTATCCATATAAAAATGTCCACAATGCGTGTGCAGTAGCCAATGTATGGAGATACAGGGGGGACGGGACAACACTCCCCAGGGACAACAGAGGGCTCAGACAAAAGTGCATGCTGGGAAATAGAACCCAAAAGCTGACAGTTCCTTCTCCAAGGGTGGGGGCCCAAGTATGGAAATACAGGGGGGAGAGAGCAATGCTCCCCAGGGACAACAGAGGGCTCAGAGAAAAGTGCATGCTGGGAAACAGAACCCAGAAGCTGACAGTTCCTTTTCGAAGGGTGGGGGCCACGGTATGGAGATACAGGGGGAGGGGCCAACATTCCCTGGAGACAACAGAGGGCTCAGACAGTGTGGGTGGGGGAGGAGGGGGCTCGATAGCTCATGAGTCAGGACAGAGTGGGGCCAGTTACCTGGATGTGCCGCGGGGGTGGGGGAAAAGGGGGCTCAATAGCTCATGGGTCAGGACAGGGGGGGCAGTCACAGGGATGAACCAGGGGGTGGGGGAGGAGGGGGCAGGATAAATCATGTGTCCAGACAGAGTGGGGGGAATCACAAGAAAGAACCCTAGCAACGCGTGGCCGGGCCAGCTAGTAAATCATAAAATATTAAACTAAGGATACAGCATTACTATCAATTACAATTTAAAAAGACATAGATAAAAAAATAAAAACAATTAAAAAAGACAAAAACACAAAAACGGAGCCCCCTCTGCCCAGATGGAAGGAGGCAGGCAAGGCCCTACATGGACCTGTTTCCTCAGCTGAAAGAGAGACACTGGGTACTCCACTGAGCCTTTGAATCCGCAGCAACTGTCTAGGCTGGGGGGGCTTGATGTGGATACACTGTATTAACATAGTTGAGAGCAGTGCTTTTTTTCTTAAAAAAATGTTTAGGAGTACTCTCATTTTCCTGCTCATATTGAAATACAGCCCCTCAATGAGGCCAAACTTAGATTCACAAAATGTTTAGGGGTATGCGTACCCCTGCGTCCCCCCAGAAAAAAAGCACTGGTTGTGAGTCACCAAAAATGCTCCCCAGGGGGTCTGGCCTTTCACACTCTAGAGACTCTTGTTGGTTTGGTGAAAGGGAAATGAATAAATATGGTAAAATAAAAGGAGAATTTCCTTGATGCCTTGATCCAATCAATCAATCAATCAATCAATCAACAACCAACACTTTATTACGGCCGTAGACCAGCATAAGGAGCAGTGCTGGATTTACATATAAGCTAAACAAGCTCTAGCTTAGGGCCTCACTCTCTTGGGGGGCGCCCAAAAAATTTAAAGGGAAAAAACCTGGATGTACATTTCCAAAACATAAGATAAAAAACAAAATAAAACCTACATATCTATGATGTAAGTAATGGGCATGTATAGCATATATTCAACACAAAAATAGCGATAATTTGTTGTTGACAAAGGACAGCTGGACATATAAAGGGCCCCATTACCTTCAGTAGCTTAGGGCCTCATCAAACCTAAATCCGGCCCTGATAAGGAGGGAGGGGTACAATAATTTAAAATCATTTAAAATAAAATTAAAAAACCCACTAAGAAGAGTTAAAACATAATAAAAGTCCATAAGAATCCAAAAGAAGTTAAGAAAGTCTAAAAGAAGGCTTAGGAACCTCAGACAAGAGTAAAAGACCGCAAAAGGCTAGTATATATAAGACCACAGACATCAGTCTGCAGAGCACCCCATTATATCTAGTTTGTGGCACAGGCCATCATCCGTTGAATCTTGAACGCTGCTGTGCAGAATCTGGCAACGCTGTATGTTATAGTAGGATTGGCATCTGAAAGCAGCAAGGAGGTATAGAATTGTCCTGTGCGCCCTTGGTACTTAGGCAGTGATGGTAAGATGATTTGATGCCTCGAACCAGGTTTGGGGCAAATACTATTTGGTGAGAGATTTAAAATCACAAAATATGCAGCAAAGTAAAGTGTGGAAATACAGGCTGTTGGACCTTTCAAATATCCCCTTCTAAGTTGCTTCCAAAGTTCCCCACTTCCATTAGCAAAGAAAGAGCATGCCCCCAACATTTCTCCGATGAAAATAGGGATGTCCTGTAATAATAATAATAATAATAATAATAATAATAATAATAATAATAGTAGTAGTAGTAGTAATAATAATAATACCCCACCCATCTGACTGGGTTGCCCCAGGACCAATAGTCAGCCAGGCTGGGTACTGCCTGAGGGCCCCAAGGGCTCTGAAGTGGTTTGGAATGAGAAATAGTTCATTCCATTCCTGCCCTGGGGGGCCGTCTCAGCTGTGGACGGACAATGGTGCATCTTTGGAATGGGAGAAAGTTTGACTCCCATCTGCAGTGGCTGCCCACCACCTTAATTACCCAGCATGCATGCCCCAGTCCATAGATATATAAAATTCATAGAATTCAGGCTATAGATCTATGAAACATAAGCAGAAAAAAGTGTTGCACAGTTGAGGCAACGTTGGAAGGGGGGTTGTGAGTGGCTGTTGGTGGCATCATGTGAAAGACTTCCTAAAGGCTGGCCTGGCCCTAGGTTTAGCTATGGCTTAGCATGATGTTTGAATGCAGCCAATATTAAGCAGTTCTTTATAATGTTGAAGGTCTACATTGGAAAATATCCAAGTTAGCCCTGAATACTGGAAGCATGAAAAGCTACCAAAACATGATAGCAATCTATTTGTGTAGCTTATATGCCTGTTATTTAAGCAATTGGAAAAACCGCTTGCTTAGAATAGCAGTTCTTTCTTTGTTGCCTAATTATAGGTTCTTCCCAAACACCATAATCCTCTTTTTTCTATTCATAAAAATGTAGCATTAAACTTTTTGAAGTGTTATCTTGAACTGACAAAATTCAGTCACGGTACTGGCTTCTTTTAATGTTGAAATCTAAATAAATGATTCAATATTTAGGAGGTTCCAGCATGTCAGCATGCTAAAGGGAGATAATAACTCATCAAGATATTAAAGGAAAAACAAAGCAGGATATCCTAGCCCAGCCCTCTTTTCTCCCTACAGCAAGGAGACTGTCATGGTATCTTACTTGACAAGAATATTCTTTCCATGAGAAATAAGGTTATCAAGCATCCTCAAACAGATACTTTGCATATGATAAGATCTGGGGTATTGAACCAGCAGAAACATCTCAACAAGATAAGCTTTGTTGATAGAGTTGTTGTGAAGGACATGGGGGAATCTAAGGGCTGCTTGCAATGTTTCATTTCAGCAGCAATTGTAGATACAAAAAGAACTGGAGAATAGTTACAAATAGGCAGTTTTCTAATGCTGGCAAATTCAAATACTGTAGTTCCCAGGCATAATTTCTCTATGTCTGATACAAATTTACAACACTTCCTATGAACATCCATCCATTATTGAAAAAATCAACAAGAGATGCTTTGTCTGTTTTGGAAAAAAATTGGGAAACTTATTTGGTGTTATTTGCTTATTTTAGTCCCCTTTGGTTAAACTCCTTATTTCTGGCTACCTAATACAGTATGTATTTATATCCAGAGATGGCAGCATGGCAGGTATGTATATTAAATCATGCACAAGTGACCAATGCCTATTAGACCCTGTTCGCCTGCCCTTCCAACAGCCCTTCTTTGCACTCTGAAGACCAGAAGCCCAACCCATTCACTCCTGCATGGTCCTTGGGCTTGCAAACCCAACCACCAGCACTGGGTTGTGGCATCTCAAGGTTATTACGGTGCATCAGTGCCACATATTTATAAAAATCCAGATTCACCCAGAATAGCCAGCTTCCAAATTTTTCATGTTATGCTTCACTTATGAACAGAAAAAGAAAGACAAGATGTCTGCATGCACAGGAATGGAGCCCAAGACTCCATGGAATTGAGCACTGGATTTGGTCTGAGAGAGGGAACCCAAAAGCAGCCACAGAGAGAAAACTAACCAGCCTAAAGTCAGATGAAAACGGCCCGTCGGGGAGGGCTGATTTAATAACTTCCACAGTACAGCATTTTGAAGCACTCTTTAACAAGCATGGCATTCAATCTACCATGTTTTTTTTTAAAAAAAGGGAAAGGCAGCTTGGGAGGGGGGGGGGCTGTGGATCTGATCTCAGCAGGGGTGCTGCTGCAGCAGGAGATGTGCAAAAAAGTATCTTCTGCTATAAAAAAGGCCGAATCCCCTTTATTCTCCTTCCCCAGGGGAAGAGGAAAGAGGAGAATTCCCATGGATGGGAATAAAGTTGTGTGGGTAAATGGCACCCAGAGAAACAGACCTGTGAACTATTTCACATTCCAAACCACTTCTAGTTGTCCCTTGTGTTTCAGAAGCCTGATTGGCTTCAACGGAAGTTGGGAATTGAGTGCCACAGTCCCGTGCTGTGGAAGACTTTTCAGTTGATATTCAGGAGGTACCCTCAATACTTAATTGCAGGCCTTTTAATGTCAACTGCCCTATTCAGTTGTTTGAATATTATTAAGATAAGCCAGTTATGGTTATGCATTTTTAATGGTATTTTATAACTACACTTTGTTGTTTAGTCGTTTAGTCGTGTCCAACTCTTCGTGACCCCATGGATCAGAGCACGCCAGGCACTCCTGTCTTCATAACTACACTTGTTGTTGTTTAGTCGTGTCCGACTCTTCGTGACCCCATGGACCATAGCACGCCAGGCACTCCTGTCTTGCACTGCCTCCCGCAGTTTGGTCAAACTCATGTTCGTAGCTTCGAGAACACTGTCCAACCATCTCATCCTCTGTCGTCCCCTTCTCCTTGTGCCCTCCATCTTTCCCAACATCAGGGTCTTTTCCAAGGATTCTTCTCTTCTCATGAGGTGGCCAAAGTATTGGAGCCTCAGCTTCACGATCTGTCCTTCCAGGGAGCACTCAGGGCTGATTTCCTTAAGAATGGATAGGTTTGATCTTCTAGCAGTCCATGGGACTCTCAAGAGTCTCCTCCAGCACCATAATTCAAAACATAACTACACTAGTATCCAGTTATTGTGGTTAAAAGTTTTATTACAGTATTTTGGAAAATAAAATTTTTATTTCAAAAAGAAACAAGAAAAAGGGGCCTTTGCAAAAAGACTACAGCTTGCTATACAATTTAAAAAAGGTAAAGGACCCCTGACAGTTAAGTCCACTCGTGAACGACTCTAAGGTTGCGACGCTCATCTCGCTTTACTGGCCAAGGGAGCAGACGTTTGTCCGCAGACAGTTTTTCCAGGTCATGTGGCCAGCATGACTAAGCCGCTTCTGGCAAAACCAGAGCAGCGCACGGAAATGCTATACAATTATGAGATGCTAATAGGAACACAACCACAACTCTCTGTTCTTGGCAATGAGTAAATAAAATCTAAGAGGCAAAAGGGATGGGGAAGGAGCTTCTTCTCCCATGCATGCCAAAAAGAGATGGGATTTTCTTGTTTCCCTTTAGCTAGAGACTAATTAAATGCTTCCCCATGCTTTCTTAATATGGATGTGTGCTCCTGGGATTCAACAGACTTTCTCTGAATGCTAGTAGGCATCTAAATTCCTGTCATCTAAATTCCTGGCATCTAAATTCCTGTCCTTGTATGACCATAAGTAATTTAACAGAATGGTGCTCTTACAGTCACTGAAGCCAGCAGCACAGTTAGACAGAAAAGGCAGCCCCACACTAGCGAAGGCCAGGCCACAGTCAGGCAGCTACTTACACACGGCTGCCTAAATGACAAGTGAGTGACTTGTGATGATTTTTAATTTGAGCTGTAACATTTGCTTAATATCACTGCTTTATCATTTATGACATTATGGGTCATTATGGGTCATTTTGTCAATCAGTGGTGGCTTTGCCCAAACAAGAGTTTATTGATGGTAACAGAGAAGTCTTCATTGATAGCAACATCCCTGGATTAGACGTCATTCACAGTCTACAATTTCACCTACAGCAGTTTTGTTTCCTGTGGATACAACATTAGCTCTTATGTGTCATTTTATGAGGCCTGACTGAATTAATTTTGGAATGGAAATGGGCTCACCAGACCTTTCCCACAGATAAGATAAAAAGAAATTTGACATCAATATTGTGGAAGGTTACTGAGGTTTACTAGCTAAAAGTGACACTGGCAACTCAGATTCTTTCAGACTGACTCCCACCAACTCAGCATTGTTGGAGTTTGGGGGAAGATATGGAACTGGAAGCCTTTAACACATTTCAGCCTCCAAAATTATTACTGTAGCTTTGTCCTTCCAGCTGTTATTCTGTAAAGCCAAAAACCAAACATGCTTAAAAAAGAGTAAAATATGTTTAATGTAAATAATTTTGCACTGTGAATCATTATCAATGGGTGAAACATTATTACATGCTAAAACTTTCTGTATATGGGCTGAGGGCTTGGCAACACACAATCTACTTATAGGGATAAAGGTTTCTTAAAGCCTATCTTGATTTCAGCAAGGCCTTTGACAAGGTGCCCCATGATAGTCTTGTAAAGAAGCTGGTAAAATGCAGGCTGGACAATGCTACCATTCAGTGGATTTGTAACTGGCTGACTGACCGAACCCAAAGGGGGTTGGCCTGGATGGCCCTTGTGGTCTCTTCCAACTCTATGATTCTAAAATACTCACGTGGCTCTGAGCCACCATTATAAAACAAAGTAGGTTGAATTTGTTATTGTTTGTGATCCTGCTTAATTATGCCAGTGACCATAAAACCTTTCATACACTTTTATTTACTTTCTCTGTTTTGTACACCACTAAGCTCATTGATAGGGGGGCAGGTGGCGCTGTGAGTTTAACCACACAGCCTGGGGCTTGCCGATCAGAAGGTTGGTAGTTCGAATCCCCGCGATGGGGTGAGCACCTGTTGTTCAGTCCCAGCTCCTGCCAACCTAGCAGTTCGAAAGCATGTCAAAGTGCAAGTAGATAAAAAGGTACCGCTCCGGCGGGAAGGTAAACAGTATTTCCGTGCGCTGCTCTGGTTTGCCAGAAGCAGCTTTGTCATGCTGGCCACATGACCTGGAAGCTGTCTGCAGACAAACGCCGGCTCCCTCAGCCAGTCCTCAGCCAGTAAAGCGAGATGAGTGCCGCAACCCCAGAGTCGTCCGCGACTGAACCTAATGGTCAGGGGGCCCTTTACCTTTTAAGCTCATTGATATGGTTAAATAAATGCCAACAAAATAACAATGTTAGCCATCTGAACTTGCAATCTAAACATAGCTGGGTTTTTTTTTAATGCTGATAAAACAACCCCTGTGCTGAGAAAAGGAGGCAACACGTCGACCAGTTCTTGGGCAAAATATAACTGTTTTAATCTGTAGTTAACCATAAACCAGACAGTGATCCAGGGTAATCATCTGTTTGATTTATTTTAGTTATAAAACTGAAGAAGCATTAACCGAAACAGATGATTTCCCTGGATCACTCTCTGGTTTATGGTTAACTACAGATTAAAACAGTTATATTTTGCCCAAGAACTGGTCGACGTGTTGCCTCCTTTTCTCATGTTTTTTTTTTATGGCTACCAGTATCATTTCTGTGCCAGGGAGCCCCCTCTGCTTAGAAAAGCTTTGCAGTCTGTCAACATCATCAAGATCTACTTCATCAAGCAATGGTGACCCTAAACCATCTCAGGCTTATCTTCCCTGTCACATGCATTATTTGGTTTGATTTTGCCTCACCACTAATAATTCAACACTCTTCTTACTGATGCCGCCCTTGATTTCTTCATGCAAGGCCCTGGGAAAGGGATTGCATCTTTCATTGCATTTTGCATAGCTCCTAGCATGCTGCTGGTGGCAAATAATTGTTCAGCAGCAGCAGCATATACACAGAAAGAATAACAGCACTGGTTTCAGAAAATGCACATTTGGAATTCAGATTCTGAGAACAATATTTATAAGCTAATATATATTATAAGCTAATATAATGTGATGGATGCATTTATGATGCTCTGCGAATAATTTATCCATAACTTAAAGTCCAATGAAACTTCTTAATTGAGTTAATGACATTGTACAGGTAAAGCCAATGGAAGCTAATCCTACAAATTTAAAGTGTTATGTAATTCCCATTTTATGTGTTCTTACATTTTACTTAAATCACCTTTTAATCAGCTGTTTGTGGCTGGCTTTATGGACCCTTCATGCCCTGGTCTCCAATTATACATGTACATGTATATGTAAAAGACAGAATGGTTTCTAAGTAACATCCACCGAAACACAGTTTTAGTTCACACAGTCATAGAATCATAGAATTATAGAGTTGGAAGAGATCACAAGGGCCATCCAGTCCAACCCCCTGCCAAGCAGGAAACACCATCAAAGCATTCCTGACAGATGGCTGTCAAGCCTCTGCTTAAAGACCTCCAAAGAAGGAGACTCCACCACACTCCTTGGCAGCAAGTTCCACTGCCGAACAGCTCTTACTGTCAGGAAGTTCTTCCTAATGTTTAGGTGGAAGCTTCTTTCTTCTTTCTTCAGTCTCCAAACCATGTGCTGGGGATTGGGGAAGTGCTACAGATTTGCATTTTAGTAGGGTTGCCATACGTCCAAGATTTCCTTGACATGTCCTCTTTTCCATGGCCAACATCTCCGGCCAGGCCGATTTTTACAATTTACAAAAAATGTCTGGGTTGTTGTTCTTTTTATGTTTCGGGCAAGAGGCTCCCGATCCTCAGCTGAGCTGTGTGTGTGTGTGTGTGTGTGTGTGTGTGTGTCTGTCCCCATCCTCTTTTTTGTTCTTCCAAGCATAGCAACCCTAATTTTAGATTCTCCCTCTTGTGCATGAATTCCCTCTCCCTTCCAAAGAGGTTAAACTTCAGGTAAACATGTCACTAACTATGGATAAGGCTAACCAGGGCTGCCCCAAATTGCAGTTTGCAAACGCCCTCCTAAGCATGGTTTCAGCTCATGGCTTTGAGATATTCCAGGCCAGCCTTAGAGAAGCCAGAGGTTGGGTAATGCAAATCTAACACAAACTATGGTTTGAGCCATGGAAGTTAGAAAGATGGACTGCATACCACTGCAGCCCCCCCCCCCATCTCCAAACTGAGATCGAGACCTTATTTATGCACCAAGATGGTATGAAATTGGGCTTCTGCGTTTCATGCCTAGAGAATGTGCTTGCATACCAGTTCCTTCTTCTTCATGCATTCCATGAGGATTATGAAGAGATGCTGGGCCTGGGTCCGGGTATAGGTGAAGGTCTTCTGGATGGTGACAAGCAATTGGTCCCTCAGAGATTCATTGATAAGTCTGAAATTCAAAAGGGGGTTGAAAGGGGGCATTGAGAATTCTGGAACCAAAATCTTGACCAATAAGCAGTGCTTTGGGAAATCTCTCTTTAAAAAGCACATTTCTGAGAGAAGGAAAACACAGATACTGCACTGAAAACACTGAAACCTGTGTTTAATAGAAAAATTAAGCAAATCCCCATAATTTATTTCTGCATCTTATTTTGCAGTGTTTATTAATCTTCTAATTATGCTAATCTTGAGAAGCAGAGAGAAGCTGAGCCTTGCCTATGACCACTAAAAGTGTTTGTCAGAAATCCCTCTCTTTTCTGAGATTTCATCAGATATTGCAAACCTTCTTTCAAGCTATTACAGCTAGAATTTGCTTTAAAAAGAACAATAAAGAAAATTGTGTCATGCAGTTATCCCCAATACCACACACTGCAGTTTTCCACACTTGCAGAATCATGTCACGCATAAAGTCCTGGAGGGGAAGTTAAGAGGGTATTCACACATATGCAAGATTATGACAAGCTAGTCCATTCAGAAACTGCCAAGAAACAAAGAATTGAAAAGAATTGCTGTGTTTGAAGAAAGACCTGCCTTTTGAACAAGTCTCTGTTGCTTCAGAGTC
Source organism: Zootoca vivipara (assembly GCF_965207765.1). NCBI lineage: Eukaryota > Metazoa > Chordata > Lepidosauria > Squamata > Lacertidae > Zootoca > Zootoca vivipara. The sequence continues at coordinate 332,512 of NC_142593.1, read as the reverse complement.
ATGGTATAAATTTCCAGATTATCACCTGGCAAAATGGCTCGGAAGCATATTGCTTACCTGGGACTTCTGAATGAATTTAGGCTGCAATTGACAAGCTGGGTTCAGATGCAGTCTTGTACTGACTTTTGCCAGCCCAGCTATATGTGGATCCTACTCTTAGAGACCGGAAAAAACCATTATGTAATTGAGAAAAGCAGCCATCTGATGCCACAAGCAGGACTGTGGTTAAGTATCCCTGCAAAACTGGTTACAACACTCCCCAGATACTCCCAATCTAGCCCTCCTCAATCTGGTTTCCTCCAGATGTTTTGACCTACAACAACTCCTATTATTCCTGACCATCTGCTATACTGGCTGATAGCAGGTGTGGGCAAAAACATCTGGAAGGCTCCAGGTTGGGGCAGGTTGCGCGCCCGTCTTTTTCTCCCTCCACAATATCATCTAGCACTACTGGATTGTGTAGAACAGGCTTCCTCAACCTTGGCCCTCCAGATGTTTTTGGCCCACAACTCCCATGATCCCAAGCTAGCGGGACCAGTGGTCAGGGATGATGGGAATTGTAGTCTCAAAACATCTGGAGGGCCGAGGTTGAGGAAGCCTGGTGTAGACCATACATTGTAGTCTGAACCTTTGCAGTGATGCATTATTAGTATAAAGATGACACTTAGATTTAGAGGAGGCAGTGAATGGATCCATGAGCTCAGTGGGTGAGTAGAATAACGCTTAATCCAAGCAATATAAAAATGTTAACAATGGGAGGTGGTGATTCCTATGATTGTTATCAATAATAAAATATTGTATTTTTATACTACCCTTCCACTAAACTAATCTCAAGGTAACCAAAATCAAAGCATCACATTTCAAATAATTATGAACCATCTGAAGATCAACAATGCTGAGAACACTAAAATATATTTGCCCTCCAACTGCTTGGGTAAACAAGTGTATCTTCTTCAATTGAGGCCTAAATATCAAAAGTAAAAAAGCCAGTGGAAAGGAGTTCCATAGGCCACATGCCAAAGCAGGCAAAGCCCTGTTCTGTGCCTCCATACAGTGAAACATAGCAAAGCCTGCCCTGAAGATCTTAATGACCAGGTCTACTGATCTTGGAAGTGATGCTCCAAATGTTTAGGGGTTTATAAACAAGTACCAAAATCTTGAACAGGGCCCAGCAACTATGGGGCAGCCAGTGCAGTGCTTTTAGGGTATACATAAATCATGACAAATAAAACATGGCATCTCTCCTTGCCGTGAGAAGAAGAAGAAGAAGAAGAAGAAGAAGAAGAAGAAGAAGAAGAAGAAGAAGAAGAAGAAGAAGAGTTTGGATTTGATATCCCGCTTTATCACTACCCGAAGGAGTTTCAAAGCGGCTAACAATCTCCTTTCCCTTCCTCCCCCACAACAGACACCCTGTGAGCTCCGACTTTCTGGTAACCCTAGAGCCTTATACCCATGCTCCCCCCCCCGTGGCACCTGATCTTCTGCGGAGAGTGCATGGCAGGCAACCAAACTCTTATTTTAAATTATTGTTATTATTAATTATTATTATTATTATTATTATTTTCTATTATTGCATACATCACATATCCGTAACATTCATATTACATTCCCTCTTCTCTCCCCTCTGGACCTCCCCCAACATCCCCTTCTGATTTATTTTCCCTTGTTCCATACTGCTGTTTCTAAAAAGTACACTATATTATTCCTTTATCTTCTACATATTTTGTTAATGAAGATGTGAGTGTTTATATAAATCCTGTCATCTAGTCAGTAGTTTTCTTTTGCTTCTGCAAGTATGCTATAAATGGTTCCTATTCTCTCTTAAAGTCACTGTGGTCTTTTTCCCGAAGTCTGTCTGTCAACTTTGCCATTTCTGCATAGTTCATCAACTTTTCTTGCCATTGTTCTTTAGTTGGTATTTCTCCCGTCTTCCAATTTTGTGCTATCAAAATTATCGTCGCAGTTGTAGCGTACATAAATAACATCCTCATCTCTTTGGGTATGTCTTGGCCTAGAATGCCTAGCAAAAAAGCTTCTGGTGGTATCAGACCCCTGAAAAACTAGCCAAGATGTATAAAAACAAGTCACCAAAATGTTGGAGGTGTGAGAAGGAAATAGGAACCCAAATGCACATGTGGTGGAAATGTGCAGAGAT